>NC_143513.1:83109263-83409263 GCF_031878675.1 Megascapheus bottae
ATAGTTGTAGCCAGTGAACAAATATGTGGTTAGGGATAATTCAATCTGAACTGAAAAGATAATAGGATGAGCCAACTGGACAGAGTCAAAATGGAAACAAAAGCAGTATAACTCACAGACAAATAATTAGGGCTCAATATAATAGAGAAAAGAAATAAAGAGATGACAGGAAATAAAGGAAAATAAGTTAAAGTGAAATTAACACAAATAAAAAAGATAATGAAAGGAGCAAATAAGGCTAGAGGAGCAAAGAAAAGGAAAAGAACAGAAGAAAGACAACTAAGACCTTAAATCTAAAAAAATAAATAAAAAATAAAACTAAAAAATTAAAAATATAAATAGAATAAACAAATACAGAAAAATAAAAAAATTGTGCAGTCAAAAATATAGTCAGGCCAGGCACGCTGGCTCACGTCTGTAATTCTCACTATCCGGAGGCTGATATCTGAGGATCACAGTTCAAAGCCAGTCTGGGCACTAAAGTCTGTGAGACTGTTATCTCCAGTTAACCAACTAGAAAACTGAAAGTGGTGCTGTGGCTCTAGGGATAGGGTGGTAGCCTTGAGCAGAGTTCGGGGACAGCGCCCAGACCTAGAGTTTAAGCCTCACAGCTGGAAAAAAAGTATATATATGTATATATGTGTGTGTGTGTGTATAAATATGTGTGTATATATATATATATATATATATATATATATATATATATATACAGAATTAAGTATACACACAACTAAGAAAAAGGCCTGGTAATCATCATAGACTATTTATCTAAGACTAACCAGGTTGAGTCTGGGGCTTGAGCTCAGGTCCTGGGCACTGCCCCTGAGCTTCTTCTGCTCAAGGCTAGCACTCTACCGCTTGAGCCACAGTGCCACTTCCTGATATTTCTTTGTATGTGGTGCTGAGGAATCGAACCCAGGACTTCATTCATGCTAGGAAAACTACCACTAAGCCACATTCCCAGCCCAACAGATCAGTTTTTTAAAAACACCGATGAAGAACTCAACTCACCTCCCCAAAAGTAGGTTCTCCAATGTGTTTGAGAGACCTTGTGTCTCCCAGTGTCTGCTCTGCAGTCTCTTAGAGGGCATTTGAAAGAAGGGATGCTGCAGAGAGAAGCCAGCAAGGATCCGGGCAGCAGACCTTGTGTTTCCATCCTTTTGGTTCAGTTATGGTCACCACAGCTGTCTATGCTTCAGTGTGTGTATTTTCAGTGAGAAGTGGAAAGTTTAGCCTGGGTCTCTGAGTCTTCATACTGAAGGCTCCATTCATGTGTAACTGTGATTAAATGAATTGGTTGTGCTTTGTCTTGTTAAGCTGTTTCTTGTCTACAGATTCTGCTGTGCCCATTATGAGGGGCTTTCCATCCTTGCATTGTGGATGTCAAATAACAAATCTGGTATCCTGTTCATGCCCTGCTCACACCTAAATTAGAGCAGTCTAATCATGTAAGGTCTTTCCTTCAAAGAACACTAAAAACTTGATCAACTCTTGCCATTGCTCTGGGATAAACAGAGTAAGGATCCTAGAATAGCCACATACAATGTATACTTACTTTTGAATAAATTATACAACAGCTTAGTAAAAGAACATAAGAAAGAGGAAATAAGGTTAATATTTGGGGCTGGTTTTCTGAAAAAGTTGGAATTCTATCTATCAATCATCTATCTACCATTAATTTGTCTATCTGTCTGTCAAAAATGAAGGAAAATTGCGTACTCAGAAAAATCTGTTGGGCTGGGAGTTTGACCTAGTGGTAGAGTGCTTGCCTAGCATATATATATAAGGCCCTGGGTTCAATTCCTTGATACTATATACACATGAAAAAGCTAGAAGTGGTGCTGGGGCTCAAGTGGTAGAGCACTAGTCTTGAGAAAGCCTAAGGACAGTGCTCAGGCCCTGAGTTCAGGCCTCAGGACTGGCCAAAAAAAAATAAAAGAAAGTAAAGAAAAGAAAAAAAGGAAAACCTGTTAAAGATTCGCATCATTTGTGGCCAGTGGACTCCTGGATTTGACCAAGTATTTAGACCAAATGTGAATAAATTATTTAAGATAGTTTCCCTGGCAGTGGATTTTTGTAGATGATTGTGGTCATTTGTAATTGTCATCCCAGCACTCATGAGTTAGAGCAGAGGAATGTGAGTCAAGGACATCTTAGGTCATGCAGAAGTTCCAGCCTGGTCTGGGCTATGTGGCGATTTCCTGTCTCAAAACATTATTAGATCTCTGGAAGTATATGTTTGTGTTCACACGTGAATGGTTGAAGAAAAAAAACCCAAAACCAAAATGGAAACATTTGTATGAGACCTAATGAAAAGAACAAAACACTGTAAAACGTAGAAGAAAGCCCAAATCATTGTTCGATATTTTTTAAACAGAACACAGAAGCCTAAACTGTAAAGGAAAAGAGAGTTGCTAAAAGCTATTGCATAAAAGGCAAAATGAAGAAGCTAAAAAGGAGCCAGGCACAATGGCTCACACAGACAACCCGAGCTACCCAGAAGTCTGAAATCTGAGCATTTACATCACACACTACACCAAAGAAGATGCAGGAGTGTACACGGATCACACTCAACAATGTACAAAATCACTGGTAATCTGAGAATGCTTTCTGGTAAGGGCATGTTGGCTCCCTGGGAGAAGAGCCCGAGAATGTGGTGGGCTGAGCCAAGAATCCAGGAGACTGGGGCAGCAACAGAGTTGCCACTACCTGAGGATGGAGAATCGTCCCCTGGACTCCAGCTCATCACCAGGGCTGCTTCTCCAGCTCTAGTCCCACCTCCGTCATCTCATGCATGAGGTCACTTTCTTGTCACCCCTACTGCAAAGCTATTGTTGGCTTGTGATTCTCAGACTGTCAGTGACGATTTGAAATTTGTGGGGAAGGTTATCCTCTGTGACACCACGCTGTGGCCTTTGCCCTTCATCCTTGTTCTCTAGAGAAGGGTTTGACCTCCTCATGTGATCCTCCTGACTCCTTTAGGGTAAGGATGTTTCCGGAGATCTTGATTCCCTTAGCAAACACCATTCTTTCTTAAAGGTATTTCGAGAGCTAGCTATCAAAAAAGTATGAACATCTCCCTCTACTGTCAATAAAGGCCAGCCAGAAGGAAGAAGCAATTTCAATACTGCAAATAAAAAGGGATTTGATTTAGGGCTATCAGAAGGAAGAGGGAGTGAAAACCAAGGAGTTTTTTTTAGGAAATCTGGAAATGCAGAAATTTCTAGAAAACTTACTTCCCACGGAATTGAAGTGGGAGATGATTGTAAAGATGTCTGGAGATGCGAATGATCTTAATATGCCACCCAAAGGGCCCACACTGTTCACTTGTGTTTGTCTAACCAGCCCCCCTAAAATCGATGACAGCGTCTCTGTTGTTAAGCAGCCTGTCGAGTTCTGCCAAAGTACTTCCTCGCAGGTGTCAGACTTAAATCCCCCTGGCAAGAGACTCTGGAAAATGTGGTTTTGGCACAGAGAAGGAGATTCTGAGGACTGGTGTGCAGTGGTTACACTTCCAGCCACTTCTGTGTGGTTCCATGCGGTGGGGAGAGGGGCAGAATGTTTATCAGGCAGGCAGAGGATGGGAGAAGAGGGTGGTATGGGGCTGAGAGAAGAGGTGAGGGTGACAGAAGATGACTTGTCCCCTGTGGTAGAAGACAAAGGTGGATCCTCTGATGGGGGCCAGGTTGAATGCTGCAGCAAAGGTCTGGAGGTGAAATTCCAAGAAAGCGCTATGGACTTAGAGAATTCTGTTGGGAAGAGGAGTTTGCAAAGGGCCCCGCAGGGACCCAAGGGCTCCAAACTGCAAGATTTGGGTCCTAGATTCGACTTACTCCCTGCCACTGTCACTGAGGGGTAATGACTTAACTGAAACAGACGCAGTAAGAGCACTTCCAGAGCCCCACACTTCTGGGTCTGTGGACTTGCCACCCATCTAACAGGGTCATGAGCAAGGTCACAAGAAAATAATACCCCGATGGACTGCTGATGTGCAGGATCGATTGCTGTGATTGACAAGGCAAGTCTGCTTTTGCAGTCCATTTGCTTTTGAAGGTGAAAGCTCTTGGAAATTACATTTGGTCTGTTTTTCTGTCACCCTTTTATCAGTGACACAGAAGTAGTCGTGAGATTGCTGATTTCCTGGTCAGGTCTCAGCCATTCCATCAGCCACCTGTCACCCAGAGCTCCAACGGTGGTGCTGGGGTCACTGGGATTAGTGCAGGAGGAATCAAAGTGCAGAAGATCTGAGTTTCCTGCTGGTGGATGGACTCTTTTTTTTTTTTGCCAGTCCTGGGCTTGGGCTCAGGGCCTGAGCACTGTCCTTGGGTTTTCTCAAGGCTAGCGCTCTACCACTTGAGCCTCAGCACCACTTCTGGCTTTTTGCTATGTATGTGGTACCGAGGAATCGAACCCAGGTCTTTATGCATGCTAGGCAGGCACTCTACCACTAGGCCACACTCCCGGCCCTGGACTCGGTTTTGCTGTAAGAATGAAGTGGAAGTCGGGAAGTCGGGAAGGTGTGATGGTTGCAGAAGTGCCTTATTAAAGCCTCAGCGTCCGCACAGATGGGCCTGTCCTCACAGCAGTTCCTGGCAAAGCACGGGTGGGGGATGCAGGCCTACCTGACCCCTTCTTGTTCTGAGTTAACACTGAGATTCAAATGACCAGACCCGGAGTTTTTCCTCCAATCAGTTCCCCTGTGCAGAGATTGCTCATGGAGGCTAAACACTGCAGTTTTACTTGGTGAAAGGTGACCGCGTCCCCACCCCACCCCCTGGGGAGCTGAAGATTTGAAACTTTCTTTTCTTTCTGCTCACAGATTCAACAATGGCTTATATTTGTGAGAATGCTATGTGACCTTTTGGTCTGATTAAAGAAAAAGTTGATTCAGGGGCTGTTAACATCTTGTCTGTATTATTGAAGGGGTGCTTGAAGCTTCCACAGGGACGCTGTGTTTCAGGGCCTTTGGTGAGGGTAATTAGTGCCTGATAATCCACACAGCACTTTAGCGCTGCAGCATTCCAGGGCTCTACAACCGGGTCCCCATCAGGTTGTTTGTCATATATTCCAGGGGACAAGTCATCCTCTATCACCCTAGCCTTTGTCTCTGTCCCATGCTCTATCTTTTGAGCCACAGGACCATTTCCACCTGAACTCAGGGCCTGGACACTGTCCTTGAGCTTTCTCAAGGCCAGAGCTCTACCATTTGAGCCACAGCACCACTTCCAGCTTTTTCTATGTAGGTGGTACTGAGGAATCAAGCCCAGAGCTTCATGCATGCTAGGCAAGCACTCCACCACTAGGCCACACTCCCAGCCCTGTCTTTAGTTTTCTGGGGAACCTCCAAACTGCTTTATCTGTGTCAGCCTTTCCAGTGTCCCGTTCTCAGCCCTCTGTGTATTGCTCAGTTGGCCTTCCAGCCCCTTACCCTTTCCTGATCTCATAGCTCAGCTTCAGAGATCCCTATATTGTGTCCTTTAAGAAATATTTGAGCCAGGTGTTGTGGCTCACATCTGTAATCCTAGCTACTGAGGAGCTGAGATCTGAGGATCAAGCTTCAAAGCCAGCCTGGGCACAAAAGGACCTAAGACTCTTATCTCCAATTAACCTCTAGAAAACGGGAGGTGGGGCTTGGCTTAAGGGTAGGGTGGTAGCCTTGAGCTGAAGAGCTCAGGGACAGCGCCCAGGCCAGTTCAAGCCCCATGACACCCCCCCGCAACAACATTGAGATAGTATGACTTTCATTTCTGTTTGAGCTAACATGCATGGCATGCTAGAGAGCAAACACTGGAAGAGACAAAAGATCATCAGAGTGATCCCTAAGACTGTAGTTGTGGGACCTCAAAAAGGCCACAGCTAGGGCAGCCATCCCAGGGCCTAGCTGTCACCAAGATTCACTTGCTCAGTTCCCTTTTGAGATGTTCTGGTTCTGATTCTTTTGGAGAATTGTTGGTCATATTAAAACAACACAATCCTTCAAACTTTTCACATCCTGAGTGATTCTTTATCAGCAAATAATCTATAGCAGCTGGATTTTGTATAATCCCTGTTCTTAACTCCTTCATTTCATGATTTAGTTCACTGATTCATTTCTTTGTTGAAGAGACAAGCTGAGTCTCTTTGAATACTTACCTCTAGCCCAGCAACAGGCAGAATGAAGGCTGTGGCTACAGCTGCATGAGCAAGCAGCATTTGCCAGTACAAGCTGTCCTCTACGTTTTGGAGATCACATCTTGTCCATCTCATTCTGAGGAGTCGAATTACTAAGCAACAGAGGTGCCATCCTTCCAGTGTAACAGCTCTGAATGCCACAGAGGACCAGGCACCAAGATCTTCCACACAACGGAAGCACAAACAGTCGTGATGGACTATGAATTCAAGATTTGTAGTTAATTCATTCTCTAAGATT
This sequence comes from Megascapheus bottae, assembly GCF_031878675.1. Lineage (NCBI taxonomy): Eukaryota > Metazoa > Chordata > Mammalia > Rodentia > Geomyidae > Megascapheus > Megascapheus bottae. Next base: position 83,115,673 of record NC_143513.1, read on the forward strand.
TCATCTTCTTGCCAACTCATTTCATCATGGGTTTCATTTTTATACCCTTGACTAATACCAGCAAGTCTGGCCAAGTTTAGTCACAGGATATTGTATACAGAGGAAGCCTGCTTGATAAGAAAGGGAGAGTTATGCATGGTATTAATGGCCAATTGAAGCCATGTGTTTGATGCATTGATAAATTCAGATTCCGGGGCCATACATACTTTATTGTCCTTATCACGTCCTTTCTGTATTTTGTTTTTCGACCCCAGGGGAGCCATGTGTCCTCTCTTAGATTGATTAGATATGTTTGGCCAGGGTTCCTCAAGCTTTCTCTAAGTATGTCAATTCTGTCTTTATACCAATGAGCAGGTCCTACTTATGAATCGTAACGTACCACAGTACAATCTAAGTTCAGTGGTTATCCAGGACAGGAACCCCAGGCAGAGGTCCGAGCCTCGCATGAGGTACTCACTGCATGAAGAAGTGCCGTCCTCATTACAAACAAAGGCCTTGCATTCATTCTATGCCCATTGTCCCTCAAACATTTTTTGGTTTCTTGGGACAGCTGCTTTATCTGTCCCTAGGTGGGAATGGCCACCATTCTGGTTTGTGTGGTATCACTGGTGCCTCCAGTCGTCCTCACCCTCCTGAAGGATTCCTCCAAGGGTCCTTGATATCAGATAATCCTCGCTTCACTTTTTAGTTTCTGGCTGGTATCCAAACATCTGTAGAACTTTAAACTTATTAATACTGAAAGTTAAGTTTGACCAATAAATACTTATAAGAGTTATTTATCCCTCTGTTGCAGAGGATCAAATCTGAAACAATAAAAGACTAAACAGTGTCATTACGAAAACTTTAAAACAGTAACTGACTAAACTCTCCAGTTATTTCATTATTGTATGTAGAACACTTTAGGACACTAATTAAGATGGAAACCATTGTAGATGTAATAAAAGGTTTTTGATTATAATGAGGAATGCAGGAAAACAGGCATACTTGATGTTATTTTTTGGTCTTTCTAGAGAATAGAAATATTAGACAGCAAAAAAAAATAGCATTTCAGTTTTGTATACTTAAAGGTGATAATTTAAAGGCCTTGACATAAACACTTAAATGAACATTGGTTAGTTACTGCTTAGTAATCATTAAAAGACTGACAAACTTAAGAGTACACAAGCAATTACTTTCATAGATGGACACTGCTGGTTTTGCAGCAGTGTATTAATCTGGACCTTAGAAAAGAAATCTTTGGATAAGTTTTAAAATCTGCGTTGTTCAGAACTAGTCTGACTCCACTGTGGTCTGATAGGATGCATGGGATTATATCAGTGCTCTTGTATCTGCTTAAGTTTTCTGTGTGAACTATTATATGATCTGTTTTGGAGTGTGTTCCATGTGCTGCTGAGAAAAATGTAAAAAGTTTCGCCGTTGGGTGGAAGACTCTGTGTATATCTGTTAAGCCCAGCTGGGCTATGGTGTTGTTTAAGTCGATGGTGTCTTTGCTTAACTTTTGTTGAGTTGACCTGTCATTTGGTGAGAGTGGTGTATTGAGGTCTCCCACTATGATTGTGTTTGAGTCTATCTTGTTCTGTAATTCTAAGAGAGTTTGTTTGACGAATTTGGATGTTCCTGTGTTGGGGGAGTAGATGTTTATAACTGTAATATTATGGGCATGGATTGTACCCTTTACTAATATATAATGGCTGTCTCTAACTTTATGTACTGATTTTACTGAGAAGTTAATTTTGTTGGAGATTAAGATTGCTACTCCTGCTTTTTTGCATAGTGCATTGGAGTGGAAAATTTGTTTCCATCCTTTCACTTGGAATTTGTTTCTGTCTTTGGCAGTGAGGTGAGTCTCTTGGAGGCAACATATGGATGGGTGGTGTTTCTTATTCCAGTCTGCTGCTCTGTGTCTTTTGATTGGATTGTTCAGCCCATTCACATTTAGGGAGATTATGGAGAAGTGGTCAGTGTCCATTGTTGTTATTTATTTTTACTTCTAAGTTTCTCTCTCTTTTTTCCCCTTTTGTGTTTAGTGATTTATAGGTAATTGCTTCTTGATGGGGGTTCTTGATGTTCTGCAATTTGTTCTCGATTAATTAATATTTTTTGTAATGCTGGTTTAGTGTGCATGTATTCATATAGCTTCTTTTTGGAGTGAAATATTCCTGTTTCTCCCTCAACTGTAAATGCTAGTTTTGCTGGATATATCAGTCTGGGTTGGCAGTTGTTGGTCTTCAGGACATGAATGATGTTTTTCCAAGCTTTTTTTGCATTTAGGGTTTGCATGGAGAGATCTGTTGTAATTCGAATTTTCTTCCCATTGTAGTATAGCTCCTTCTTTGTTTTTGCAGCATTTAAGATCAGCTCCTTGGTATTCGGGTCTAGTGTCTTTACTATGATATGTCTAAATGAGTTCCTTCTAGGATCTTGCCTGTTTGGAGTTCTGAAACCTTCAATAATGCGAGTATTTTTCCCTTTTGAAGTTGGGGAAATTCTCTGCTATGATTTTGGTGAATAAAGGTTGCATTCCTTCGTCCTGAAATTCTGCGCCCTCCTCAATCCTTATTATATGAAGTTTAGACTTCTTTGCTGCATCCGCCAGTTCCTGGAGCTCTCTCTGGTGGATTCTGACTGATTTTTCCACGGTGGCGATTCTCTGTTCCAGCTCCTGCGTTTTATCTTCCGTTCCTGATGTTCTATTCTCCATCTCCGTCAATCTGCTGCTTAATGCCTCCATTTTTGCTTGAAGTGTGGACAGTGAACTGATCATGTCTGCTGAGAGGGTATTGAACTTTTCTTCCACTTCTCTTTTGAATTCGAAGAGTTCCTTGGAAATTTCTTGCTTATGTTTTTGAAATTCAGCGTTAATTTCGTTAGTCATTTCCAAAATCATCTCCTTGATTTGAGTCATATTTCGTGTCTCTTCAGGTGTCATTTCTTAGAATGGTGACATCTCTTTCATCCCTTCGCTCTTGTTTCTTTTTGGGCTTTGCGTGGGACTTTGATTATGTATGTCGTAATTCATCTTTGTGCTTTCCTGGGCATTGAGAAATGTTGTTGTAGTTCGCTCTGTGGTCGGTAGGTGGCGGTCTTTACTTGGATTGGGACCGGTGGTTCTGGGAATCTGTGTAAACCTCTAGTTTTCGGCCAAATTGATTTTTCTGCTGACTAGATTGTAGTTTGCAGTTTTTCCAGGTGTTCAGCTTGTTCTCAGAGGCTGTGTGCTGCTCCCAGAGGCTGCACGACTAGCTCTCAGCCCAACCAGTGGCCTCACAGTGGGCTGTGGGATGGATCTGTGAGCTTCATTCTCAGCGCGCTGGGGGGATGGTTGGTTTTCCTGTGCTGCTTCTAGGGGCGGGCCCAGGCCAAGGGTCTGGAGTTTGGGAGTTTCCAGGGGCTCTCAGGTAGGCCAGCAGGTGTCTGCTCTGTTCCCAGGGGCGGGGCCCAGCCGAGGACGTGGGCTCCAAGGGCGGAGCTGCACCTTTCTGATTCTCAGAAGGCTAGCTTGGCTGCTGTTCGGCCCTTCAGATCCCTGCTGTGTTTCCACTGCTTTGTCAGAGTCTGTGACTGTGGGGGGCCCCTCGGTGCTGGCTCCTATTTTCCCGCACACCCCACCTGCTGTTGTAAGGCAGGGTCTCAGCGCCCCCCACTCTCCAGACCCAATATGCCTGGGAGAGGAACCTGTTGGGCGGGTGGGAGCTGGGACACCCCCGCCTCCCCTGGTGAGGTGCTGGGTCTTAGCGTCTGCCTTCCTGTCAGTCTCCAGTCAGAGGCCTTTGGTTTATATATTTTTATATTGCAAAATTTACTTCAAGTTACTTATTTTCTATTTTTTCTATGTTGTATATGCTTTGTTTTCTGCCTTGTGAAATTCTTCAGACAAGATTTTTATTGGTTCACATACTTGTGTTTATAATGACTTCCCATAATTCTCCAACCCTTCACATCTTTGTTTCTCACTTATTTTCATTTCCATTCCCTTACTTTCTTCCAACTTCCTTCTTTTTTTTTTTTTTTTTAGTACTTACCTTTGTTCTTTGGTGTCTTGATCTGTTAGCTTTAGCTGATGCATTGCATGTCAGTAGGTACAAATGAGATAGTACACTATTGTACATCATTTCTGCCTCCTCATCCTTGCTCTTCCATCCTCAGTCTTTCTGGTCATATCAGTTTCATATTGTTGGGCACATTACATTTATAGCCTGCAGTCACGAATCCTCATGTTTGCTTTGGACTTGATTCTACTGTTCAGTGTAGACAAGGCTATAGCTTTGTTTGGTTTAGTTTTTCCTAATCAATTTAAAGGTGAGCTGAAAGTCAAACTCTAGAATTTTTTTCCAAGAAGATTGCTGAGTGGCACTATTGAAGTTCTTTCTTGTTAAAAACTTTTTTTCTGTAGTCTTTGTAAATGAAGGACCACTTGGGTAGATCCAAAGCACTTGACTTTTTATTACCCAGCAGCCTCATACATACCATTGGATGTCTTCAGGCTTTGAATTCCTGAGAGTCTAATTCTCTCCTTTCCTCAACGAGTGGCTGTGTCCTTACAAAGGATGCTTTTTGTATCTTGGGAGTCCAATAATTTTAATAGCATATATCATAGGGTCAGTAATTCCAGGCTAATTTCCTTTGATGCATTGAGTCTCTTATAAGTATGTATATGTAAATCTTAGTTTAAGGAAGACTTCAGCACGAAGACCCAGGTTTGATTCCTCGGTACCACATACATAGAAAAAAGCCAGAAGTGGTGCTGAGGTTCAAGTGGTAGAGCTCTAGCCTTGAGAAAGACCAAGGACAGTGCTCAGACCCTGAGCTCAAGCCTAGGACTGGCAAAAAAAAGAAAGACTTCGTAGAGAATAAATTTCATTTATTCCATTATTTTTCCTTTTCTTAAATTATGCATGCCTTGGCTTGCTTTTTGTCTTTTTATCCTTTTAAACATATATTACATTCTCTCTAGCTTTTGGAATTTTGGTCTTTATTTTCATTCTGCTTAGATGTACAATTTCTACCCCTAGATTATATAATGGCTGTGCCAGCATCTATCCTAGTAGTTCACCCTGGACCCATCCCAAGTTCATCATAACTTTTCTCTTGGCCTTACAGCTTTCTCTAAGTTTGTCCACAAGTGTTTCATCTTTTCTTTAGCTAAGTTAACTCTCCTCCAAGTTACTGCATGTCTGCTTGGTGTTCTTCCTTAATAGAGGTGATTTCTAAGACTAAACAAAGATCTTTGGGAAATATTAGGTTGAATTTTTAATTCTCTCAGGGTCATTTTTCTGTCAATATGTTTGTTTGGTGGCTCCTTTATTCTCTCCTTATAGCATCTCTGTTTAAATGATTTGCATTGGTTGCCATTGAATGAGTTAGAGAGACATAGAGGGCTGTCTAGACTTTTTCTCTTTTGTCACAGGGGCAAAGAATTTCCTAAGAAGCTTTGGTCTCAATAATAGGACTCAGTATAGAGTTATGGACCGAATGTATTTTACAGAAGTAGCTGATGAATGCATTCATATAAGGAAGTGTGCATTAAGTTATGCATCTGCATAGGAGCCTCCTTTGTGGTTCTGATTCAGCCTCAGGGAATAAATCATCTTTTTCTAGCCAGGAGGCCAGGTAACAGCCCCTGTGAAAGGTGCTGTTGGTTTATACTCAGTGAAGGTACTAGAATGTTCAACTAGGGCAATTTCCAGGAAAATTAGTCTAAATCTTGATAGTAGGCAAAACCTTGCGTCCATCCCCCTTGAATACCATGTTCAATTTTCCAATGAGCCCACGGGAACAGCATGGGACTCAGGGAAAATAATTGTATTTAATTAACAATTGATTAAGACTCTGATGTTTTACACTCCTGAAGAATTAACTCATAGAACACAGTTGAAGTATTCTTATTTCTTTTTTTTCTACCAAAGGCAATTTTCAAAGACTGGTTTGATTACTTGGAGCAACTGTTAAGTTATTTAAAAATATGAGCTAAAAACATCTCCCTTCCCCTTGGCTTCTGCAAATTCTGCTTGTTCCCTTTCCTTGGCGTCTCCCTGGTTTCTTCTCTCTGCATCCTTCCTCAGCTCCCCACGTCCTTATACTCACCTGCGCTTCCCACACCTCCCTGAGTCTTGGGGACAATTAAATGGCGTGCACGACCTCTCTTTTCTATGAAGCCAGCTGGAGACTGCTTCCCCAGAGCAAAGGAGGCACATGGAAGCAGTGCTGTATAATTTCCACATGCAGAGCCAAAATAATAATGCCCACCTCAAAACTGTTTCGCTGAATCCCTCGACAGTATTCCCTGGCAGGGAGATAATAGATCTCTGCGTCCTTAACTGTTCCCGTAGATGAGGGCAACATAAAACTACAGCAGTGAGGGATCAATTCTACGGGCATGGAAATATACACGGGACCCCTGCAATTTTGTCTGAATCCAATGCTAGGTTCTAATCAATATAGTGTATTTCTTTATTATTAAATAGCCCATTATAATATAATAGGGCAATAAATACTGATAAAAGCCTTCCTAGTGAGAAATTCCTTTTGGAATAATGACAATTTGATTAGAGAATGATTTGGCTTTTAATTTACACCAGCACTTAATGTGTTCCTGTTAATATTCGTTCCGTGGCCAGTGCGTCCCCTTACTAGCAGTGCTGGATGGGATCAGGAGGGGATCTGGAGCCACCCCTGCCAGGCCTCTCAGAGCTCTGGGCCTGCAGGCTTCCATGCCCATCAGCAGGACCGTGCTGGGGCTCGGCCTGGCCCTGCCCAGAGGAGGATGGAGGATCAGGCAGGGGTGGCTGCTTCTTTTCTGCCCTCTTCTTTCTTCTGTCCGCATCACGTTCTGCCTACCCTCCCTTCCTTGGCTCTACATACCTAGGATACTGAGTCATCAGAAGAACTAGGGTTTTAGCTGGGAGAGAGCAAAAAGAAATGCTTATGCCTATGTGGCCTTAACCCCTTTGTACACCACCTTTATAATAACAACTGAAAACACTGGAAAAAAGAACAAAGGTCTTGAAGTGGTGCCAGGCACTGCCGGGGACTATTGAAAAGAAAGAGTACCCCAAAGCCAGACCTTGAGGGCTGGGTTCTGGGAGACGCAGGAGGGGCAGATGCTGGTGGCAGGCCCCGGCCTGGCTGTCGCTCAGGGAGCCTCCCTGCATGGGAGATGCTCTGCAGACTGAGCTCAGCTCTGCTCTGGGCGGGGGCCGGCGAGCGAGGGAGCTGGGCTCCTGTCCAGAGAGCTGTCACTTGCTGCTCGTCTGAGCAGAGGCACACTTCCGATGTGCCAAAGCGGGGCCAGAGGGCAAGTAGAGGGCGGTGTGCACAGGCCTGGCAGGCCTAGCTGGAGGGGCCTCTGGAGTCTGTGTTCAGAGAGAAGGCTCTCGGGGCCAGAAGACATTCTCCGTGCAGAACGGGGTCCATGGCAGAGCCACCTTTGCAGCTGAGACCTTCCTGAAGGAGTTGCTCTACAGAGACGGAGGCTCAGGCCTCTGAATGTCACCAGTGGGGGAACCAACGCAGTCTCCTTGCAGTGTGAGGCATGGAGGCGGGCACTTCTCCCTTCCCTTTCCCTTTCCCTCCCTCCCTCCCTCCCTCCCTCCCTCCCTCCCTCCCTTCCATCCTTTCCTCGGGTTTACCCAGGGGAAAGCTGGGGCTACGCTCATAATTATTAGGTGAAGAACTGGAGGTCTGCACAGTTCCTAAATGGCCTATGTTGTGTCTAGGCAGTCAGAGGCTGGGGGAGGTGGGCTGCTGTCTCTGAGTTGGCTGCAAGTGGGGCAGGCGTGGCTGTGAGGGGGCGGGTGGGGTCTGCTCCTCCCTGGTGGAAGGGAAGGGTGCTCACCCCTGGGCCCCGCTGCACCTCCCGCCATGCCTGTCTGAATCCATTCCCTGCTCTCTTCTACTCATTTTGATCCCCTACCCTGTCTTGGAGACAAGGTCTGGGACTGTAACTAAGGGCAATACCTGCTATGTGTGCAGAAAGAAAGCCTCTGCTGGATGCGTAGATTGTAGGACTCCCAAAACAGTGCTCCCTGCCAGTGGGCCAAGGTACTGCCCCGGGCTCCAGCTTTGCACTCTGGATGAGTGTCTTGGTGTATGACCTGCATCTTCCACGTTTTTATTTGGGGGGATCTGCACTCAAGCACCGATCTCAGGGCCTCTCCACGTGAGCCAGGTCCCAAGTCCTTTTGAATTTAGTTGTTCAGTTAGGATTTATATGTGTACATATTTCTGTGTGTACATGCATGCGTGTATATATTTTCATGTGTGTATTTAGTTGTGTGTGGGTGCAGAAGAGAAGCCCTCGTGTTGGTGTGAATGGGGGAACTGTGGAAGGCATTTCTCCCTCATGGTCGATGACACTGAAAATTCTCTTATCTGAGGCTAATGAAGCCTTATAGCTTCAGAAACGCTCTCGGAGCATGCAAATTATTCTTGGAAGGTCAGGGTTCGTGTGAAGGCCTCCGACAGATTTATTCCAGGTGGCGTTGTGAGGTGTCTCTGAGGGCTTTGAAGGGCTAAAGCAAAGGACAGGTTGTTTGAAGTCAGAGGAAGTTGACCCAGGAGAGCCATGAGCAGAGTTGGTCTGAACTGGATATCAGAATGGGCAAGGGCTATTCCCAAAGTAAAAGAAAGTATAGGCTCAAGTCCGCTCTCTCAACGAGGACATACCTGGAAACGTGCGTGTGTGTGCGTGTGCGTGTGTGCATGTGCACGCGCGTGTGTGTGGGTGTGCACGTGAGTACATGCACGTGCATACACATCTTAATTCTGTGTAATGAGGACAACAGTACCTTCCTAAGCAGTTGTTGTGGATGTAGTCCTCTGCCTCCTGCACTGGCACAAGCGTGAAGTCACGTAGTGAGAAGGGTTGTCCTTGTTACCTGTTGGAATTCCTTGGCGAGGGCCAGTTCATGGAAACCTGGGCGGTTTGCCTGGGTCAGTCTGGATTTGCTCCCATTCTCTGGAACTTGAGTTAGAAGCTGGGATTGCAGCAGAGCCCTCCCCGCTCCCCAGTCTTCCTGTGGCCTTGGCTTGCGCCCCTTTCTGAGGCTCAGTGCTGCCTGTTGCCTGCTGGGCCCTGGTGCCCTGCCCACTCTCTCACATGAATGTGGGTGTTGAGAAGGAGTTTGGTGGATGTGGCTCTCGTCTGCGTCTGAGCAGGAGATGTTCCTGCAGGCGGTGGCGCCCACCAAGAAGACGAAGGCTCACGGGTGCATCCCTGCACCTCCGGTTCTGTTGCAAAGCATGGTGCACTCGCTGACTTAAATTAACGATGTGGATTTTACTCTCAACAGAGCTGGCTGACGGGCGTAGCTCCGGGGGGCTTCTTCCTGGCCTGCAGATGGCTGTCCTCTCACTGTGCTCTCATATGGCACAGAGCAAGTTCTCCCGTGCCCGTTCTCCAGGGGCACCAGTTCCGCCAGGAGGCCCCTCCGTGCCAGTGCATCTAGCTGTAGTTACCTCTCAAAGCGCCAAGTGCCCTCATGCCGGAGGTGAGAACTCCAGAGTGTGGATTTTCTGCGAGTTGTGAAGCAGAATATTCAGTCTGTAACAGAACAAAAACTCGTGTCTCCAAGAAGGAATTCAGCCTCAAGACAACAGTTCTAACTCCTGTCTGCATTTCCCATCTGATAGTTTCCAACTTCATGGGATCCAATTCCTTGAGCTCCCTCTTTGTCTGTCCGTCCTTTCCTGTCTCTGTTCCCTGCCCCCGTCCAGTCTTAGGGCTTTTCTCAAGGCTAGCACGCTAGCACTTGAGCCACAGCACCACTTCTGGCCTTTTCTATGTATGTGCTACCAGAGAATTGAACCAGGTCTCCATGGATGCTAGGCAAGCACTCTACCAAACTGCCCACCCCTCTCACTCTTTCTTACTGGCTCTGTTTCTTAGGAGATTCTTGACTAGTAGGTGCCTAGAGGACGATTTGGAGTCTATAATTATCTGTTCTTCATAATCAGCCAAGAAAGTTTTAGGTTAGCCAGACTCCTAAAAGTTCAGACGACTTCTTGGGGAAGTCAGTGACCCTCGTGCCAAAGCTCATTTGCTTCTGATGGGATCCAAGTCCAGGCTCTCGGCTTCAGCAAGGCGGATGGACTGAGTTTTCACTGGCAAGGCTCATGGAGAATTGCTCTTGTCTACAGTGGTAGTCATGTGATACTCTAAGGACCAAACAGCTTCCAGTCATCTCTTGACCATGCCTTTTTCTTTCTTCCCCCCCCTTTGATCATGGGGCTTGAACTCTGGGCCTGGGTGCTGTCCCTGAGCTCTTTAGCTCAAGGCTATCGCCCTGTCCCTTGAGCCACAGCTCCACATCTGGCTTTGAATGTGATCCTCAGCTCTCAGCCTCCTGAGCAGACTAAGCCTTTTTCTTTTTGCTAATCCTTGCATTCTTTTAGAAACTGAGAACAAGAGGAAGGAGCTGGAAGGCAAACAGAAGGCACAGGGCACACTTCTCTGGGCTTCTTTCCTGTTCATCTTGTCCTCTGTCTCTGCTCCCGTAGACTGTCGGGCATGCTGATCTTCCTAAGGTTAGGGGGCTTGTCTCACCCCAAAATCCTTCTTCCACATGGAGGTCAGGTGACATTTTAAGAGGCAAAGGCTGAGTCACTACTGAAAACATTAAGCCTGCATTATGGTAGGTCAGCTTCCTACCCCAGAAAGCTCTTTCATATCACGTATTTCAGGTCACGCATTCATGTATTGTAAGGCAAACTTCGTACACTAAAACTTTGACATCGGTGCGTATGGTAACCAGAAGCGTCTTCAAGTCAAGGTGTGTCATTTCCCTCAGAGTGTGGAATAAATGCAGTGGCAATGTTTCACAAACGTCATGGGCAGGGAGGAGCCAGGCTGAGCCAGGGCCCCTGGGGTTCTGTTGCCGTCTGTGACCTGGAGTTCTCCACGTCTCATTGCACGGGGCCACTGCCTCCTCTGGCTGTGTCTGGGACTGACCTATGAGGGTTGCAACTGGAAAAGTTAATTTTCAAAGGTCATGGCCTATTTCCCACAGTTCCCTGCTATAGCCCCTTGAGCAATGTCTTTATTTATTGAGCTATTCTTCTATAGCGTATGGAGTTGGCCCCAGATGCTTCTTTGACACAGGATTCTAAGCCTTCAATGCTAATCGATGTGAAATGTAACTAGACTTGATTCTTCTATGCTGGTGTAGTTATGGACATGTGTAAATTTCTGTCAGAGATTGAAGAATTGCAGGAATATAAGTACAGCGATGGCCTTTAGAAATGGGAATGTTCCTTCTGGAGAAGAGACATGGACTACACAAGGAAGCTAGAACTGGAACTGGACCCCAGTTCCTGTCCAATGATCTATGAACATTCATATGCCTTAAAAGGAAGAGGATAGAAGCTCTTGTTTTCCTTAATTAATGACAACAGTACAAAACATCTGGATCAGAAGGAAGCTTACTGCACATCTGGCCCATCCTCCTATCCACTGTGGCCACTGGTGGAATTCTTTCTACCAGGGAATGCTTTGCTGCCTTTGTGTCCATCTTCCCAGTTCCTTGATTTGTATTAGAATCGACCTCCTTAGTCAGGCACTGGGACTCACACCTGGAATCCTAGCTAATTCTGAGAATTGTGGTTCAAAGCCAGCCCAGGCAGGCTGTCCATGAGACTCTAATCTCCAATTAACCACCCAAGTAGAAAATGGAGCTCCTTCTCCCCAGCCCTAGACAAAAATCTTCCTCCTTGTGGGCACCGGTGGCTCACACCTGTAATCTTAGTTACTCAGGAGGCTGAGATCTGAGGATCGCAGTTCAAAGCCAGCCCGGGTATGAAAGTCCATGAGATTCGTATCTCCAGTGAACCACCAACAAACTGGAAGTGGAGCTCTGCTTCAAGTGATAGAGCGCCAGCCTTGCGCTGAAGAGCTCAGGGACAGCACCCAGGCCCAGAGTTCAAGCCCCATGACTGACAAAAACCAAAAACCCCAAACCAAAACCAACAATGTCCTCCTTAGACTTCTCAATAATTGGAGCTACTTTTCCCTCGGTGTGAGCCCTACAAACTGGATAATGTATCTTTTTGGGAGGTCGGGGTTAATTTAAATGCATCTCTCTCCAGATGGTCTTAAAGGAGTGTATCCAGTGGTGACCATTTGCTGTGCCCAGCTTCGAGGGCCCTTTTCCTGCAGATGGATGGTCCGTGGGAATGTCCAAAGGGCTCTGAGTAGACCGCGGCTCTTCCTCCACACAGGCCGGGCCCTCTGCCTGGGGGAGCATGGCGCTGGGTGAGAACCTGTGGCCAGGCTCAGTCACGATGCCGCCACACTGGCGGGTGTACCCATTTTCCACATGGAGCCCCTTCCAGGCGCTTTACGTGTGGGAATGGCTTCCTTCTGGCTCCTGCTCCCTCTCCACACATGGCGTTTTGATGGATAGTCATTTTTCCCACCGTGCAAGCCGTTTTGACACAAAGGGTGTGTTTTTCCAAGACACTTGGGAGCTGATGGGCTGCCATCAGCCTTTGACAAAGCTACACATGTCGGGAATGGCAGGAGCAGCCCTCTTCTCCGCTATCACTCACGAAGCGTATTAGGCCCTCAGATTCCGCTGCCTCATTTTCATGACAAACGATATCACAAGAGCCCCAAGTGGCTGCCATGAACCTCAGGGCTGACTGCGATGGCTGTGGGAGAAGCACGCGCAGAACACTTAACCTCTCTGCTCCACAGGAAGTCGCAGGAGGCTCGGGTGATGCTGACCCTGGGCGAAGGCTGCCCTTCCTTTCGCATGGGTGCTCTAGGAACTTCAGGCGGACTGAAGTCTAGAACGGGCGACGTGTCAAGAAGGCACAATTGCAGCAGTTGCATGTGACGGGGCGCGGAGGCAGAGGTGAAAGGTCGGCTGGCAAGCCCAGGAGGAGGCAGTCACCTTGGAGATGGTTCCTGGGCACTCTAAAGGCACCGGAAGGTTTCTAGTCTGTCAAACGATGGACAATCAGCCTTCTACCCACCAAAGACAGGAAGCCTTCATCAGAAGTGTCAGCGGCAGAGCAGAATCCGCAGCGTGGCCTTCCATCACGGACCCAGCCACCAAGATGCAGAGGGCTGTGTTTCTCAGCACAAACCAGTCAAACTCATTTAGATGGCGGAACTGAGATGTGGGGAAGGAGAAGAAGCTGCCTCGTGTGGCTGTGGAGGTTGACAAGCCCTGGACCTGGAGGAGAGCTCACTGGTCTGCCAGCCTGGTCTGCAGACCTGAGAGCCAGCGACGTGCAAGCTTGACGTCCAGAAGGAATTCATGTTGGAGTTTGTGTTTTAGTTTGGAGGAAGGACAAAACAAACAACCATGTTTTACCTTGAAGTCAGTCAGGCGGAGGGATTCGTGATTTTCAGCCTTTTAGTCCTGTGTGGGCCTCTGTTTGATTCCACGAGCCCCCCCCCCCCCCGGGGGAAGGCAATCTGCTTTGCTTAGTTGATGGACCCAAATCTCCCTTAGAAACATCCTTCACATTTCCCACCAAATATCTGGACACACTGTAGCCAAGGCAAATGGGCATACAAGATTAAGTATTGTAACGCTTTTTCTAGCATGAGCATTGCAAAGCACTAACTCTAATACTTCTATTGCATCTTTTGTAAAAATTGTATTTTAGTGTAAGGGTGATATACAGGGGAGTTATAGTTATGTAAGGTAATGAGTACAGTTCTTGGTAAACACTGTTGCCTCTTCCTCGTTTTCTTCCACTTTCTCTCCCCCTAGCCCCCTCCCCTGCATGTTGCAAGGTTCATTTCCAATATTGCGTCTTGTGGGTACTGCTGTTGATTTGTTCAACCTCTGCCCTTTCTTCTCAATATGTCAAGTCTTTCAGGAGATGGGTAGAATATTTTTTCTGGAAGGAAAGTGAATTACTGAGAGAGTTTATAGAGAAGGGGAAACATGGAGCTAAATCAGACATCCATCTCTGTCGTAGACTGTATTGAGGAAGAACTTTGGCTTTATTTTTTGAGGGCGGAAGTCTGTCTTGACATGCTCCCCAATCAGTGACAAAATAGGCCTCTGCTGCCACCCCCTCCACTATCACCCCAACAAGCTCACAATTCAGAGAGTCTGGAAGTCCCCATCTTAAGTGACGTGGAAGTTGGCATCACGGAGGTAGAATGACTTAGCTTTCCTTGGGAAACACCTGAGTGTGAGAGCCAGGAAAAGGTGAGTAGCTCTGGCTACTCCATAGCTGGGGTTTGTCCCTGGCCTGCTACCTTCCGGTGGCCCCAAAGGGACTCACCTGACGAGGGCAAGGGGGAAGGATGCTGGTGTGGCAGCTGCCCTGATGAGGGTGGGAGGTGGCACCTGAGAGGCCAGGCCTGAACCCACAGGGACACAAGGATACCTTTGCCTCCCTCGCCAAGACAGCAAAGGGCCCTCTGCGGGCAGCGTCCAGGTTCACGAGAGCCTGAACCTCCTGGCTCTAGATGTTTAGTCTCTAGAACAGTCAGAGATTCATTCCTGTTGTCATGGGGTTGCATCAGCGCCTGCAGGGCTGAAAGGACTCCTCTGCCTGGAGGCCATGGATTCGAGTCTTCCGGGGCTGTTGGTGCTGTGTACTTTGGACTTTTTCTTAGGTCCTGCTCACTCATTCCTATGTAAGGTCCAGCCCTGCGGCTTCACGTTCCACAGGAAGCCAGGGCCTCGGAAGGGCCTTGGAAGAGCACGCATGCCCTTCTGTGCCACACAGGCACTGTCCTGTCCACTTGGCTGTGTGGGCCAGGAGCGGCCTGGGCAGAGGTGACCGCAGGCCAGGCGTTGGAGCTGAGGCGGTGGGCAGGGAGAGAAGTGGACAGGCCTGAGTTCTGTCAAGGTCCGGTCATTTGGAGATCCATGGACAGACGAGGGCTGGGGGAAGTCGGGCTCCGGGCTGCACCGGCGTGGGTAGGATAGGGTGTTGTATGTTCAGAGTGGTGTTTTGTGTGTTCTAGGAGTGGTGGCAGGAAAGGATGGGGACAGTGGTGAATGATGTCATGACATTACGATTCCACTCTGGAGTGGCCCTGCCTGGGGACTCAGCTTCATGTTGGGTCCTGGACTTGAGTGCCTCCTGCTGGCACGTGGCTCGTGCCACCGGCTCTGCCATCCCCTCACCTCCATGTTGCCTCCACTGCCTGGCGATTGCCTCCATACACCTGGGGTAAGACACTCCGTCACAGTCTGCTTTTGCCCTGGCCTGGCCCAGAGTCCTGTGGAAACAATGGAAGGCAGAGACATGTTAGCCATTTCCCTGCAAAGCTCGCTGAGCTGGCGAGATTTGGTAGAGGATGTGTTTAGTGTATTGGTGAGATGGGATTAAGTAATAAAGAGATTTTCTTCCCCAAGATCCAAACGCATCACTAGAAGATAAGTAGACTCTGCTTTTCAATGGTTTTTCTTAAAATGCCAAGGTCTTTTCCTTCATTTTTATGAATGAGCTCAGTCAAAAATGACCTCTCGTTCTGCAGCTGTGCAACCCACAAAGTATCCAGTGGAAAGTCTGGAAGGGAGTGTGCGGGGAGGGTTGGCGCACACTGTTGTTCGGTAGACATGAGAACCGGTGGTGACCCGACCTTCCGGAGGGCACACGGCAGGCTCCAGCCTTCTTGTTGCCCACCTAAGGACTCGCTGTGCTAGTTCCCCGTGTGACAGAGGCCACTCCACACAGACCCGAGCAGGAGAGGAGCTGCCTGCAGCTCCCACTTCCTCTCACTGCTTCCACGCTCTCTGTCGCGCTGTGGGCCGTGAGCAGCTCTGACGGTTCACTAGAGAATACCGAGGGATGGTGTGCTCAGGAAAGGTGAGGTATGGACTCATGGCAGGGAGAGGGAGCTTGGAAGTGGAGCGGGGGCATGCTTCCTGGCAGTCAGCAGGCTAAGCAGCGTCCATCCTGTGTTTTGTATTTGTGGCCAGGACAGTGAGACCCTGCAGCAGGTGCTGGAGGTAGAGGAGTGGAAGAGAGTTCACGATGGGGCTGGGCGTCCTTGGCGTGAAGACTCTCTTGTCAACGGCTGCTCTCCCCGCGAGCAGCGGCTGGTGGCTACACGGGCTCGCACTGGCCAGATGAGGCCGGACGGCTGTGCTTCTCTAAGCAGACGCTGGGATTCCATTCCTGCTTGGCTCTTCTAAGCAGTGTTTGGGGGTTCTGTTCCTGGCTGTTGTTGACTGTGATGATGGGAACAGCTATACACTGGTGGTACCTGCTTTGCCGGAGGCAAGCGGGCTGTGGGCTGGAGGCACCTGCCCACTGGCTGGGTCTGGCTGCCAAGCTGGGGGGGGGGCATTCCAGCTGGCAGGCCAGCTGCGGTGTGCAGAGACAGGGCTCCCCGGGTGTGAGGTGGGACAGGCACAGTGAGACTCCGTCAAGAGCAAGACCTGAGGCTGTCTGAAGTACAGATGTGTGCTGCGGAGTCTGGAGAATTCCGTGGACAGGTGGCACAATGCCAGGCCTGGAGGACGGTGGAGCACGCGTGCACCCAGATTCCTCGCAGTCGACCTTTCCCTTCTAAACTGCATTCTGTCCATACCTCGCCTGACCAAGGGTCCAAGGGGGAGCCCTCAGTTGCCACGCCCTGTTTCTGGCCCAGGCTCTGGTTGGCTTGCACCAGAGACTGTAATGGAGCAAGGCTAGGTACTGGCAGTGAAGGCCTCTGGCAAGAAAAACTATAGGGAACCTCTGCAAAGCTGGGCATGGAGTCCACAAGTCCTGGACTATGGGGAGTCGAGGGGCATTCTGGTAAGAGTAGGACTTGAGTCAGGAGGGAGCCGGATATCTGGGTCACACCCAGCAGTCCTGCAGCTGCTTGGCTTGTCTAGCCAGAGCCGGGCTTTCCACTGACAAGCCACCACTGTGGCACGGGTCCTGGGGCATCACCACCAGCTGGGTAGGGCTGAACGATGCCTGGGAGGGTGGGCAGTGGTGGGGGACAAGGAGGGGAACCTAACGTGGCCAGAGGAGTCTTCAGCTGGAATGATTTCCCATGTCGCCCTCCAGGACATCATTTTGATTGGGCCATTACATACTGTAAGGTCAGATGGAATTCAGTGATGAAACACTTGGGTGGAAATAACCAGAGGTAGAGTCATTTGATTAGTATTCCTAAGGATGGCTGATGAAGAATGATGATGGTAAAGCACTAATAGATATTTGTGGCTGCTTTAAAAATTAAATATGTTTCATGGTGCGTTTTGCCATTTCACAGCCATTATCAGAGCCCATCGGGGTATTTGTGTAAAAGGCAGTCCATGAGTGGAATCTGATCGCAGACTGCAGAATGTCTCACAGCAATGACCACAAACCTCCTAGACACCATGTCTTTGTGAAGCAGGGCGAAGGGAAGCAGGAGAACAAGAATGGAAGGTGCTTCCCGTGGAGGCCTGGCCTGCAGTGAGAGTGCTGGAGGAAAGGGGTCAGGCATGCGTAAGGTTTCTGGAGAGATGCACCATGGAGAGAGACATTTGGTGGTTGGAGAGTCTCTTGATGTCTGGTGAAGCTGCACCCGGCCCTGGGCTGAGCTGTAGGGGCCTTGATAGGGAGCAGAGAAAATGCCTCTCCTCAAGGAGCCTGGTCTGCGGGAGGAGACTCCCGACCACACAGAGTGGGGGTGCACGGTGGCAGGGATGGCACTGAGGTCCCGCAAAATAAAGGAGCGCCAGCCTTGCCTGAGAAGGTCGGGTGAACACTGAGCCGTTTTAGAAGAGGAGGACTACCAGCGGAGTAAGCAGGATCTCCCACATGCGCAGAAAGAGCCAGAAGTGGTGCTGAGGCTCAATGGTAGAGCACTAGCTTTGAGAAAGCCCAAGGACAGTGCTCAGGCCCTGAGCTCAAGACCCAGGACTGCCACAACCCCCCTACCCCGAAAAACAAAAAACACTCCAGGCATTTAATCCTTTTTGTGGATTTATCAACTATTTGTATAAAAGGGATATTAAAATGTGCTTATGAGAATATGGAAGAAGTAGCCATATCTGCCAGGCCGTTGGTGTGTGGTCATCATTTGGTTAAAGACAGGAGGAGATGATAGAGAAAAAGATACAGGAAGATGGAGAGGAGGAGAAGAAAGAGGAGGGAGACTGGGAGGAGAGGAAAGAGGAGGGAGACTGGGAGGAGTGGAAAGAGGAGGGAGACTGGAGGAGAGGAAAGAGGAGGGAGACTGGAGGAGAGGAAAGAGGAGGGAGACTGGGAGGAGAGGAAGGAGGAGGGAGACTGGAGGAGAGGAAAGAGGAGGGAGACTGGGAGGAGTGGAAAGAGGAGGGAGACTGGGAGGAGAGGAAAGAGGAGGGAGACTGGAGGAGAGGAAAGAGGAGGGAGACTGGGAGGAGTGGAAAGAGGAGGGAGACTGGGAGGAGAGGAAAGAGGAGGGAGACTGGGAGGAGTGGAAAGAGGAGGGAGACTGGGAGGAGAGGAAAAAGGAGGGAGACTGGAGGAGAGGAAAGAGGAGGGAGACTGGAGGAGAGGAAAGAGGAGGGAGACTGGGAGGAGAGGAAAGAGGAGGGAGACTGGAGGAGAGGAAAGAGGAGGGAGACTGGAGGAGAGGAAAGAGGAGGGAGACTGGAGGAGAGGAAAGAGGAGGGAGACTGGAGGAGAGGAAAGAGGAGGGAGACTGGAGGAGAGGAAAGAGGAGGGAGACTGGGAGGAGAGGAAAGAGGAGGGAGACTGGAGGAGAGGAAAGAGGAGGGAGACTGGAGGAGAGGAAAGAGGAGGGAGACTGGAGGAGAGGAAAGAGGAGGGAGACTGGGAGGAGAGGAAAGAGGAGGGAGACTGGGAGGAGAGGAAAGAGGAGGGAGACTGGAGGAGAGGAAAGAGGAGGGAGACTGGGAGGAGAGGAAAGAGGAGGGAGACTGGAGGAGAGGAAAGAGGAGGGAGACTGGGAGGAGAGGAAAGAGGAGGGAGACTGGAGGAGAGGAAAGAGGAGGGAGACTGGAGGAGAGGAAAGAGGAGGGAGACTGGAGGAGAGGAAAGAGGAGGGAGACTGGGAGGAGAGGAAAGAGGAGGGAGACTGGGAGGAGAGGAAAGAGGAGGGAGACTGGAGGAGAGGAACTGGACTTGTGAGGGAACTGGACAGGAGTGAGGCCTCCCTGCCAGTGAAACAGCCCCTGTCTGTGCATCGCGCTGGACTTTCCCTGTGATGCACTGTGAGTTTTCACACTGAGTCCTGTGCCGCTCAGAAGTGATGCGTGTGGAAAGTGGATGAGAAGCACCGGCTCAGTGACTGAGGGTGCCCATTCTGCCTGCTAGGTCCTTTGAGCAGGGGACCCGAGGTTCGGTTCACTGCTTGCCCAGCTTCCTGTCTGTGCCCTGCCGTGAGCTAGTTCACACCCACACTGCCAGCCACGCTCTGTCCTGGAACCCAGGGAGTTCTCTCCTTGTCAGCAGTTTTAATCACAACCACGAGGCCAGAGTAAAACTGTTTAAAATAGGATAATGTGCCACAGGAGATTAAATGGGAATCAACCAATGGCTTTCCATCAAGCCTGGGTCAGTCCCAGCGCTGTACACGACCAGTCTGGCTCTCCCACCCTTTGGAGATCCCCTACATCTCCCTATCTCTGCTCTCATGGCCACCCTGAGCTCTGGGCATGCGGAGAGCGACCACGCTTCTTCTGCATGTTAGCTCCCTGTGGGGCCCGAGGAGGGCTGGTGAGGCTGTCTCGATCATCTATGTGCCCCACGTTCCCAGCCAGTGACAGCTTGTGTCTGCAGCGAAAAAGTGCCCAGGACGCTCAAGACAGAAATGAACCATTTCTCACATGTGGACTTCCTTTGAAAAGCCACAAGAATGAACGATTCCTGCAACCACTTGAAAGATGCAAAAAAGCAGAATATTCAAAGCAATCCTAGCTTCTCAGGAGGCTGAGATCTGAAGAACAAGGTTTGAAGCCAGCTTGGGCAGAAAAGTCTGTGAGACTTATGTTCACCTAACCAGCAAAATCAGCTGGAAGGGGCGCTGTGGGGACAAGTGCTAGAGTACCAGGGCTGAGGGGTGGGGGAGTGAAGAGATGATGCCCAGGCCTTGAGTTCAAGTCCCAGGACCTGCACACACACATGCTCTCTCTCTCTCTCTCTCTCTCTCTCTCTCTCTCTCTCTCTCTCTCTCTCTCTCTCTCTCTCTCTTTCACACACACACACACACACACACACACACACACACACACACACACACACACAGAACCTTTGCTTTACAGGACCTCAGCGCCATCCCTGCCACCGTGCACCCCCGCTCTGTGTGGCCGGAGTCTCCTCCCGCAGACCAGGCTCCTCCAGGACAGGCATTTTCTCTGCTCCCTGTCGAGGTCCCTACACCTCAGCCCAGGGCCGGGTACAGCTTCACCAGACATCAAGAGACTCTCCAAACACCAAATGTCTCTCTCCATGGTGCAGTGTGGGATAAATATTTTGCTCCAAAACAGGGAAATTTGCAAATGAATCACAGTAAAACAGAAATTAGAGGGGAACATTGTTCAGATCCTAGGAGGAAACAGATGGCATAGTCCAACTGGGGCGAGGGGGAGGATTTAATAAAGGGCTGCGCATAGCACTCGTGGGCGGGGGCCAGGAAGCTGAGGAAGGCCGCAGACCCCCAGAACTATCCACAGTGGGCCCACACCACACCATGCCTGGACCTTCAAAGGCAAAGAAAGAGACAAGTCAGCAGAGCCCAGAGAAGGAGGAGGGAGGGAGGAGGGAGGGAGGGGGGGAGGAGTGGAGGAGGAGCCAGGGAGGCTGCAATGGCTGCGGTCTTTGATTGTGGGATATGCTAAGTCCATAGCCACTCCCAAGAGATGAAACCACAGAGAGAAGTATTCTCTTGGCTGTCTGTCTGTGGCCTGCCAGGGATTCCCCTGGGCTGCTTCAACATGACATTTGCAGGCCACGTCCATGGGTAGCATCGGGGCACAGCGGGGTGGAGGCCACACCATGGCCTCGGTGGACCAGCACGGGTTTGGCCTCTAGCTTTAGCTGCTCACCATTTGACCTCCACTTGTTGTCGCGGTGAAGAGTTCGTGCTCTGAAAGTGCGGTTGTAGTCACGAGCATCACTGCAGCCCACTTCTACCCAAGCCTGCCTTGGCTTCCTCCATCAGTCGGGGGGAGAGAAGAATGAGTCTCAGATGCAGCGTGAGCGGCTGAGAGCGGCCACGTGGTCGATTCCCAGAGCCACGCAAGGCCCCCTTGACCTCGCACGTCAGGCAGATACGTGTCTTCCTGTGATGATCCCAGTGGGATCGAACCCTCGGCAACATGGTCTCCATCTAACATCCACCTTTACAGGACGTCCTGCATCCAGGAAAAACCCAGAGGCACTTCATAAGCTCCATGGTGAAGCAGTCAGTAGTTAGGACTGATCATCCTGAGTGGATCTGTGGCCCTCCCCCCCTCCACACCATCCCTTCTCTTCCCATCCCTGCTTCCACAGCACTCTAATGGCCCAGAAATCACCCGTGGGTTATTTGGAACAATATAGGAGGCTCTCGGCTCTGCTCCTCCATTCGTGCCTGCGTGCGTGCTGGGCGTGGCTTTGCATTGCCCTGGCCGCCCCTCGGCCCCGGTGTTCTTCTGGTTGGCCCAGCTGATTCCTCAGCAGGCCTCTCCTCACCACAGGGGCTGCTGCTGCCCACATCCTCAGAAGAGCAGTGTGCTCGCTGGTACCAGCTGTCTGTCATGGCTCCATTGCCACGCCCAGGCACTGCGGCTTGTGGCCACATTCTGGGGGATGCCCTGGGTGCGGTGGGGCAGCCGATAGGCCAGCAGTGCTGCATCCATGCAGAGCTGCATCCATGCAGAGCAGCAGTTTGTGGTGCATGGCCATCTGGCTTCCCGCAGTTAGGAGTTCCCATTGAAGTGGCTCCTCTGCTCCTTTCAAACGGACAGTCGTAATTGCCAGAGGAAGCCCGGCCTGACCCTCCAACCCAGGGGTCTGCGTGAGGGTTTTGCTGGGTCATGATCTTGTCTCACTGCTGCACACTCCTCTTTATTGGATGAGTCAGGTCCTGGGCTCAGTGCTGGGAATGCAGCCAGACTCTGATGCAGATGCTCTTATCCCTCTCGAAACAGTGTCTTACTGGGTCTGAGAGTTGCTGCTCGTGATGCAAGGCCTGTGGACAGCTCTGGGTACCATGGTAGGATCCCACAAGTACTGCAGTGGCAGCCTCTCTGCTCTGACGCCTTGGAGGCCAGGATCTGCCCAGCCATCCACCGAGCAGGAGATAACCTCACCCGGAGGAGAGTTCAAAGGAAGATAGATGGAAGTGGGTGAGAAGCAATGCACTCTTCCCATTGTATGCTGCCTACTGTTGTTATTAAAAAGGTGATACACAGAGGGGGTCACCGTCTCATAAGCCAGGTGAAGAGGACATGGGATTGCGTTCTGGTTATGTGAATGCAGGGATCCATTACTGGAGGGACAACCACTGATGATGGGCCTTGGCCCAGAGAGCGATCCCCTCATTAAAGCTCTCAGGAGGGGTGGGTTTAGATGTCCCTGGTGGGTACCCTTTCTAGGCCAGGTGTCCTGGCAGAAGGTGTCAAGGAACTGGGCTGTGTATGGTTGATGGGACGATAGATGCTGGGATGTACAGACTGTGGGGACCAGGGAGCCTGGGCTCTGAGGTCCCGTGGTGGTGGCAGGAGGTGGGACTGACCACCAGTGGACTCTGGATGGCACAACCCCATGGTCACAGCTAATAAGCCATGATTAGGTCAAGATAAGTCACGTGGGCACTGACGTCTGTACAGTCCAGAGAAGGTCTTTCTGTGATTCGCAGACCTGTCCCGCGAGGCCTGTTGGTAGACGATGCTGGATTTCCTGGCTGGAGAGGAAATGGGTTATGGAATTCTGTAGTTGTGAGACATTGACTGCTCTTGGTTCTGCAGCTGGGAGGTGAAGTGATGGAGAAGCCAGGAGTGCATGGTCACTCACGCTTGGTCAGGCCCCAGGGATGGGTAGAAAGTGCAGCCATGGTGAGTGTTGGAGCTAAGTCCTCCTGGAAGGGAGACTGGGGAGAGCCAGAACTTCAGCTATGACAGGGGAACATTATTTTCAGCCAAGGGCCATTTGAATATTTAGAACATCATTAGGGGGCTTCGGATTGCTGGAATTTTGCTTTGAGCCAAGTTCCTAGATCTGAAGTTTGAGTGCCAACTGTGGGTACCTTGGCAAGGCCAAAACAAATGATTTCACTGGCCTTGTGTCATCCATGGCCAGAGGTGCCCCACTTCTAGACCCCTAAATGTCCAGCCGCACCTCCGCGTGTCTGGGCCATGGGCTATTCCTCCATAGTGGTTTCTTAGAGCTGCAAATCTTATCAGGAAACATCATGGGTTTTGTAGTACTAGCTACTAACTTGGCTGCCCTGACTCCTAGGGTCTTTATGTATAGAATGAGGTGGCTGCAAAGACTCTCCCTCCCTTACTCCTTTCCTTCCTTTGTTTTTGTCAGTCATGGGGCTTGAACTTGGGGCCTGGGTTCTGGTCCCTGCACTCTTTTGTTCAAGGCTAACACTCTACCACTTTGAGCCACAGTGCAGCTTCCAATCTTCTTTTTTTATCGTGTAAAATTCTAAATTTCCCTGGAGTCCACACAACGCATCTGGAACACTGATCTGTGTTGTTTCTCAGCTGTTGGAGAACATGTGCAGTGATGAAGATTGCTTCTAGGCCCTCTGAAGGAAGAAGACAGTTTCCCATCGAAATGAAATGGAGCCAGGTAACTTGAGTGTAGGAGTGGGGTTAGGAAAGAGGAGAGAATGGTTTAAGGGGAGACATGGGTCAGAATGCATTATCTTTAAACTGACTTGTTAAATTTAAACCTCTCCGAACAACTAAAGATAATAATAATAATAGTAATAAATTAAAAATACATTAGAGCTTGTCATGTCACAGAAGAATGAATGACAAGATTCAGTGTTGTTCTAGGTGAGCAGAACAATGAGGGAAGATGAACTCTGGAGCCAGATATTTATAATCTTATGAATTCAAGCCTTCCAAGAAGGAAGGCTTAAAAAATGCCTGGATAAGTGTGTGTGTGTGTGTGTGATAATCGAATTGACCCAGAGAGAAAGAATTGTTAAATTGTTGGAGGATTGCTTTCACCGGAAGGAAGTGAAATCTAAGTAGAAGACAAGCCCCTGCCCCGCCTTGCCGCACCCCAAAGCTCCCTCACACTTGGGGCTGTGGAGATTCCCTTTGTTGTGGCCTCAGTCTGGGAACCGGGGCATCTCTGCATGGCACGCTGACACTGAAAGCCAGTGCAGGCTCAGCATGAGCTTTGCTGTAGACACATCCGGATTGACGCGTAGGCTCCAGCAATGCTTGCTAGCCTTGTCATTCTAGGAAGGTCATTTATCTTGTACGTGTTTCTGGACCTAGGAGGTAGTCATACTATCCTTGCCACCGGGGGATCACAGTGTGGGTTTGCATCTGTAGCTAACCGTGCATGTGTTACGCTCTAGACACACATGCCAGCTGTCCTTGTGTATGGTGTTCCACTGAAAACTGCGGGGTCTGGTGAGGCTTGATCCCCCTGTTCCTCTCTCTGCTCAGTTTTCTTATAAATTTTAGCTTTCCATTTATCTGTCCATTCACCCACACACCGGCTTATCTATCTGTCGTATTCATCCGTCAGTCTGTCCACTCACTCACTCACTCAACCATCCTCCCATCCGTCCAGCCATACGTGCTTAAGAACGTTATTGACTTATATCTTAGCACAGACTCCTTATCTAGGGACGGCATCCAGAAACGAGCCTCCTTGTGAGAAGCTGTGTGTAGACCAGCTCGGGGCCCGCTCTACAGGAAGACCATGGAGTCGTAAGGAAATGACTGATTTCTGGAGTTGAGAAAAAGCTTGTATGGTCTGCTGCCCTAAGAGTCCATTTCTTTTCCTTTATCTTTTCCCCCAGGGCGAGGCCTTTGATTTATCTTAGTAGTGTATCCTGTCGGATGGTGTCCAACAACATATATTTGCTCTTCCCAAGTGTCTAATCTTTGTCAGTTGAGAAATATTTGAAGTGCTGACAAGGCTCATATGGACCACTCACCGACCATCGCCGAGTCTGTAGGCTTAATTCTTCTTAATTGGGTAGCATTGTGCCATCATTCACATTTATTGATGCTGTCTGGGCACGTCTAGAAGATTTATAGCTATCTATATTCATCCTACCCACGGGATGCCACAAATCACTTTGCGATCTTTTGAATGTCTTTTTGCATGAGACAGATGTTATACAATTATTACTGAAAGCTTTTAAATAAATAAGTATTTGTTTTTCTAAGTGTCCTCTCTGGGATACTGAGGGAGAGTTTGAGAATTGAGTTTGTCTATGAAGTTCAACCCTTTTCCCTTTGTAGCTGAGCTTTTAGAGGAAACTCATTCTTCAGCCAGAGTGTTGTGTGTCTAGTCCAGGAAATACTCTTCAGAATTGTCTACAAGTTCACTCAGAGGATTTACTCACTGTAATGATCATAGGCTTTTATTTCACATCACAGAGTATGGGATGATGGCATGCTGAAGAACCAGAAGGACACAGAGATTCTAGAACCCAGGCTGGAGAGAGCCTGGAGCTCTGGTATTTCTAGTGGAGCCTGGGGTCTCTTCCCTTACTCATCTGGCTTTGAAGCTCTAGCATGACTCTCATACTCATTTTGGCTTAAAGGCCTTGTGTGTGATCTAGAAAAAGGCATGGACCAGGTGTGGAGAGACAAGCGACATCCTGGGCATCTGTTCCTGAGTGGGCAGCAGTGGGCTGTGGGAAAGGATCAGGGAGCCAGAGGTGAGGGGACTGGCCCATCACAATTCTCTAGTGCTAAGCTCTTGAACCACATCTCACCAGGCTCACTCCAGCTCTGGTTAGCAGACGTTATTAGCCTCACTTGGGATATGAGAAAACTTGGGCCCAGTGAGGGTTGACACTGTAACACTAGCAAGGAGTCAAGGTTTTGCCTTGGTATTCTAGGTGAAGACGCCTTTCTTTCTTCAGCTTTCCATGGAAAAAGACGGATCAAGGGAACTGCAGGGCTTCCTGCCATTTCCCTCAAAAGGCATGTGATGTAGCAATTGGTGAATATCCTTGCAAAACTAAGTGTGCTGGTTTGTCAAATTATCTGTGCAAGAAGAAAAAGAAACAGGCAATAAAATAGGGATGAGGACGAAGAAAGGTTAAAGAAAAGTGAGAGGAAGAGAACAGGACAAAAACACAAGTCCTAAGATCTATCTCTGTCCTGAGATGCTGGGGCAGACAGCAAATACAAGATCACATTAACCATGAGGATTAGGGTCCGTGGTGCAGGGCTGAGTTTCTGGAGAGTTTTGAAAGAATCAAGCCAGAATACACATGTCTGGAAGAAAAAATAAGAGGTGGTGAGGGCGTGTGAGGGGGCGAATGAGGTCTGTCTTTTGCGATACCTGTGAAGATTGCTTTGCATGCTGCAGTGCAGCCCCAGGCTCTACCCTTTGTCTGTAATCTCGTGCAGATTCCCCTCTTCAGCATCTTGATCCAGAGCAGATTCTTAGACATCCTTAATGCAAATACATTGCAGGGGAAACTTCTGGAATAGCCACATGATGCTACTCATAGAAAATTCCATACCTGACTTCATGTGTTGGGTGGCAGTGGAAGTGAAAATACATGTGAAATGCTATATAAAATTACCCTTAGAGCCTGGTGCAGTGTGGCTCACACCTGTAATCCTAGCTTCTCAGGAGGCTGAGCTCTGAGGATAAGGTTCAAAGCCAGCCCAGGCACAAAAGGACCCGAGATTCTTATTTCCAATTAACGTCTAGAAAATGGGAAGTGGGGCTGTGGCTCAAGGGTAGGGCAGTAGCCTTGAGTTGAAGAGCTCAGGGACAGTGCCCAGGCTGAGTTCAAGCCCCATAATCCACCAAAAAAAAAACCAGTTACCTTGGAAAGGGCCGAGATGTGGCTCAAGGGGTCCAGCATCAGGCTAGCAAGTGTGAGGCCCTTTCCACAACCTCCAACCAGCCCTAGCTCCCCTCCTCATTTACCTGGCCTTCCACGAAACCACTCATTTGTGCTCAGTGTAGAATAATTTCCTGTGCAGGGGATGGCTCCAGGGCTTGCCTCACAAGTGTGAAACCCTGAGTTCACCAGTACCACAAAACAACTACCATAGTGTCAGAAATTCCCTTTAGGTTGCATGGATATGTATACAGCATAAATCAATTTGTTTTTAGATTTGGATCCCACCCCCAAGATCTCTATCTCTGTTTCTATCTATCTATCTCTGTCTTTGTGTCTGTCTCTTTCCCTGTCTCTCTGTCTCTGTCTCCGTCTCTGTATATCTATCTATCTGTGTGCAAATGTTCGGTAAGCTGAAGAAAAATCCATAGTACTTCTGGTGCTCACTTTGGATTAGAGTTTCTTAACATGCAGGAGTACAGCGAGGCTTGGTTTATAACACATGATCGAAGTCTTTGCAAATCAAACGTCTACCTGTAATAGGGAATGGAGAAGTTCTCTCGCGAGGGAAACTATTATACAATCTCTGCTGACTTTCAGCAAGGCTTCTATAGACCGTGACTTTTGTTGAACAGGCAAAGCCACTGAGACGTGTGGATAGACACGTTCCACTTCCGTTCGGGCTTTGGAGCTTCCATCTCTTCTGTTACAGCACTTGCCACCTCCAGTGGGCCCATTCCCCCCCCCCCTACATTCTCCCTCATCAGTCTGCTTTGGATAATAATGATTACTACATTAACTACATGCATGCACCATTTAAAGTCATAGATTCCATCAGGGCCTGTGGGTTATTCTGCTCTTCCTTTTAAAGTGCAATTTTGAATAAGCATTATCTCTTAAATAAAATGAAAGGTATAGCTAGAAATGAAAATAGCTGTTCATTTGAAAATACTGTTTCCAAAGAAGAAATCAAGGTAATTATCTTAACTATGACTGTACAAGCAATTATTTAGTGACTTGTCTGCCTTCCATGCTAGGTGATAACCTCACAGAAGCAGCCCCTGAAGTTTACATTTTTCAACACCATCTCGTTTCTTCCTCAACGCGTGTATTCACAGCCACTGCGTTTCAGGCACTGCTCAGGTACTGGTGGGAAGGAAGCCCCCACTCAACTACGTTTTACCTTCTCTCATGGACAGACAGACGGGTCTGGAAGCTCAGGGGCTGTGCGGCACACAGGCGGGCTGCGTTCCAGGCTATTGTACCTGGTCCTTGCTGAATTTACAGAATCGTTTGTGGCTGTGGCACAGTGGCCATGCTGTGTGGAGCCTGCCTGCCCACGTGGGCTGTGCTGACAACTATTATAAGTAGTAGAGATATGTTGGGAATCTCTTTGCCTCAAACCTAAAGAGCCAATTTATGGTGTAAGAAAAACCAAAACACTGGCATTTCCCCATTGGTGGGATGGGGGAATGAAATGTAGAAGTTCAGGGTGAAGCACAGTGGAGAGGGAGGGAGGGGAGGGGAGAAGTGGAGAAGAAGGGGACCAGGAAGAAAGGAGAGAGAGAAGGGGAGGGAGAGGGGAGATGGAAGCGGAGGGAGAAGGGAGGGAGCAGGGGAGGGAGAGGAGGAAGGGGAAGGGAAGGCAGGAAGAAGGGGCTGCCTTGCCCGCTGAAGAGTCAGCCCAGGAGGGGCAGCAGCGCTCCAGCCGCCAGGTGGCAGCAGATCTGGGACTCCCACGAGCTCCCTGGTGTGTCCACCTTCGCAAGAAGGTCACTGGACGGGGGGCTGCGAGCCCCAGAGGGAGCACAGGAATCTGGGGTTCACATCCCCTGTGACTCACAGGCCATGTAACTGAAAGCTCAGTCCTTTGCTTTAGGACAGGGCAGAACCTGAGATGATGCACTGCCGCTGAGGGGAGCTGGCAGAGGCTGGGACTGCCCGGGCCTCTCAAGGTGACCAGACTGCAGGGCAGCTCAAGTGATTGCGTGTGAATCTCAGGCCATTGATCACAGCTGTTTCCTCCCTGACCCCAGAAGGCAGTGGAAATGAGGAAGATGGAGCCACACGACAAACCAGAAAGCGTTTCGCAGGAACACTACCCGGAGCAAGCTGGGAGTTGACAATGGATCACTCACTTTCCAACCCTGCACGGAGCTGTTCGGGTCTGAAGCTTTCATTTTGCTTTACACCTTGGCATTCATTTCCCAAGTCTGCATGAGCTAGAGTGGAAACATCAAGATGTTCACTGCTCACCGGTGCCCTCTGCGTCCTCCTCACTCAGGAGCCGGGCACAGCAAGGCTGGCTGCCATGGGATGGGTCAGGAATGAATGCTTGGGTCGCTTTCTTTAACCCTTCCAGATAGTGGTGGGTAGATCACATTGATCCCAGAGTAAACACAAAGGGCTGCAAACAAGTTCAAATGTTAACAAAAGGATCGTTTTCACATTTAACTGTTACCGCTCTATTCATACATTGTAAATGAAAACCGAAAAGTGACTTGGGACATTCCTGATGCTCTGGGGGTGATAGCTCGGCCCAATGACCCGTCCACTCCTTGAATGAAAAGGACCACAGCCGTTCTGTGAGGGGCCTGCAGTGTGGGACGTGTGAGAGCCAAGGAAGCATTTCATTTTGGCCCACATAGACTTGATTCACAGCTTGGGAAGAATCTTTATTCTTGATTTATGAAAGGAGATTAAAGAAAGGAACGGTGAAGTCATGCTTTATGGATTCATAGATAAGGGAATAAAGCCGAATAGAAATGGGGGCACAAGAATGTATAGTCACAGAGCAGGCCTGAGTCCTGAGTCTGCGGACTCCTCACGGTGCAAAGCTCAGACACTCACGTGTTCTCCTTGAATCCAGTTTTCTTCTTTATGAAGTGAGTCTAGGGTCTTATAGGTAAACCCTATTCATCTCACTCGTTTGGAAGGAGCAAGTGATACAAGAGAAGATAAAAATGCTTTGAGAATTATACATGCATAATCTAGTCTTTTTGGATGGTACGATGCGCAGTGGAAATCCTGGTGGTTTGGGGAGAAGAGCTCCATTCATGTGAGAATCTCCTCAACCTATGTCATGCATCAAGCTTGGCCATATCACACAATGTAGTTCCTTTCTATAAAAACAAATTGTTTTATTTATTTTGTGGTGCTGCAGATTGAACCCAGGGCCTCGGCATGTTTAGCATGGCTTTTTCCACGGAGCTACAAGCCTACCCTTTAGTTCCTCTATCTATCTGTCTGTCTGTCTATCTATCTATCTATCTATCTATCTATCTATCTATCTATCTATCTATCTATCTATCTATTTTTGCCAGTCCTGGAGCTTGAACTCAGGGCCTGGGTACTGTCCCTGAGCTTCTTTTGCTGAAGGCTAGCATTCTACCACTAGAGCCACAGCTGTACTTCTGTTTTTATTCTATGTACGTGGTACTGAGGAATCAAACCCAGGACTTTGTTCATGCTAGGCAAGCACTCTACCACTAGGCCAGACTCCTGGCCCTTTAGTTCCTTTCTTAGAAAGACTTGAGATGGGCTTGGTGGGGAAGCCAGCTGACAGGCAAAATAGCCTGTCCTCCATTACCCCTGCTCAGTAGAAGAACCGCCCAGAACAGTTTCTCTGTGCCTTGTGTAAGGCTCAGAGTGACACAGCCTCATTCATTGCCTTCCACATGGAATCGACACAGTGTACGCAACCACTAGAGAGCTCAGGTCCCCAACTGCACTGTGCCCCTCTGAGGAAAAGAAAATGTAAACCCCTCTGGAGTTGGGAAAAAAGGAATTATTCTATTTTATTTATTTTTAAAATTATCTTCAGTTGTACAAAGGAATTGCCATTTAACAAAGCATTTATGAATATAGTCATGAATACATACACACACACACACACACACACACACACACACACACACACACACACGCATATATATGCCAGTCCTGGGGCTTGAACTCAGGGCCTGGGCTCTGTCCTTGGACACTTATTGCTCAAGGCTAGCACTCTACCACTTGGGCCACAGCTCTACTTCTGGCTTTTTCTGTGCTTGTGGTACCCAGGACTTTGTGCATGCTAGGTGATCACTCTACCACTAGGCCAGACTCCTGGCTCCATATTTTTAATGATGTCATCAACAGTTTTACAAATTAGTTCAACTCTTAATGCCCCATTTGTGAGTAAGTTTGGAAGGAATATTAAATACAAACTAGGTTTATTTTGTAAGTTAATTGTGTGTGTATATGGTGTTTGTGCATATTTACATATGTAGATGGAGGAGGAAGTCAGGGAAACAGATTTAGCGGTCATCTTATAAAAAGCAATACAATTGAAATGAAAGTCTTTTCAAATCCAAACCACGTAGTTGGCTGGTTAGTTTCTTTTGTGAAGAAAATGCTTTCTGTGACCTTCCCAATAGAGTCTAGTGATTTATAGAAGAAAAAGCTATAAAACCTGCACACTGCAAAGACTTTCTCCAGGAGGTGAGGCAGGTCACTGGGGCGGCAGGCATGTGGTTGTGAAGATAAAATTAGGTTTTCGTGTTACTGCTCCTGGAAATGGAGAGATCATATTACCTTTCATTTTTTCCCCTATTACAGAGTCCACAAGTAGATGGTTGCATCCATGGTCCTGAAACATGCCAAAAAGTAGAGTTTCCCCCCTTTATTTTTATGCCTCTGACCCAGCAGGTAGCGCAGTTAAAGAGCAGGTGGGGAGCAAGGAGGAGTGGAGACAGGGCAGCGCTGCCACTCTCTCTGCAGTGCGCTGGCTTGCAGGTTTTCTGTCTCCAGGCCAGCGCAGACACACAGAGGCGATGAACCTATCTCTGTGGTAGCTCTGTGGGGCAGGTGACGGGGCTGTGTGGGTGGACAGGCCCGCTGTGGATGGGGGGAAGAGCCTGTCCCACTCCCCTGGAAGACAACATCCACGGAATCCACACTGCCCGTGAGGCTGTTGTCACACGGGCACCGTGAACATAGAGCCCTCGCTCCAGGTCTCACGTGCCGGGAGAGCCCTGTGGCCCCCACGGAAGCCGCAGCTCCACGGTCAGTGCCGGGTCCCACCTGCTGCTTTCATCCCCCGCTGCTTTCACCTCCCTTGTGCTTTCCTCAGTTTCCAAACCAAGTCCTAGCGGGGCGGTTTCACAGGTCTGGACCTTTGTCAGCGCCGTGCGTTCAGGGAGCTCTGCGCCTGGCTTTCCTTTGTTTGACTTCTCATTTCACGCTATTATCGAAGCCCAACGCTGCTCAGTTCTGCTGGAGTTCCCTTTAAATGTGGAACCACTGCTTAATCCAAGTCCCTGAAGTGTGCTTCCGTCCCACCTTCCATCAGAACGCGAGCTCCCTGCACTCATGACCTTTTCTCTTCGTCCCTTCCTCTGTCTACATCCCCAGGGAAGGGACAGAGGACGGGATGGCTTCCATGCAGGCTGCAGGGTGAGAGTGATCAACTGACATCAATGTCAGTTGATGTGCTACTGTGGTCAGGGTAAGGAAAGGACTTTGTGTTAAAGCAGAGGAGCTGTGGAGCTCTCACCACGGCCAAGTCACGTCGGCTGTGTTGGGGATGGTCCTTCCCGCCTTCTCTGCTGGCTCCCTTGATGCTACAAGGGGGTCAGAGGAAAAAGGACAGGGTCACTGTCGGCTGGGGGTGGCAAATAAAACAGCACTGAGATTCAATCTCACCCTAGTCAGAATGGCTGTGTTAAGAAAACAAACCACAAATGCTGGCAAAGGTGCTAGAATAAAGGAACCCTCATATGCCTTTGGTGGGAATGTAAATTACCACCATCACGAAGGGAAATCAGTATGGGATTCTTTGAAAAAGGAAACATGAAACTGCTGCTTGAGGAGCTGGGAGCATGGCCTAGTGGTAGTGTGCTCGCCTAGCGTGCTCGCCTAGCGTGCATGAAGCCCTGGGTTGGATTCCTCTGTACCACATAGGCAGAAAAAGCCGGAAGTGGTGCTGAGCCTCAAGTGGTAGAGTGCTAGGCTTGAGCAAAAGAAGCTCAGGGACAGTGCCCAGGCCCTGAGTTCAAGTCTCATGACTAGCAAAAAGCAACACAACACACAAAACTACTGCTTGATTCTACTAGACCATAAAAGAGAAATA
This sequence comes from Megascapheus bottae, assembly GCF_031878675.1. Lineage (NCBI taxonomy): Eukaryota > Metazoa > Chordata > Mammalia > Rodentia > Geomyidae > Megascapheus > Megascapheus bottae. Next base: position 83,148,681 of record NC_143513.1, read on the forward strand.
TCCATGTAGGAGAAAGATACCTGCACCTCTACCTTATAGCAACACTATATACATAGCCAAGCCATCGAGCCAGCCAAGTGGCCCAATAGCAAATGCTTGAATACAGAAAATGTGGTCTATATACTCAACCTCAAAGAAGAATAAAATGATGTCATTTTTTTAGGAAAATTGCTGAACCTGGAGATGATCATGTTAAATGACATAAGCTCAGAAAGACAAAAGCATCGCTTATTTTCACTCATATGTGGAATCTGTACTTTTAAAAAGCATGTCATGATTATAATGGGGAGCTACTGGGAGGTCAGTGGGAGGGGGAGGAAGAGGGAGGGTAGAAGGGTCAAATGTTATAGTATATCACTTATGTATGGCAAGAGGAAGAAGTACAGTCAAGAATGAGTAATACAGATGGGGTGGATTTGACCAAAGCATGTGTTCATGCTGTAAATCTCACATCGAGACCCTTTGCACAATTAATTTATGCTAATAAAAGATTTTACATAAAGGATTGTGGAGGTGATCAGATCTGAGAAGCAGGGAGACGAGTGAGCTGGAGACCTGAAAGCTGTGCTCGGTACCCAGAACGTGAGCGGCTCACAGCATCTGCCCCTGGATGCCAAGGCAGCCTGCGTGTGGTGGCCGGCCAGCCCGCTCAGGTCCTGAGCTGCAGGAGCTGCCCACGGCCTCCTTCCATCCACACTCGGAGTGGCGGCGGCCACCCAGCCATCCCACCAGGGCCTTGCAACACCAGGGCGGTGGACGGGCACGGCTGACCTTGAATTCCATGGCACTAGGCTGTCTTCTCCCAGGGAATGTCAGCTGAGACTCAGCTGGTCAGGGTTGAAGCCGACTCACTCTGCGGAGTCTGGTGTTGGGAGCAGGATATGTGGTGTTCCGAGTGTGACAACACACACACACACACACACACACACACACACACACACACTCCACTAGTGAATCCTCTATTGACTATAAGCACAGCAGATACAGGAGCCTTCTTATGTCTCAAAAGCACTTTTGCTCACAGATCTAACTGTCGAGGCTTCATCATGCAGGACCTGCACCCTTCCTTAAAACACACCACAAGCGTCTCCTCTCCAACCAGGGTTTTCCAGCTCTTATTAGAGAAGCCAAGCTCTTCCCTCGGCTCCCAGGGTCCCTTTTCCAGCTGCCCAGTGGCCTGGCTGTGCTGCCCGCTCTGTCTGAGGTCTGAGTTCTCCTCGTATGCACTGAGCCCTCCAGGGCGGCGGTGTGTGTCTGTCCTTCCCTCTTTCTGGACTCAGCATAGTCAGGCGCTCCCGCCCCACTGTGCCAAAGGCTGAACTGTGCCTGTAAGGTGAGTGGATCCATGATGCATGTCCCCACATTTTGGTGTTCCAAAGAACCCCCTTAACAATGGAAGTGTGGAGACGGTGCCGTCCTCTGACAGGAAAAGGGCTGTGCGATTTTCCAGTTGTTCATAAATTAAATGCGACTTAGGGCTATGTCATGTAAAACTGAAAGTCTGCCAATGACTTTGATCTCTCTTTCTGAGTAACTTCCCCTTAAAACGTCCGGCCCGCCATGACACAGGTGTCCCCCATGGCAAGGTAGAGACTGGCCTCGGGGTGTGTCAGGGCGTGACACTCTGGAGGATGCCTGCATGGAGGGTTGGCGTGTGGAGGGTGAGGGGCTTGCCAGAGCCTGACTGCACACAAGAGATGGAGAGGAAGGGTAAGAGAAGTCAGGTTTCTTACTCAAGAAGAAACTCCCGTAGCTAAAATATGGAGCCATAGAGATTGGAGGAGGGGGAGTGGGAGCAGGTGAGAATTCTTTGATAGTAGACAGAACTTAGAACAATTCATGTTTTAAATATGCTTCATGATCATATATATACACGTGCACATGCAGTATATCATATATATCATGTAGTCCTATCATGCCATATAGTATACATAAACTTTTAGGTGACATATAGTAAAATGTGCAGATGAGGGGAGAATGATGGAAGACAGACATGCGCCTAGATGCACTTTACTCATAAGCGCAGGTCGAATTGAAACGCCTTTGCACGACTGCTTAGAGATAACGGAAGAGAAGAAAAACAAAGGAAATCCCGCCCGCACTGGGGCAGATGAGCGGGGACCCAGGTAGTCAGAAGGCACTAGAGCAGCAGTGGGGGGGTATAGTGGCCAACCAGAGGCGTCACCACCCTTCTCCAGCGATGGAATTGGGAGTTAGAACAACTGCTGAGCGGAGGCAGGGGGACAGACAGGATATATATATATATATATATATATATATGTATATATATACACACATACATACATATACACACACACATATATATATATATAATTTAGTGTGGAAGTGTGGAAGGAGGTAGGATGCTTAATAAATAAATGTGGGCAAAGAAATCCAGTTGTGTGTGTGTGCATGCGTGTGTGTGTGTGAGTTATGTGCACACACATACTCTGTATGCTCCACTTGTTTCAGTCGATTGGAGGAAGAACCAGAAAATCTGCATTTTAACTAGCAACCCAAGTGGCTGGCAGGGCATTCCGGGGCCAGACTGCCAGCAACAGTGACTGCTGGAATGGATTTTAATCACACACTTGCCGCTGCAGAGGAGGGGTGCTCTTCCTGCAGTGTAGCCCTCATGTATTTTTAAAAACAATACTTAAACACCCTATAAAACACCGTATCCCCCAGAAACTTTAGATGCCGGCGCCTGGCTTACAAGGGAAGATAATTCTGCAGGAGACAGAGGAGTTAGGGGCTGGGAGTCAGAAATCACCTGTGAAAGCCCCTGGAGCTCTTCGTTCTGTTTTCCGGGTTGGAAGGTGGGAAGGAGGCCTCGGGACCCTGTTCCTTTTCCTCCGCCAGCTGACAGCACTTCCCCTTTCAAGTCTGCATGGAAAGCAGATGGTCTCCCCAAGGAGATGCGGCTGCAGAGAAACTGCAGGGAGGAAGGAGGGGGGCTTTCCTTTTGAACATTCCTCCCCTCCAAGGGCCCCATGGGGTGTTGGAAATAGAGTCTGGGAACTCTTCCAGGGTGCTTGTTTTAAAGTAAGCACAGCCTAAATGAAGCTTCAAGTGCAGAAAAAGACCTTGGAACTGTCTCAGTGGTCACGGGAGAAAACACGTTTTGAATTGGGAAGGGAGAGAAAGAAAGGAGAGATTGGAGGGGGCAGGGGCATGTGGGGAGCGTGGGGAAGCATCTCTGTTCTCCATCCCTCAGTGCCTCAGTGTTTTGAATACGTGGTGTTCTTTGGCAGAGAAGATCCTGGGTGCAACCCCGTTTGTGTTCTCTGCTGGGCTTGGGACAGGTCCATTCAGGTCCACAACTCCTGTGAGCCCAGGAGAGCCTTCCGTAAAGTCTGCTGATCCCTTACTCCTGGACAGCTGGTCCCTAACTGAACCGAATCCTCATTTTCTAGAGTTAAGAGCTCAGCCGGAGACAACAGAGCAGTGACGCGGTCCTCTTTGGGTCTGCGGTCAGGACAGGCGGTCTTGGCCTCGGCTGGTTCTCTGGTGTGTGGGAAGAGGGCCGGATGGCGCTTTGAAACTCATCACCTTGGAGCAGTGATAGCGAGTGGTGTTGTCCAGGGTCAAAGGGGTGACAGCTGGGCTCCCCCCAGTCCAGCTCCTGACAGGCCACTGAGCTTTCTGTTACCATAAGATGCTTCGTGGTGGGTGAAGCCCCGATGGCCGCCATGCTGGCCGTGTGCCTGCTGGGCCACTGGCACAGCTGCTGGCCTGTGCTTTGTGATCTCCTCGTCTCCACCCTTCACTCTGCCTTTTCTTTGGACTGGATCTTTTGAAACAATTCACAGATTATATGACTCACTCATTTAAAGTGCACGCCACAATAGTTTTTAGCGTATTCTATGTGTGTGCAGCCATCACCAGTGGCAGTTTGGGAAGACGCTTATGTATTTCTAGTGTCTGCAGGTAGTTGTAGAAGAGTTCCCATTTTACAAATTGGTTCATGAATATTGTGCATCTCAACCAGTGTGATCCCCTTTCAACATTCTCACCAGCCCTCCTCTACTAACCCTCTCCTCACTCTTCTTCTTCTTCTTCTTCTTCTTCTTCTTCTTCTTCTTCTTCTTCTTCTTCTTCTTCTTCTTCCTCTTCTTCTTCCTCTTCTTCTTCCTCTTCTTCTTCCTCTTCTTCTTCCTCTTCTTCTTCCTCTTCTTCTTCTTCTTCTTCTTCTTCTTTCTTTTTTCTCATGGCTAGCACTCTTCCATTTGAGCCACAGCACTACTTCTATTTATGTGGTGCTGAGGAATCGAACCCAGGGCTTCATGCATGCTAGGCAAGCACTCTACCACTAGGCCACATTCCCAGGCTTACGCTTCTTAATTTGATAGGATCTATATTGGGTTTTTGACTGCATTCTCCTTCTCCTCACCACTTCATGTATCTCTCCCTTCCCCCTTGGCTCTACTGTACCTCTTTTAAGTACGTACTTCCTGGTGTTTATTTTGCCGAACTTCAACTTTGTCTTTCTAAGGAATTATACAATTTGAGTTCTCCCTTGATCTCCCATATTTTCGATTAATATATTTGCATACCACCCAGTGTATTTACTTATAGGTTTGTGGCTGTTACTAACTACCACAGATGGCAGGAACCGTGAAACCTTTTTCTCTCTGAGTCTGACTTTACTTAGCATAATTTTTTCCAAGTCTTTCCAGTCTTTTACAAATTATACAGTACCACTCTTCTCAATGGAATGGATAACATTCCAATATATATATATATATATACACACACACTATATATATAACATTCCATTGTAAATATATATAATATATATACATATATATAATATATATACATATATGTATATATATACACACACACATTTTCTTGATCTGTTCACTCATTGAAGGGCCTCTGGGCCAATTCTATGATTTGGCTATGGTGAGTAGTGCTGCAATGAACATGGTTACACTGGTAGCTTTCCTTAACCTGGTTTATGATCTTGTAGAGAAATGACCAGGGGTGGACTTGGTCATAGGGCAATTCTATGTTTAATTTTTTTGAGGAACCCCCGCACTGCTTTATAGAGCTGAACAAGTTCACATTCCCACCAGCGGTGGACGAGGGTTCCTTTTTGGCCATATCTGCTGTCATTTATTTTCATGATAATGACCATTCTAACTAGGGTGAAATGGAATCTCAGTGCTGTTTTGATTTGCCAGAGAGGTGGAGCATTTCTTCATGGGTCTATTGGTCTACTTCTTCTAAGAAACTCTCTGTAAGTCATTAGCTGATTTATTAACTGGGTTGTTGGTCCTCTGGTGTCAGAGACATTCTCCCCCTCCCTGAATTCTTAGTGGAAGAATGTGCCTGCATCTTGTGATTAGGTCACTAAGCAACACATGCCTGCTTGCGTTGATATGCAAACATCCTACCACCTGGCCTCTACCCGGAGCAGGAGCAAACATCCTACTACCGGACCCCCTGCCCCGAGCGGTTCCTATACCCCAACCCCCTCCTGCCTCTCCTGAAGAGGCATATAAACCCCTGTGTGAAAAATAAAATTTGAAGCTTGATCAGGACGCTTGTCTTGCTGCCTTCTTCGTGTCTCCTGTCCCTTTCATTCCTCCCTCTAGGTTCTTGGCCTAGTTGACGTCCCGCTGGACGGGACACTCTGGATTCATTTTTTGAGTACTACCTATGTTCTGGATATCAGGCCCTTGTCCGATATATAGCTGGCAAATTCTTCTCCATTCTGTAGGCTTTTTCTGTTGTTGTCTATGTCCTTTGCTGTGCAGAGGCTTTATAGTTTGATGCAGTTCCATTTACTAAGTCTTTCTTCGACTTGCTGTGCTTCTGGATCTTTACTCAGAAAGTTTCTGCTCACCTCATGGAATGCTACTGTTTCTCCCACTCCTTCCTTTCATAGTTACATTGTTTCTCATTCACTATGGATTGAGGCTTGCTCAGGATCTAGTTTCAGGTTTCTGCATGTGGATATCCAGCTTTGCCAGTACTGTTTGTTGAAGAGGCTGTCGCTGTCTTCCTTTCAGCTTTTTTCTTTTGGCAGTCGTGGGGCTTGCACTCTGTGCCTGGGCGTTGTCCCTGAGCTCTTCAGCTCAAGGCTACCGCCCTACCCTTGAGTCATGGAGCCACTTCCCAGTCTGTTCTTTTGGCTTCCTTATTGGATATTAGGTGGCTGTAAGTCAGTGGTTTTATTTCGGGTCCTCTGTTCCACTTGTCTTCAGGCCTGTTTCTGTTTTCACTACCATAGCTCTGTAGTAGAGTTTGAAGTTTGGTATTGTTATTCCCCCACGCTTTACAAAGTACATTTCCCCACAGTTAACTGGGGGGAAATGGGGAGAATGGGAAGGGAGGCTTGGTGACTGGAAGTGATACCCGAGTTCCTCCGGGCTGGGCTGCGGCGGGGCGGGCGCCTGGCCCTTCCCGGGGTGGCTGGGCCAGGGCCCGGTGTCCCCAGCTCCCCGGTGCGCTGGCCCGGGGCGGCGCTGGAAACGGGGCTTGGTTTCGGAAGCCTTTCTCAGGGATGGCAGCTGGCGTTTAGGGCCAGGCGCATCTGTGCTCACGCTTCTCCTTCATGAGGGGGGCTGGGGCAGGGGCCGGGACTGGGGCCGGGGCTGGGGCCGGGGCACAGGTGGAGCTGGCAAAGCGGTCTGGGCGCCGTGGCCCTGCTCATGAAGGTGCTGGGTTTTTGGACAGGCGGCTCCTGGCTTCTCCACGTCGTCTCCGCTGGTCCCTGTGGCTGGAGGGACCCAGCCCACGCGCGCTGCCGGGAGCCAGGTGAGCAGGGTGGCGGGGTCCACGCTGACCAGGCGGGGCCCACGCTGACCGGCCGGGGCCCACGCTGACCAGGCGGGGCCCACGCTGACCAGGCGGAGTCCACGCTGACCAGGGGGGCCCACGCTGACCAGGCGGGGTCCACGCTGACCGGCCGGGGCCCACGCTGACCAGGCGGGGCCCACGCTGACCAGGCGGGGTCCACGCTGACCGGCCGGGGCCCACGCTGACCGGCCGGGGCCCACGCTGACCAGGCGGGGTCCACGCTGACCGGCCGGGGTCCACGCTGACCAGGGGGGGCCCACGCTGACCAGGTGGGGCCCACGCTGACCAGGCGGGGTCCACGCTGACCAGGCGGGGCCCACGCTGACCAGGCGGGGCCCACGCTGAGCGGCCGGGGTCCACGCTGACCAGGCGGGGTCCACGCTGACCGGCCGGGGTCCACGCTGACCAGGCGGGGTCCACGCTGACCAGGCGGGGTCCACGCTGACCGGCCGGGGCCCACGCTGACCAGGCAGGGTCCACGCTGACCAGGCGGGGCCCACGCTGAGCAGGCAGGGCCCACGCTGACCAGGCGGGGCCTACGCTGACCGGCCGGGGCCCACGCTGACCAGGCGGGGCCCACGCTGACCAGGCGGGGTCTACGCTGACTGGCCGGGACCCATGCTGACGGGCGGGGGTCGCAGCCCGCAAGCTGGTCCACAGGCGAGGGAGTGGGGCTTGGCCCGAGGGCAGGGGGGTAGCCTGGAGCTGAAGAGCCGGGCACAGCGCCCAGGCCGAGCTCAAGGCCCAGGACCCACAACAATCAATACAAATGCACTGGCAGTTCCCCCAGGGCAGCAGCAGCAAGCCCAGGCTGCCACAGTGTGGAGGGAGAGTAGTGCAGCCTCCTCCAGAGCTGCAAAGGGAGCTGGGGGGAGGGCAGGGGAGGAAAGGAGGGGGGAGGGGGAGGGGGAGGAAAGGGGGGAGGGTGGGGCATGGCGGGCCTGGAGCTCTCCCTTCCCATTTCCCTCGGCTCCCCTTGCTGTTCGAAATGTTATTTTTAAAGACTGTGACAGTTTTCCTTTGTACTTTGTAAAGTAGGAGGCTCCTCTGCTTTGCGGGCCTTTTCAGGATTAGTGAATGGCAGAAAGGATCTTGTCCCCGAAGGTTCCTGGGCAGCTGCTGGGTTTGGCTTGGCCTTGGGAGACGGCCCCACCCAGTCCTAAAACAGGACAGGGTACATGTTATGGGGGAGCTACAGGATGGGAGGAGCACCGGGCGGGCGGGTCACCCAGGGCCCACTCCCTGCAGCTGTCTCTGAGGCCAGCTGCTGCTCGAGGAAGGCAAATTAATAAGATACCACCATGACTGGCGGGATTACTCATCTTAGCCGAAGAAAGCCAGCCTTCTAGCTGAAGCCTTTGACTTCATCAGTTCGGGAGCTATAATTATTTTCATTAAAGCAGGTGCTCCAGAGCGTTTCACTTGACAACACGTTGTTAATGGTTTGACTTATTGGATGTAGTTGGGAGCTTTTCAAGTTGAGCGTCTTGCTGAGCATTTGATCCGTAATTTGAAGCAATTAGGGGGTGGGTTCCACCTTAATGCACTTTCCCCTCAATTCATTACATTCTGTTCCTTTGCTCTGTGAGCCGGAAGCTGGGGCTTAGGGCACTGGCAGTCAGTGAACAGCTCGCTCTGGGGACATGTGCCCCTCTCTCTTCCCCTTCGTCACTGGTAAGCGGGGCACAGCCTGGCTCCCAAGAGGCTGTAAGGTTTGGGGCAGTGGCAGTGGCCTGCCTCGTGTCAAGTGCTGGCTGGAATGTGGCCTTATGGAACATTCTCGAACCTAAGCTCTGTGAGTGACGTGGGAGAAAGAGGGAGGCTTGGGCGGTATACCTAGCGATGTACCAACATCCGAACGGCCCTTGGCAGAAAACCCAGGGGAGATCTGGAAAGAGCATCCAGTTCTTCACCGGGGCAAACAATGATCCAGCGCCATCGGTGCGCCTGTGTCCAGTGGTCACCACGCACACAGACTGTGGCCCCGGTACACCAAGGAAACAGAAAAGACAGCAGCCGAGGAGGGATTCTGCGGTAGCTCCTGGGGACAGCACGGAGGCCGGAGCCTCATCTTCCCCAGTGTGAAGGAATCCAGGCAGGCAGGACTTCTGTGGGGACTGGGCCGCGGCTCTGGCGGTGGACTCTGTGAGGAGGCTCCTGGCTGCTTGGTTTCCCCCCATGAAGACCACGGAGTTTGCCTCACCTCGCTGGCCAGCTGCCCCGAGTGGATGTGAGCAGCTGTGTTTTATTCACAGCATCAGCCGTTACTGCATTTTTATAGCTTCATCATCAGGGCTTCTTCTAGGAAATGATTTTTCAGCACCATCAGAAATGGCACCCAGGCAAGCTGGAATTGAGCATTCGGCGGCTGTTCTTGGCGTCCAGGGCTCTGCAGCTGCTCCCAAGAGCACTGTGCGGGCATGGATGCAGGCGAGCTGCCCGAGGGGAGGGGGGCACAAGGTGAGCCCATGCGCCTGGGGCCTTCACCCCTGAAAACCCATCACCATGCCCTGTCGCGGCTCTGGGATGGACAAGGCGAGGGAAACGTTGCTGCCATCAGAGAATCTTTGGCAGCACAGATGCACCGTGGTCCATTTATGCAACTAGCGTGTCTAGCTCTTCTTCTGGTCTTCATGAATCGAATCCCTGGTTCAGGGAATGTTGAGTCCTCCCTTCGTGGAGGGCGTCTGGAGCAGCAGCTGCTGCTGCGTTGACTGCGCCGCCGGCCTGCGGTGGAGCAACGTTCCCTCCCCGTGAATTTGGGAACGTGACCGCTCTTCTGTCTGTGTGGGATCTGTTGAACACGACAATGTCTGTTCCACACGGTTTTTGTGATGCTCCCACTGGAGCCAGTCGTGGGAGATGAAGCACTTTGTGTGAGGTAGCTGTTGAGTGGCAGAGTCAGCAACTAGCGGAAGTTTGTTTTGTGTGGACTCTTCGGCACACCCATGTGTGCCAGGATATACACTAGTGCTTGGGGAAAGGTTTCATTTAGTGTTGGAAAAGCTCAGGTGAGCCGGGCGTGGTGACTCAGGCCTGTAATCCCGGCTACTCAGGAGGCTGAGATCTGAGGATCGTGGTTCAAAGCCAAACCTGGGCACTAAAGACCGTGAGACTCTTATTTCCAGTGAACCACCAGCAAAATGGAAGTGGTGCTGTGGCTCAAGGGGTAGGGTGGTAGCCTCCAGCTGAAGAGCTCAGGGACAGCGCCCAGGCCCAGAGTTCAAGCCCCGTGACAAACCGCCCCACCCTGCAAAAAAAAAAAAGCTCAGGTGATTTAAGTCTTTCCAGGAGAGCAAGTCAAATAGAGGCCAGGTCCCACGTCTCTCCTCTAGGAGTCTGGGCCCAGTGCTCAACCAGGGCAACAAGCAAAGGAGGTGCTAAAGGGGGGGGCGGGGTCCAGGTCACCTGTCACCAAAGCAGAGAGGAGTTTGAATCTGGGAGGACTCGAAATGCAAATCACCTTCATTGCACAAGGTATCAGAAAGTCAAGTGATTACCTCCTAAGTATATAAGTATTATTATTAGTATGTGTCAGGTGACAACAACAAAAGGCAAATGTAAATTGTCAACATGCACAATACACCTGTAAAGTACATTCATAGAAGGAAATATGCAGAACAAGAACATTGAGGGCTGTAGGGGCCAAGCCATCCAGAAAGGAAAACCCACCAGAAGAGCAGCACATTCCTCCACAGAGAGCTAAATGCGACACTTTAAAGGCATGAAAGGATGTCCTTGAAGTTCTAAAAGGAATTATCTGCAAACTTGGATTGCTGTACTCAGTAAAGGTATCCTTTATAATCCTTTGAAAGAGAAATGAAAATCTTACATGATCGAAACTAACGAAATTCATGACCATTAAGCCAGAACCACAGGAGGTGTAGAAGACTCTTACACAGGAGAAGATAAACAGAACCATAAAATACGGGAAAGAACAAGGTGCACTAACTAAAAGAGTCAACAAGCAAACGGTGACTAGGAAAGAACCCCATGTAACACAATCACAAGGCAGCGGCGTTTACTCATACCTTCCAATAACAGCTCTGAGTGTCAATCGTGATCTTCATTCTCTAATAAAAAGTAGATGAGTGGGCTGGATCAAGAAGAAATATACCTCTTGAGCTGAGACAAACACAGATGTGAAGTGAAATATGGAGAGAGATAGTCTAAGCAAAGGGAGCCTGAATGCATGCGGGAGTACCTACATGCATATGGATAAAGGGAGTCGTTCACGGAGAAGATGGCTATCGTAAATATATGTGCACGAATGGTAGCATCCCCAACTTCATAAAACAAACACTGCTCGACATAAAAGCACAGAGACCCTAATACAATAACGGATGGTGACTTTGTTATCCACTCTTACCAGCAGACAGGTCATCCAGCCACAACAGTCAATGAAGAGAGCACGCTCTCGGGAAAATGGACTCAATAGACATCCACAGAATATTCTCAACAGTTTCAGAATGCACACCTCTTTCTCAGCAGTCCATGGAACGTCTTGCAAAGTAGAGCATGTTTTAGGAAGAAAAGCAAACCTTAACACATATAACCAAATAGTTGCCTGTATTTTATTGGGCCACAGTAGAATAGAACTCAAAGTCAATAGCAAAAGAAGCCATTTGATAAACAAAAACAAGAATAAGCCAAATGGAAATTTAGTAGGTAGAAAGAAAAAAAGATGAAGACCATGGTGGAAATTCATAACATAAACACTAATAAAAACAATTCAGCAGGGCTCCGTGGCTCATGCCTGTAATCCTAGCTACTCAGGAGGCTGGGATCTGAGGATCAAGATTCAAAGCCAGCCCAGATACAAAAGGACATGAGATTCTTATCTCCAGTTAATCTCTAGAAAATGGGAAGTGGGGCTTGGCTTAAGGGTAGGGCGGTAGCCTTGAGCTGAAGAACTCAGGGACAGTGCCCAGGCCAAGTTCAAGCCCCGACCCACAAAAAAAAAATTCAAAGAATCAGTTAAACTAATGTTGATTCTTGAATGATTAAGGAAGGGGTGATGTTGATCAAGACATATTCATAAACTCCTCTGTACAATTACTTAAAGATAATAAAAATGAAATACATGAATATATTTTTAATATAAAAATGAAGACAAAAAGTTGATTCTAGGGAAAAAACTGGAAGAAAATGGGGGGGGAACGCTGTTCAAAAAGAAATGTACTTGTTACCTGACTTACCTCTGTACATCAATTTTATAATAAAAATTTTAAAAGGTTGATTCTTTGAAAAGATAAAACTGATCTTTCACCAAACTAACCAAAAGAAAGAGGGAGAAGACTTAAATTAATATGCCATCCAGAGTATCACTGGGAGATATGTAATTTTCTATTCTAGCAACGTGGATAAGGTTCAGAACACCTATGTCCTATCTAACCAGACCCATGGGGACATCAACCACACCTTCAGATTTGTAAGGAACGACAAGATCAGAACAGTAGCCAGGAATCTTCCCATGAGGAAGAAACCAAGACCAGATGGGTTCGCTGCCAACTTCTACCAAACTTCCCAAGCACTAACACCAGTGCTCTTTAGCCATTCCAGAAAACGGAAGAAGGAACACTATCAAAATCATTCTGTGTGCCGCCAGTATTGTGTTTTTACCAAATCCAGACAACAGCAAAGAAAGAAAATTACCAACAAAATTCCTTGGGGGACATAGACACAGAGATTTTAAATAAAATACTGGCAGATGTAATTGAACACTGTTAACAAGGTCATACACCATGACCTTGTTGGTTTCATTCCAAGGATATGTCTGAGCACATGCAAGTCAATAGCACAGAGCAGAGAACAAAAGGTCGCATGATTGTCTCAATAGAGATAGAGAATGCCTTTCACTTAACTCAGTATCTCCTTAAAATGTTTTATAGTTATAAAAGTGATGCACAGAGGGGCTGCAGGTTGTAAGTTTTGTAAGTGAATACATATTCAACATGTCTTTATGATGAAAATGCTACATAAACTAGGAACAGAAGGAATATATAGCAATATGATAAAAATAGTATATATTAAAAAATTATAGTCAATATTGTACTAAAAGGGGTGAAAAACTAGAAGTAGTTCCTGTGAAGTGAAGGATGAGAAAGGTGACCACTATGCTTTCATCCACTGCAGTGGAGAATTCCTAGTCAGAGCAACAAGGCAAGATAAGTCAAATTATCTTTATTGCAAATGATATAACCCTACCTTTAAAGACCCTTACCACTCCACTAATAGCCCTGAGATTTAAACACCTCTGGCAAAGTGGCAGGATAAAATTATCATACCAAAAAATCGGTAGCTTTCCTTTATAACAACAATGAAAGGTTCAGAAGAAAGTAGGAAACAGAATTCTTTCAAAAACTACAATACCTAAAGTAAACTAAGGAGATGAAAGACCTCTACAATGAAACCTGTAGGACATTGAATAAAAACCTGGGTGGAACAAGAAGACTGAGAGGCCTCTTGGGCTCATGGACCTGCAGAAACAGTGTTGTGAAAATGAGCACACAATGGAAAAGAATCTACAGATTCCATGCAATGCCCACCCCAATCTCAATGTCAAATTGTTTCCTTCCAGAACTTGGAAAATCAGTCCTAAAATTCATAGGGAAGGGTGAGATACCTTTAATTGCCACCAGGCATCGTGCTATCTGACAAGGGAGACTGAATGCCATTAAAAAGCTTTGGACTTCAAACAAAAATGACTGAGATGAAGAGGCGATCCACAGAATAGGAGCAGCACCCAGGCGAGTCGTTAGACAAAGGAATCCCATCCAGAACATGCGGAGACGTCATCTGCTTGATAAATGAGCCCACAAAGCAGGCAGTTCTGAAAAGAAGGAAGACAGATCCAACACTCTGCTTAGCCATAAAGAAATGTAAGCCAAAATGGTAGTGAGTTTTCATAATCAAAGAAGCAAGCAAGAAATGCTGGTGAGGATGTGTACAGAAGAAGAAACCCGTGTAATGTCATCCACTGCCACAGCTGCTTTTAAAGTCTGGGAAGAAAGATGTGGCCTGACCTTGACCTGAGATCCGCTGACTGGCTGGCCTTAGGTGAGAGCCTTCGTGTCAAACTCTAATCATGTCTTCTGTGTTCCTTGAATGTCTGGGAAGGTTAATACCCGAACTCCTATGTTGAGGGAAGCAACCTCCCTGCAGGGTGGCTTCTTCATTCTGTCCTTTCTTATAGCAAAGTCTTTGTCTTTATGGAGGCCAGGTGATTGGGAGGAGGAGCGTTCTCAAGACTGCTTGACGGACGGAACCAGCCTGGCTGTGTGGCTGTGTGGTGCTTCCCCTCGGGCTGTAGGCAATGTGGGTGATCCCGGTGTGGCTGGTTAGTGTTCTATAGCCGGTATGCCTGAAACCTCCTGTCCTTCCTCCCTAGTGTTAACTTTGCCACACTCTTTCACCTCCGGTGACACTGCTCTCACACTTCCACTTGTTCCCAAGGGGAGGTGCCATCATCGCCAGTGTCAACGTGAGAAGACACTCGGGTGTGGACAGTGTTGTTTCTGTCAGGATCAGAGCTCGGTGGCTTTTGTGGGGTTTGTGTGAACTCCTCCGTGTACCCTTTCCCCTTCAGAAACGTTCTCCTGGCCACGAGTTTGCCTCAGTAGAACAGCGTACTCGAGTTTGCCTCAGTAGAACAGCGTACTGGTGAGTGTTGGCTTTCTGTCTCACGATATCAGCATTTTATTACTCATTTGTGGCGCCCCCTCCCCCATGCCTGCATCTTACATTTGCTTTTAATTGCAATGGCCCTGCAAAACTCAGACCTGGCCAGGGGTGGAGATTTTTCATTTAGGAGAGTGGCATCAGCGCAAGACCTTTTGTGATATGAGTGCGTTCCCAATAATGAAGTCCTAATTTTTTCACTTTCATTAAAAACAACCACTGAAACCATGTTTAATATCTCCACACTTTACCCTTCCGTCAACAAGGTCACCATAACTCAAGAATACCAAATGGATGGGTGACCGTGAAAGGCCCACAGCACCTTTTCTGTGTGCTCGCTTTCTCAGCCTCTGTGGATGGGTTGACTCCTCAGACTGGGCTCCTGAGCAGGTTTCCCGGCTGCTGGGGTTCAAGGCGCCCCTTCCCCCATCTGAATCTCAAGGCCAGAGCCAATGTGGGAGCAGAGCAGCTCCCCAGGTGTCCAGAGGTAGAGAGAGGAGGGCAGGGCTAGTGGCTTAGACCTGCTTCCCCTTCCACCATCTGGGACCCCAGCCTGTGGGGACGGTCCCCCTACCCACACACATGCACACACACACACACACACACACACACACACATGCACACACGCCCCAGGAGGAGTCTCTCCCTCTCACTGGATGCTCTCTGGGAACGCTTCCTTGGACACACCCAAATCTGTGCATTATTAATATTTTAGGGACTTCTCACCAACTCAGACTGGCCCTGAGGATGTCACTGCACCCAGGGAAGATGGCTCAGTGGCTCTCCTGCGCAATGACTCCCCCAGAGGCCCGCTTCCACCCCGAGCCTCGGGCAGTGGTCAGAGGGGAGATGCCGGAGCCCTATGTCCAGACATGCGTGCACATGCAGGAAGAATTCAGCTAGAACTTCTGAGCCTTTGTTTGTAGGACTCCTCTTGCCAGAGAGCTCTCTCCTCTCTTCCCTTACTTATGTCTCAAGGTCTCCCCTGAGTTCTGCACGCGGTCTGACCTGCTCACTGTTGACACCCTGCCATCCACGTGCGTGTTTACCACGGCGTGTCTCGCAACATGGCATCAAGGGTCTGCAGGGGCAGAGCGGGTGCCATAGTCCCACATACCTTCTCAGGGTGTTGCAGGGTAAGCGGATTTGTGGAGTGTGTGAAAGTTTGGAAATCATTTTGGCTAGCCAAAATTCAAACTTCTTCCCTTCATGTTTTTAATTCTTCAGCGTGTGTGTGTGTGTGTGTGTGTGTGTGTGTGTGTGTGTGTGTGTGTATACAGGTGACTGGGTCTTGGTGAGTGTGGGGCGGGAGCTAAGGCGAGATCATTGCATGGCTGTTTGCAGGATTCGAAGCCAGAGATGATTTCTGCTTGTGCAGTACAGACATCTCTCTGTCCCCTTCATCTATGGTCCTCATTTTAATTTGTTTTTAATTGCCTATTTAGCACACCTAGCAATTAAGGTGAAATGACTCTTTGACAAATGTGAGCACTTTTCAATTAGTGTTAATAGCTTTTGTTAATTAAAAGCAATGCTTTATATTGTGTTATTGGTATTCTCTTATATAAAACTGGATTAAGGAGTTCCGATCAATCGTGCTGCAAAGACATTCCTCTGCAATCGCTGGGGCTTTCCAGCCTGTTTTTCCCACAGAGGGGGAGCAATGACCGGAATTTCAGGTCCAGGAGGGGAGACAGGGATGGTGGTTTGAGGCTGGGCTCACTCTTGCTGACCTGGATGTTTAACCAATGCCCCCCTGAGGGCACTGTGTCAGCACAAGTTCCCACAGAAGAGAAGGTACACCCACAGATTAGGGCTGTGGCATAGTGAGTTAGTGACCAGGCAGTGTGGCAACTGGGCAGGCAGATGGCAGCCGTAGTGGACGTGGTAATGGGCAGTGGCCTTGTCTGGAGGCCCTGCTCGTGGGAAATCAGTGATGTGGGCAGAGGAGGCAGAGTCAGGCCAGTCAGGGTCATGGACGGAGTTCAGAGACCAGCCCTGGTTTAGGGTAAACCTCACCATTAGGGCAGTGAGAATGAAATACCAAAGTCTGAACTCAAAATGGAGGGTTTGAGATCTTCACCTCTTTAGCTACTGGTGACTGTAATTTGAATTTAAACTCAGGAGTCCTATCTGTCCCTTCTTGCCCGGTGGCAGCAATTTGATTCTGTCATTTCCTTCATCAATCCAGCCAAACATTGGTTAATTTTATCTTTTCAAAGAACTTTCATTTTTGTTCATCTGTTTTCTCCATTTTCCCTTATTTTTAAAATATCATCCCCAAATATTTACAACTTCTTCTATTTGCTTTAGGTTGCACTTGCTGTTCTTTTTCTAGTTTAAGTGGGAAGTTAAGTATTAATGTGAAATCTGTCTTCTTTTAAGTTTTATATTTAAAGCTATCAATTTGCCTCTGGGCACCATTTTAGCTTTATCTCATAAACTTTTGTATTATTTGGCACGAAGATATTTTTCTAAAAGCTCTGTGACTTCTTTGACACCTTGATTATTTAGAAATGTGTTGTTTAATATTCACATGTGTCTAAATCCCCAATTTTTGTTCTGTGATTTGTTTCTAATTTTATTTGATTGTGACTCGGGAATATACCTATGTGACTTCAATCCTCTCTGTGCTTTCAAAGCTCACATATAAAAATGTGGGGAAGATTCCACTTGGGCTTAAAAAGAATTTGCATTCCATTGTGTTCTGTAGATGTCCTTGGAGTCCGGTGATTTAAAGTTTTATTTCCTTGTGAACTTCAGTGTCTGTATTCCATTCATTAATTTAAATGGGGCACTGATGTCTTTGGTGATGGTTGTTGAATTGACTACTTCTGTTTGGTTTGTTCTTCTCTACTTGCTTCATGTATTTTGTCGATTTGTTGCTAGGTACCTATATGTTCACATCGCATATTTTCTTATGCGATGACCATTTTGATTATTTAACTATTCTTGTTTATTTTGTTTATGTTCTTCTTCAGTCTGATCTTGCTATAATTCCTCTGCTCCCCTCTTGAATTCAGTCTATTAGTTTTTCATCCTTTTATATTTAATCCTGAATCTACAGTGAATCTTCATGAGAGTGAGCCTATTAAGTTAATTATTACTTAATGCTGGGAATTGAGCCACAGGGTCTGCATGTGGCAGGCAAGCCCTGTACCACTGAACCTTTCTCCCAGCTTCTGCACGTGTTCCTTTAAAAATGTAACCCCAAGTTTTCTGGATTTTACTTGTGTTGTTTAATCCATTGTCATTCTGGATGCTGTAGTGGCATACATTCCTGATAAGCGGGTGATAGGAGAAATGAGAAGATGACAGGGAAGATGAGGAGGTGACAGGAAATGAGGAAGTAATAGGGAGGCAAGGAGGATGAGGAGGTGACAGGAGATGAGGCGGTGACAGGGAAGATGAGGAGGTGACAGGGAAGATGAGGAGGTGTCAGGAAATGAGGAGATGATGGGGACGCAAGGAGGTGACATTGGATGAAGAGGTGACAGGAGATGAGGAAGTGATAGGGAAGATGAGAAGGTGACAGGGGAGACAAGGAGGTGACAGGAGAAACGAGGAGGTAAAAAGAGATGAGGAAGTGATAGGGAAGATGAGGAGGTGACAGGAAATGAGGTGATGTGGACACACGGAGGTGACATTGGCTGAGGAGGTGACAGGAGATGAGGAAGTGATAGGGAAGATGAGAAGGTGACAGGGAAGATGAGGAGGTAACAGGGAAGATGAGGAGGTGACAGGAAATGAGGAGATGATGGGGACGCAAGGAGGTGACATTGGCTGAGGAGGTGACAGGAGATGAGGAAGTGATAGGGAAGATGAGGAGGTGACAGGGAATGAGGAGGTGAGGGGGAGATGAGCCCTTGTTCTGGACTCCTTTCTGGGGTGGAACCTGTGCTCTTTGAGATCCAGGACAGGTAGCTGAGCTCTTCCTGTTCTCTGTTCTGAGTTCCTGCACCCACAGTCTCCTCACAGAGGGTCTGGGCGGGGGGGGGGGGCTTCATCCTTCTAGCCTGCCTGTCTGGAGTTTTGGGGGTCTGAGAGGTAGCCTCCGCGGGAGCCCATGGAAGCCTGCCTGCCTTCCTGTCCCTGCCTGGCCGGCATGGCGGGAGACGTGAAATGGTTCCAGCGCTCCCATTCTCCTTGCTCTCACTGAGATCTGACATGCTTCCTTCTTCATGTCTCTTTAAATATGTGTCATTACTGGGGCCTAAGCTCAGGGCAGCACATTCTGGCTTAGCTATTTTACTCTAGGTGGGCATTCTACTACTTGAGCCTTAGCTCCATTTCTGGTTTTTTGGTGATTAATTGGAAATAAGAGTTCCATGGACTTTGAGCTGGTTTTGAACCACAGTACTGAGATTTCAGCTTTCTGAGCAGCAACTGTTTAAGCATGAGTCACAGCCTGACTTGACTTGTGTTTCTTTTTCTTTCTTCTGATCTCGGCCTCCTGAGTAGCTAGGATTACAGGCGTGAGACACCAGTGTCCAGCTTGACATACTTTTTAAAATGAATGCTTCTGTATTTTCTGTGAACAATATTTCTCCATTTTCTATGCTCTATGAACACTTTGCATAAAATTTAGATGGTTATCTTTTTTTTTTTTGGTGGGTTGTGGGACTTGAACTCTGGGCCTGGGCGCTGTCCCTGAACTCTTCAGCTCAAGGCTGCTGCCCTACCCCTTGAGCCACAGCACCACCTCCAGTGTTCTGGTGGCTAATTGGAGGTAAGACTTCAGTGCTCAGGCTGGCTTTGAGTTGCAATTCTGAAATCTCAGCCTCTTGAGTAGCTAGGATTACAGGTGTGAGCCACCTTGCCTGGCTTTAGATGGTTCTTAAACAAAACAAAACAAAACTTTTACCAGTTGTTCTTTTTCTTTTTTATTCTACCCA
Organism: Megascapheus bottae; assembly: GCF_031878675.1. Classification (NCBI taxonomy): domain Eukaryota; kingdom Metazoa; phylum Chordata; class Mammalia; order Rodentia; family Geomyidae; genus Megascapheus; species Megascapheus bottae. The sequence goes on from NC_143513.1 coordinate 83,168,066, forward strand.
TTGTGAAGCTGCTGACTCCTCAGGTTGTCAGTGTTTTAGCCTGCCTCCTTCCTTTCCTTCTTCTCTCCTTCCCTCCCTCCCTTCCTTCTCTTCTTTTTTTTTTTTTTTTTGGCCGGTTCTGAAGCTTGAGCTCAGGGCCTGAGCACTGTCCTTGGACTTTCTCAAGGCTAGAGCTCTACCGCTTGAGCCTCAGCACCACTTCTGGCTTTTTCTATGTATGTGGTACTGAGGAATCGAACCCGGGTCTTCATGCATGCTAGGCGAGCACTCTACCACTAGGCCAACCTCCCAGTCCCTTTTTTCTTTTCTTTTGTTCTGGCCCTGGGGCTTGAACCTGGAGCTGGGTGCTGTCCCTGTGACTCATGAGCAATATTCCAAAGAAACCACATGACCTCTGTGTTGCTCTTGTTCTCTGGCCTTTGCACAATTGGCAATATTTCTCTTCTTACTTTCTAAGGATAATTGTAAAGGATTTGCGTCTTGCCTTCATAGTGGCAAGTCTTCAAGCTGCACACATTTCTCCCTGAGCTTTCTTTCTTCCCCTAAGGCTAGCACTCTACCACTTGAGCCAGAGCTCCACTTCCAGCCTTTTGGTAGTTAGTTGGTTTAGAGTCTTAGAGACTTTCCTGCTTAGTCTAGCTTTGAACCACCATCCTCAGATCTCAGCTTCTCAAATAGCTGGGATTACAGGTGAGCTGTCGAGTTGTCCTTCTTGAATTTTGCCCCTGAGAGAAAATTTGAACTAATTAGAGAAAAACTTTTACTCTCCCAATTGCTTTTACTGGTACGTGAGCCCCAGTGGAGAGTTTTAGCTCCAGTACATTTATTTCTGTTGTGCAGTGTGGACACACTATGCTATTATTATGTCATCCTGATCCAGAGGAGAAAACCCATCAGTAGCCTTGCTCTGAATATTTAGCTCAATACTTTGTGAATGTTTATTAATAAATGCCTTTGAACTAATAGTCCTATAATGGGTTAAATCCTCCATTTGATCTTAGAGCCGAATTTGTTATTTTTTTATTTGTTCCCCAGGGGAGAATTAGAATCTATGGAGTTTTATGACAAAACATCAAGTTTCTTAACTGCCTCTTCAAATGTCCAGTCCCACGTGGTTTCTGTTTCAGTTCTTCTATGTTTTCATGGTTTTGGAAGAATTTGTCTCATCTTTCCCATCCTCACTGTGACTCAATGAACAATAAACCCAAGAAGCCACCCGACCTTTCTGCTCCGCCGCCTCTCTGCTCTTCATGAAGTTGGCACTATTTCTCTTCTAACTTTCTAAGGATGATGTTTAAGGATTTGTGTTTCCTTCCTAGAGTCGAGGCTTCAAGCTGTACACATTTCTCCATGCTCTTTGAATCACCAAAACTTACAGGTGGTCTGTTGAAACCGCTTACTAAGTGGTGGGCTGGCAGATCTCGGGGCCATAGCTGGTAACCAAATTCCATTTCAGTTCATTCTTTGGCTCAGGGAAGCTGGGAACCTTCCCCCTTTTCCTTCCTAAGCCTTTGAGGCTTCTCATTGAGGCCTCAGTGTGGGCTGCTCTCTGGGGATAACTTAGAGATATAGAGAAAAAAAATCAAGTTATAGGCTTTTCTATTTCTCTTAGGTAGCTGAACTCTGTGTATTAAATTATTAAGTAGATAATAGTTTTCTTTTTGCCTTTCCAATGAGCCGTTTATTCTTTCAGTATTACCGGCTCTGTTTTCTTGCTCCTCCTTTCATGATTTCAAGGAATTCTTCCCTACGTGAAACTAGGTCAGAGCCGCCTCTCTGCCTTGAGAGTGTGCGGTGGAATTACCTGCATGTGTCATGGCTGACTGCCTTTTCCTTTAGAGAGAGAAGAGAGGGAAAGCGGGGAGGACTTGTGCTCTTCCCAGAGCAGAAGCAGAGCCCATGGTAGGGAGCACTAGGCACTGGGGTGAGGGGACTGCCTCAGCCCACACATGGGCAGGCCAGCGCAGGCCACCTGCTGACACAGGAAAAGAGGAAAGAGAGAGAGCAAGAGAGAGCGAGAGGGAGGGAGGGAGAGGAAGGAGGGAGAGTCCTTGATTCTGCTTGAGTTTCTGGTGGAAACTTATAGCATGAGCAGCAAAAATGTAGAAAAACAGAGTTTTATGACCTTGATAGGTGTAGTAGATTCTTTGGGTCTCTTCTATAACTTGCCAAAATTAAAGAGTGCTTCGTTGGTTTTTATTTTGTTGGAGAGAACATGTTAAATATGGAAATTGAACCTAATATCACAAAATGTTTATAAAGCAATTGACTAATGGCTGGGTATTGCACCGATCTTTGATTGCATTCAGTAAGAATGATAATCCACATAGCCATTGGTAATGAGATTATGGAGTGCAAACTAGAGGTCAGAGTCATTTCTCCACTGTACTGGGGCTATGCCCCAGGGTTAACTATGACTCAAATGTCTAGATCACAAGTTTTGTCTACAAGAAAGACTATGATTTGATTTCTAAGGACTTACTTATTTTTACAAAAGAAAACAGAGACTGATATTCTCATGGGCTCTCCTAACACAGTAGTGTGGTTTAGGTATATGTGACCCTGAAGTCATACTGTGACATGCCACATACACTCACAGGACATGAATGCTGAGTCTTTCTCTTTGGCAAAAGCGTGTAAGGACTTGTCTGTGTGGATGCCCAGTAAGATGGAGCTTAGGTTTTGATATGTATCAGGACTGGCAAATGGCTTCTAGAATCATCATCCCCTGTCCCCCATGGACAGGCTCTTCTAGAGGCATTGTGATGTGGGGAAAGGGCGCTGTAGTTGAATAGACTTGCGGTTAACGTGGTCAGGTCCAAGTCCCAGTGCTCTTAACCACGTCAGCCAGCCTCTCTGGGCTCAGTATGGAGCTGAGACTTTAGCTGGTGACAAAGGCACCAAGCTGTGTCTCTTCTCAGCACTGTTCCCCCACATCAGAATTATTACAGGAATCTATTATCAGACAACCAAAGTATACACTTCCTAGGAACATACATACCATGTTTATTGTGACACAGGAGATAGGGGTGACAGTCATGGTTCAAAGCCCTCTGAGGTGATATCGTGGGACCCCATGGGACACACCAACTAAACCTTGAAGGAACTGGGGCACAGCTTGAGTGGTAGCGCGCTATCATACCTAGAAAGCATGAGACTGAGTTCAATTCTAAGTGCAGAAAAGTAAAAGCTTGTATTATATGGGACCATAGCACCATCTGCCAGAGTGGGGAAGGCAAGCTTTGACAGAACAACCATTCCCACACTGGGTTCCCCCACAGCTTTGTCAGGAAAGCCTGTGAAAACGCCAGGAGCAGTCTATTAGGAATGCCTATGAGCTCAGGAACCTTTTTTTTTTTTTAACAGTAAGAGCCGTAGCTGGACACGGGTGGCTCACTGCTATGATAATCCTAGCTACTTAGGAGGCAGACCTTTGAGGACTGTGGCTTGAAGCCAACACCAGACAGCACAGTTTGTGAGACTCTTACCTCCAATTTACCACTAAAAAGCCAGAAGTGGAGCAAAAGAGCTCAGGGACAACAATCAGACCCTGAGTTCAAGTCCCAGGACCAACACACACACACACACACACACACACACACACACACACACACACACACACACACACGCGCACGCACGCACGCACGAAAATAAGATCCTTAGAGCATCCTCTCGTAGTGTGTTTATGAGCAACCACAGGCGTCCGTGCCATCACAGTACTTTTCGAAGAGACACATCCTGAGTACTTTCCCTATGAACATGGCTGCCTGTTGGTGAGTGCCCCTCGCCGAGTTTCTTCGTTTCATTCTAAATGGCAGTGGACAGTAGCGGCTGTATAATATCCTAGACTAGAAAATGGGAACTCATCATTCTGTTCAACCGGCCAGTCCATCAGCTCCCCAGCAGAGTGAGTATTTTAGCGTCAGCAGCCTTTGTTCTGCTGGCTGGACTTCAGTGTGTGACAGCCTTGTTCAGTCACGACGGCCGCTAGGATTTGTGTCCGATCCATGTGGCCTCGAGTGGCCTTCACCTGCAAACTCAACCCGGGGCTGAAATGGTCGGGCCTCTGGAACAATTAGCTGAGTAAATAAATATGCTCAAGAAAGTGTAAGGAAAAACAGAGTCTGAAGTGTATTTGTGGAGTTTGGGAAGTTGGTTTTAGAGTAAAAACCAGTGCTTTTGAAAAAGGATTATGAAGGATTTACATGTCCTTAATGTGAAATAAAATGTGCAAGTCATCTAAAATGTCACCATTCTAGAATTAATCTTTTAAATGACGGTCTTTGGTGTGTCTGTGACAGGAAAAGTCCTATTGGATAGGAGTCTGTGGTATTTTGGAGGGTGCGATGGGGGAGCTGGGTACTGCAGATGGAATAAACTTGCTGCCACTAAATTGGGGGCCCAGGCCAAGTCCCCAGGCGGCTCAGAGCTGGTGTGGGGCTGCGAGCTATGCAGGAGGCAGAGGATCAAGCCTGTCTTGTCTTAGCTGGTGGCCCTCAACTAAAAGGCAAATCTGTCACCAGACACCAGACGTGGAAAGCTTTCCAGAGATGTAGAAACTTTCTTTTCCTGAGGAGCTGACCGTTGGGGGAGGGGGTGGCATAAGGGACAGCCCTCGCCCCTCCTCCTCCTCTGCGGTGAGTCTCATCTTCCTCCTTTCTCATGCTCCATGTTTGTTTCCCTCTGTCTGTTTGTGGAGCTCAGAGCCGGGCTGTGGACTATTTGTGATATTCCCTTGGTGCCCGTGTCACCTCAGTTCTCATCTGTGTCAATCATCTGAGACACCCTACCGCTGCTTATCTCAGTGGAGAACGTGAATCTCGTATTTAGTAATTAATATTTAGGCTAAGGAGTTGCTCACGTGGGAAGAGACTTACAAGGCCCGGTGCCATGAGTGGGGCGTGAGCGGTCTGGCCTTGGCAAAGCCCTGTGTTTGGAGCTGGTGGGGTTGGATTCAGGAGCTGTGCAAGCCAAAGGAGCTGTTCAGAACCTGATATAAAAGGGCAATGGAGTTGGTCACACTTGCAGGAAGTTTGACCGGAAGGAAGTGATGTCCAGATCTGTCCTCAAGAGAGGGAGCAAGGTGGAGCTGGCAGTGACCTGGTGTTAATCCATGGAGTTCTGGCCTGCGGTGGATTTCAGAGTGGGCTTCATGGTCTTTCCTCCCGGGCTGAGCCGTTGTGAGTGCGGTGTGGTGACCTGGGGTGGAGGAGCTGTCTTCCTTTGGGGTGACCCTCAGAGAGAGGAGCAGGTAAGGCATTCCGACAGCCCCAGGACAGCCGGGGGCTCAGCAGTCAGATCAGGGAGTCCCTGCTGCTCCCCACACCATCTCCCAGGGGAGGGGGAGACGTGCTTTGAGGTCCCCCGGAGAACTCCCTGGAGGAGCAGGGGCATCAGTGCCATCACGTTCAGACCTCGTGGCATGAGCGTCCACACATTTGTACTTGGCGGGCACTGCAGTTCAAGGCCGCCCTGTTTCTTTGCCTCTCTGAGCTTGTGCTGGGTATGACGGCCTGGCCATGGTTTCCACGCTGCCACTCGTCAGCGTTCCTGTGAGATACTCAGAGGCGTGCGCTTCTTGAATGCTGTGCGAGGTGTACCTCAGTGTATGCGAGCATGTAGAGAAATGGAGTTTAAAGCAACAAAGATCCACGAGCCTGGGCACAATAACCCTTCAAGGAGCTGCCTGCCACCCCTTCCTTCCCTAAGCCATGGCTGCTGGGGCGTTCCGCCTTGGCAGGGAGACGTACAAAGTGGCAGCCCTGCCCCTCTGCTCCCCTGCCATGTTCTTGTCATCGGCCGGGAGAGGAGGGAGTGCGTATGTGAAGAAGAGCATGCTGGCAGCATCCTTTGTCCCATCATTTCTCCATTCTGCGGGTCTGGCCGGAAGTGAACGCTGTCCATGCACTCTCAGGAACATACAACACCCGAGAGCCTCGATTTCAACAAACTGGTCTAACTGATTCTCATGATCCCTCAGGTCCTTCGTTGAGGCAATGGTGACCTATGGCTTCGGGGTTGGTGTGGTGTGACATCTGGGGATTGTGTGGAAACTGCAGAGAGACTTGGGTCCCTCAGAGCCATTGCCTTGGGAGAGCTTCCAGCTGCCACGGCTTCCCTCTGAGGCCAGGGAACGACCCCCCCCGCCCCCGGCTGCTCCCAGCCCCTTTATACCCACCCCCTCCAACTCTCCATGCCCAACTCACCACCAGTTTTTCACTTCCTCCAGGAGCTATTTTATCAAACAGCCCAGCTTATCCCTTAGACAACGTGCTATGGTGGGTTTGAGGGAAAGAGAAACCCACTGGGCTGGGTCCACCCAGCCCGGGTGTATTTGGATTGTCTGTTCCCTGGTGCTGTGGACACAGATGCAGAGTGGAATCTGCCAGGCCCCGGGCTGCTGGCTCTGGCCGCCAGTCCACCACAGGATGAGCAAGAGTGGGAGACATGGCCCCTCACTGAGCACTGATGGCCTTTGGCTGTGAGCAGAAATAAAGCAAAATGCAAACCAAGAAAGCCAGGGTTCTTAGGTATAGGGACATCTCACATGTATAGAACAACAAGTGCACTGACAACCTAGCCCGCGGTGTGGCTCAGGCTGCCATTCTGAATATTCCCAGAAATTCCTGTGTCCCGGGCAGCGCCGCTGTTCTTGGATGATGCCATCTGTGACCAGGAAACGCGGGGATGTAGTGAGCCCTGCACAAGTGCAGGTGGCGGTCAGTGATGCTGCGGCTCGCAGGACCATGGTCATGGGCCATGGGTGTCTGTGCAGAGGTGGAGCCAGGATGACACCTACAGGATGGTCCCAAACTCAGACTCCTGTTCAGGGGCTCTGGGAGCTGCCAGTGCAGGACAAGTGGGCAGAGAAGCTTTGACGTCCAGAGCAGGACTATGCTGAATACTTCCAACCTTCTGCCTGCCAGGAGGAAAGGCCTCACCGGAAACCAAGGTTTCTGACGCTTTGGCCTTGGACTTCAGCCTTCCTGACCATATGAAAATAACTAGACCCCACTACAGCATTCTGTTATGGCAGCTGCGTTGACACATGCAGTTGGCATGGCCATAGTACCATCAGAGGTGTTAGGCTTCGAGACAGGAAGGGCATTTCAGGATGATAAGGTCCGTTTGTCAAGAGGAACATGGGAGGGGTGGAGCTGCCAGCCCGGCCGTGTGGAGAGTGATCAACAATGGAGCTCATGTGCATCTTAGCTGGGAAGTCACCTTCCCGAAGCCTTGCCTTCCCCAGGGCACACAGGCCCGCTGCGGGAGAAGATAATCCAGCCCCTAGTGCTTTGGTCCAGTGCGGGATCAGATAAGGAGCAACACTCCACTCCAGAGACCCCACTCACGACCCACCACTGACTCTCTGCAAAGCTCTGGCAAACAAAACAATGCCGCAGAGGGCAGGGGCTTGCTCTGTAACCTTCAGGGATGGCAGGGACGTTTCTCCTCCATGCCCTGAGTCTCGTGTCCTCCAGGCATCTGGGCTCTAGGACTCTTTCTAATCTAAAAATGTGGGATAAAAGAAATGGCACGGTTCAGTTACCATGGCCGCATCATGTCCCGGTAGACTCCGGAAGCTACTGAGAGGACCCACCAGACCCCAGCTTGTTTTCTGAGTGACGAGTGACCCACAGCAGCTCCACAGCAACACCATGTCTGTAGAGGGGATTTGTGAACACATGCCAGCAGTGATCCTGCTCAACGCTAGCACCTGGCAAGGTGGCGCTCCCTGGGACCTCCTCTCATGAAGCTGGAGCACAACCTGGGATAACCACGGAGATGAACAGCGGGGATTTTAGGGATTTCTTTCATGTGTGCAAGCGGTGGGCGTATTTCTTTTGGTAGCATTACACTCAAACCAACGTCAGAAGCAAACACAGATGATTTAACCCACTGTCCAGCTTTGTGCTATGGAGTCTCTGTGTACCACGGCTCAACCTGAGTCTGGGCTACTCACAGACCTTCAATGCCTGCAGGAGAAATGGCCTTGGAAGAAGTCACAGAATATTCCACGCAGGCTCCTTTAGTGGGCTCTTTGCTGTGGTTCTGTGGAAGATCCATTGCTGTGGTAAATACATGGATGTTGCATGGTTTTGATTCATAACCACAGTGCACATTGCAGATGAAATTTCCACATTTCAGATGAAATTTCTCCAGAAACAGGCCAGAACCTCGTGTCAAACGTACCGACTTGAGATTCTACAGCTTTGTTAGAATTATATTGGCGTGGATAAAAAATGTGTTTATTCATATCAACTCTTCCCATGGCTTTGAAACAGGAAAGTGTTTCCAGGGCCAGGTGTGGAACAGTATGTACTTGACAGCCACTGCAATATCATGTAGCTGTGGTGAATGGTAGAAGCCACAGCTCCTGCAGAACAGGGCTGCCTTTGCTTCTTTAGGGTCCTGTTGCTTCCTCACTACTTCTGTTTTGAGGTGTGGTGCTGTCTCCCGTTATTGGGTTCTCCTTTGCCTCCTGAAGATAGCTTTGTGGCTGGATGAGGCTGGGGCTGAGATGCGTCTGGACTGCCAGACACTGTGAATGAAAAGTGTCCAGAAGAAAGCTCGGGGATTTTTCGCCGAGGTAAGGAGATGAAATCAGGCGCTGTGTATCCTGGAACTCTGGGCTCAGAGTGTAAGAGGCCACGCATCAAAGCTGGCCAATGGACAAAGGATAGAAGTTTGAGGATCTAGGCCAGACTGCGAGGGCTGGAGAGGCCAGAATTAAGCAAGAAATATGACACCGCTGGAGCAGAGCTGGCGCAGTGCTGGGTGAGATTTGAGGTGGATTAGCGCTTCTCACTAAGTGGGGTTTGTAGAAACATTGGGCGGTTGCTACTGCTGGTCACAAATAAATACACGATGCGAAGGAGTCCAGTTGTGCTCACGTATGAGATGTGACTCATGGCTGACGTCATGGCCTCTGTCAGAACCCCAAGTCTCAGCCACAAGGTCGCACTCACCGTGGTCCTCCTCTTCTTCCTTTCTCAAAGTCACCTGGTTTCTGAGACAGACAGCATCTGCTGTGCTCAGTCATTTCTCTCTCCGGCCCCTGTTCGAGGGCTCCGAGGCCCTGTCCTGAGCAGGGTGTGCTGTCCCTGGGGGCCCTCAGCCCCTCCCTCTCACTGTCCCTGCCGCACTCTTCCCTTTGCATGTGGGTCTGCGCTTCCCATCATGCTGTGTCAGCAGTCAGTATCTTCTGGTGTGATGTGACCCAAGTATGTACTGTGTGTGTGTGTGTGTGTGTGTGTGTGTGTGTGTGCACGCATACTTGTTCACACAGGAACTGCTGCTTTGTTTTTCAAATATCGGCAGACATGAATGTTTTATTCACAAGCAGTTAAGCAGGGTGTGAGGAGGTCATTAGGGATGGTGAGTCTGAGATGTGCAGAAGAGGCTGCAAACTGCAGCCGGAGCGGCCACGGCAGGCTCCAGTCAGATCCACAGGACCAGTTGGCAGGCTGAAAACGCAGATCAGACCTGGAGGGTACAACCTTGAGGCAGAAGGTGTTCTTTGTTCAGAAACTCTCAGTTTGGGGTCTTCACCGGACTAGACATGACCCATCACATAGCGTGTCACTTCTGGTGCTTTGAGAGTGGCAGTGTTAATCACCAGGGACCCTCCTTCACGGCAGTCTGCACACCAGCACAGACCACTGCTGCCCGCTGCTGTGGCCAGGATGCATTTGAACTCACCATCGCCCTGGGTCCTGGGTTCTGTGTCCCATCTGACCAGACACATCTCAAAGCCCTTCCTCTTCTGGATGACAGCTCTGTTCCCACTGTCTCAGCCTGTTCCCCTCTACCTAGCCTCCTCTCCCAGGCCCAGGAAGCTGTGTAAGGAACAAAGATCCCTAAAGGAAATGGCCGCTCCCGGGAGCAGATTCGAGGGAACTCACCCTGAAATGTTCTCAGTGTGCAGAGGAGGGCACTTTTTCAATGTGACTTTAAAAATCAGTCCCAATATTTATACACAGTGGAATTCTATTCTGCTGTCAGAAAGAACGACATCGCCCCATTTGTTAGGAAATGGAAAGACTTAGAAAAAATCATATTAAGTGAAGTAAGCCAGACTCAAAGGAACATAGGCTCAATGGTTTCCCTCATTCGTCATAATCAGTAGAAACCTTGGGCTCTCCTAGCAGAGATTTGCAATAGAGCAAAACCTAGATACATAAGGCCACATAGTATGACGCTAAATGAAAGGACCTCCAGGATATAGAAACAAAAGCCATATAATGAGTGATTGTTGTCCTTAATGTACTATGTTATCTCTCATCTCTTTTGCTGTCCCTTGGTTATCTCATATTGTTACAGTATCTCACTTCGTTATCTGATATATCTGATATATTTGTATTTGGTTATTTGAAATTGGATAGGGAAGGGGTGAAAACAAGATGAGGGGTGGGGGTGGGGGGAGGGAAATGGGGACCAAGCCATGTGAAAGGGTATCAATATATGTGAATTAATGCACCTTCTATCTGGCAAATATCATGTAACCCTTCTATTAATTACAATAAAAATATATGAAAAAAAATCAGTCCCGAATAATTGAGAAAGCAGCAAAAAGGCAGCTGGTATGTCCAGTTTGCTGCTATTGTTTGGTACAAGTTGAAATTGGCCCTCTGATTTCAGCCTTTTGACATCCCACAGATGGTCTGAAGATCAAATCTCTGCTTTCAAGGGCAAACTTTGGCCTTGGCCTTGGGCCACATTAGGCTCCTTGGAGGGATCCCAGGAAACCGCCCCCCCCCAAAGAGTGTGCCTTGCTGTGGTGATTACCATCTTCTGTGGTTCTGTGGTCTTCCAGCACCGACTTTGAGCAATGTCTCCAGGACACAGCCAATTGTCCCCTTCACTCTACATTGCTGTAAGACTTATGTCTTCATTCAGAAAAAAGCCTGCCCTCGTTTCAGGGAGAACATGGAAGAAGGGACCCGGAGGGCTGAGACAAAGGGGACATGAGTCGGATTGGACAGAGAGGCCAGGGTCAAAGCTGGGCAGGAAGACAAAGGTAGACTCCATGGATTCCGGTTGGCCTTCTCCAACCACAGTTGTCTCCATGGTAACTGGCAGGAACGCAGCTTCCTAGGCTTGCAGGAGAGATCAAATAAGCATGTCTGAGCACAGTGCGTCAGTCGGCTTTCCATTGGTGTTACACAATGCCTGAGGCTAGAGATGTCTAGAGAATAGAAGGTTATTTCACTTACAGTCCTGCAGGCTGCAACTGAGACCCAGTGAGGTGGAAGAATCCACGGTGCGATGCGTGCTGGGGTCTCAGGGAGGGAGAAGTGGCTGTAAGGGGCTGTCCTCAGGCCCGAGAGGCAGAGGACACCCAGGGTATTTGCATCAGAGTCACCTAGGGCTTTCCAGGAGTTGGCTCAGGGTGGAGGCCAGGGGCATTGCCAGGCCTACCTGGTGGAAAAGGCAGTGACAAATCACAGGAAGGAAGCTTGTGGGAAGATACCATCTGCCAGCAGCTGCAGGTGGCTTCTGGCCTTCATCTTCCATCTCTGACAGAGTTGCTGTGTGGTCTCTGCTCCAAAGCAAGTGTTTGCTCTGGCTGTGTCCAGACCCTCAGGCTCTGGGTTCCCCCATGCTCCAACTCTCACTGATGGGAACCAGAAGGTTTATAAGCACGTCCTAGGTTGTATTCTAACCAGCAGGCTTGTCTCTGAGTGATGGAAAACAGCAGTCCGTGCAGGAGCCAGGTCCTTCTGTGCGTGCTGGTAGAGCGGTGAAAGCCTGGACAGGACCCCACCCTGTGGCCTCCCGGGGCCCCTGCTGGAGTGGCACCTGCCTCCTCTGAATTGAGTCCTCTCTGCCTTCTGGCTCTAAGGATGCTGGCCCAGCTCTACTCCTCCTGGTCATTTCTAATGCACTCCTTTCTATTCTTCTTCCGCCTGGAGGTATTTGGGGTGTTGGAGTTGGCCAGAGTCAGGCTTCTGGTCTAGAACTTGGGTGACAACCATGCTGCCTCAGTTTTCGTGGCTCTGTAAGTTTGTAAAAATGTCTATGGCGGGGCCAGGAGTTTGGCCTAGTGGTAGAGTGCTTGCCTAGCATGCACGCAGACCCGGGTTCGATTCCTTGGTACCACATACATAGCAAAAAGCCGGAAGTGGTGCTGAGGCTCACGTGGTAGAGTGCTAGCCTTGAGAAAGTCCAAGGACAGTGCTCAGGCCCTGAGCCCAAGCCCATGACTGGCAAAAAAAAAAAAATGTCTATGGCGTTTGATCGAGGTGTTTAAAAAATCACTGAGTCATTTTCACACCACTTATTTAAGCATTTTTGTTTCTTTTATGAAATGAAGCACAAGCAAGTCGCCAGTTACCGAATGATTTATTGTACATTTACACTGCCATTGTTATATGTTAAATGCCTATTTTTTAATGTTGCTCGTTCATTATGGAACGAGCCCTGGGTGGGGGCCGGGGGCGGGGCTTGCTTTCCTCTTGCAGTGTGCTTGGCTGGTGGGTGGGGCTCTGTGATTGGCCCAAGCATAGGTCCAAGCGTTCGCAGAGGAGTGGACTCCTGGCACTCTCCGAGCTCTGCTCTGGGCCGTGGAGGGCCAGGGCCTCCAACTCAACTCTGAGTCAACATGTCTCGCTCTTGAGTTGTTGGTGCTCTCGAGTCCACAGTGGAAATCTTCAGGTCTTCCAAACATCTTGTTTCTTTTGGAGGTGCGCACAGTGACAGGCTGCAGCTAGCCATGAGGGATGGGGAAGGGAACTGAAGCCCTGAGAGAAGACCTGGAGTGCTGCTCTTCAGTCTGAGTGGCCACCCAAGGCCAATTTTCTTCCCGGACTGGAAAGAAATGTCTGCGATTTCCTTGCAGACCAAAGCATTGCTTTGGGGGAGTCAGTTTGTATGGCCTCAGGGGACAGGGGGTCTAGGGAAGGTCCTGGTGGAATGGAAGGATCATGAAAGTGTTAGGGGAAGGACCAAGAAGAGAGAAAAAAGGGCTGGGAGCGTGGCCCAGTGGTAGAGTGGTCGCCTAGCGTGCATAAAACCCTGGGTTCAATTCCTCGGTACCACAATGACAGAGAAAGCTGGAAGTGGAGGCTGTGGCTCAAGTGGCAGAGTGCCAGCCTTGAGCCAGATAGTATCCAAGGACAGTGCTCAGGCTCTGAGTTCAAGTCCCAGGACTGGCAACAAAAAAAATGGAGAAAAATGGAAGTTCCACACCCATCACCTCACTCCTCAACTCCCCTTTCCAACCAGATAGTTGTTGGTTTGGACAATTACTTGTTGTTCTGGGGTTTTCTAGGCTTTCACATTTACCATGTACGTGTGTGTTCTACAGCGTGTTGTCTTTACATCTCTGTGTTGGCGGCCTTGTGCTGAGCGGGGCAGAGCTGGGACAGCAGGAGGTAGAGAACTGGCTGGCTGAGAAGGATGGTGTGGACATTGATAAATATTTGCTGACACTAACAGAATGACTACCAGCAAAGCCACTGCCCCGTGCACACCCATGGCTCTGTGTACACCCACGGCCCCATGCACAGACCATCCAAGTCCCCAACTCCCCACCCAGTACGCAGGAGGAGTTAAGGGTGCAGAACTTGGTATCCTAGAGCGAATGGAACGTAACCCAGTTTCCCAGGAATGGCCACCTCTCTGCCTCACACCACAATGAAAGCTTGAAATCTTGGGACCCTCTGGGCAGCCTTCTTGAGGCTGCTCATGCCCCTCTCCACGCTGCACCTGTACTTCGCTTTATATTGTAAACTTCCCTCTGCTTAAGTCTGCTGTGTCCATCTTCCAAAACATCTGGCCGAGAACATCTGGCTGCTGGAGATGCTGACCACAGAGGCCTACCCGAGCCCCACGCCTCCATGCCTTTGCCTTCCAGCCCTCCCTAAAGAAGGCCTTGCTTAGCCTTCAGGCACTGGCTCCACAGAAGGTAGGGTCAGCATCTCCAGTGGCTCTGGAAGCCACCGAGGGACATGGAATGGAAGGAGTCTTGATTCCCGAACGACCCGTGGCACGGTGTTGCTTCATGCTCAGAGCCACTCCTGTTTGATTTTGCCAGGAAAAGAACCACTGAGCTTTCCTGGACAGCCACTTGCTGTCACACAGTGCTGCCTTGGGCCGCCCCTGGGCTCCAGAGGTGAGCTGCGCTTGGCTGCCAGCACCAGACGCTCCCTCCCTTGAAGGCCTGTCACATGGGAAGGCCCGTCTGCAGTGCTCAGCACCAGGCCCTCCCGTCTCTGCACCTCATCATCAGCTGCCGTCCAGGCTCTGCAGGAGCTCAGCACCTCTCTTTCTGGGTGACAAAGGGCAACCCCAAGAATCGAAATCCATCTCCATCTGGTTGGCAGAGTTTACAACAGTCTACTGAAAAGAAATTGTGTGATATTGCATCTAGAGGCGATGCAGAGGGTGAGGATGTGGTTTTCTTCTACGACAAGAGTCTCTCCCCTCACCCCTGCCCTCAGTGCCTCTCCACCGTGTTCTTCCTCTCCCAAGCTCTTCTCTCCTGCATGCGGGAGTCTGTGCTTTCCTGCTGCCCTCCATTGAAGCCTCTCTCTTTTCTAAGCTCTGCATGCAGTGCTCCCTGCTCTGCAGCACCTGCATCCTCCCTCTGCACCACTGCAGAGCGCTGGCCTGGCTCCGCTGTCGAGGTAGGCAGTGATGTAGTAATGGAAGGCTAGACAAACCTGGGCCTGTGGTCAGGAGGCGCGATGACGACAGCCCACGGCAGGGACCAGCGCTCTTTCAGAAGCAGCTGCAAGAATGAACGTCACAGTGGGTGGACAGGAGCCACCACAGCCAGTTCCTCTAGAGAGGCTTGGGGGAGAATGTAGGCTGTGCTGGGAACCAGGCTTCTGCAGGACCTGCCGTGCTCATGGAGACCACAAGGTGGCGTGTGTGCTGCAGCAATGACAGATGTGGGTGGTGGACTGGGAATGAGTGGAAAGGGAGGGGAGAGCAGAGAGAAGAAGCCAGCCAGAGCCTGAGGGCCAGGGGCTCTGACCAGCCCCTCCTCTCCCTCCCACACCCCACCCAGTCTCCTACCTGAATAGCCTGGGTTTTGTAGGTGCCTCTAGATTTTTCCTCTGCCAGACAAGCTGGCTTCCTGATAAAGCACACCATGTGTACATTCCAGTACACATTAGATTTTTATTAAAGCCTTAATCCACTGGAAGTACTAGAAACTATCTATGAGATAAATCATGTATGTAGACCTCACAGGAGGTTCATGACTAAAATAAGACCATCTTACTAGAAAGTGAGCCATGGCGTGGGCTGATAGAACTACCCCAAGAAAGATACTTGACTGTGTTAGTCACCAGGGGAAGCAAATCAAAACCACGAAGGAATATTACGAATGTACACATTTGAATGGAGAAAATAAAAGTTTGTGATTTTTGATTGTACCCAACACTGGCCAGGAGGCAAAGGAGCCCCATCCACCCCTGCCAGCAGGAGCGTTCACTGACCTGACTGCTGGGAAAAATAACAAAAAATGAACGACCAAAACAAGAAAAGGACTTGCTTTACAAGCTAGCAGTTGCACTGTAGGGCGTTTACTCAAGAGAAACAAAAGCTTCTTTTCATGCACAAACAAATATGAGCACTCATGGTGACTTTAGTGACAGCAACTCCAAACTGGAAAGGCCTAAGTGTAACTCAGCAGCTGTTAACACCCTCCTCAAAATGGAGAGCAGAATCCTTCTGTGCAGAGAAGGAGACGCTCCCTGGAGCTCATGACACACGGGGCTGGGTTCCTCTGGGTGATGCCAAGTGTAAGAAAGCCAATCTTGAAAGATAAATACTAGGTGATGAAAAAAATTGCATAGTATTACATTTGTAATACAACTGTAAATGTCTCAATTGTGGTGTGACTTGGTTTCCCCACTTTGCGGTGGCAGTGTGACTCGGTTTCAGACTTCACTGCAGCAGTGTCACTCAGTTTCCCCACTTCGCTATGGAGGTGTGACTTGACTCCTGGACTTTGCAATGGCTGTGTGACTCCGTTTCCCCACTTTGCTATGGCAGCCTAGCTGTCATGACAATCTTTGGCTGAAGCTGGGGCCACTCTACATTTCTGTGCAGCTGCACATGGGTCTCACGCTCACTAGTGTATATTTCCTTGTATGTGTGCACTCGCATGGTGTATACAGGGAGGGGAGTGTGGCAGGGAGGCGGCAGACACACCCGTCCTTTCATGTAGTTAATGCAGGTTCGGTGAGTGTACCTGGAATGGACTCGGAGCTGATGTCAGTGCACATACACGCACACATGCGTGCATGCACATGCGTGTGCACAAATGAGTGCCCCTGCAGCCCCTGCAGCCCTCAGGCTGGGCACTCGGTGTCTGGATTTCCCAATTCTATAGAACCTCCACTCTGTGCCCTTTGACTTATGCATCTTTCAAAATAGAACACACACACACACACACACACACACACCCCACGGGTAAAGGACAATGGAAATTTTAGGAAGTATGCAGAGAGGCTTACTGAGAAGTTCTGGAGTGGCAGGAAGAACATGGGCTGTGCCGGGCCTGGATGCCCCTGGCTCTGGGCTGCCCCCCCCCGGCTCCAGGCCCCTGGCTCTGGGCTGCCTCCAGCTCTGGGCTGCCCCCCCCCCAGCTCTGGGCTGCCCCCCAGCTCTGGGATGCCCCTGTTGGCCTAGTAGGTCACTACAGGTCTATGCAGAATGTTTGTCAAAAAGCTGTGAAGGGTTCAATCCCGTGTGGTATGTGAAGAGCTTTTCATAGTACCTAGAGCTCAGGAAATGCTGGATCATTATTCATATTAAGTGACAACAATTAATTGACTATTTCAAAGTAGCTAAAGGAAAAATTGGAATTTATCACTATGTTCTCTTTTTTTTTTTTTTGCCAATCCTGGGCTTGAGCTCAGGGCCTGGGCACTGTCCTTGGACTTTCTCAAGGCTAGAGCTCTACCACTTGAGCCTCAGCACCACTTCCGGCTTTTTTCTATGTATTTGGTACCAAGGAATCGAACCCGGGTCTTCATGCATGCTAGGCAAGCACTTTAACCACTAGGCCAAACTCTCAGCCCTATGTTCTCTTTTTGATCCGATCAAAGTGATGAATAGCACAAATGATAAATAGCATAGATGTATTGAAATCTGCATGAGAAATTAGTGCGTCAATTAAACATTGAAAATTCTAAAGGCCAAAACCCCCAAAAGTTGGACATGATGATTCATACCTGTGATTTCTACTAGGCAGGAGTGAAAGTTAGCAGACTGCAGTTTAAGGACAGCCGAGATACAGAGGAACAAGATTCAAGGCACAAATTGGGCCCTGTGGTTGCGTCTGCAGCTGGAGCTGTCTGAGGTCGACCCAGTTATTGACATGAGAAGAAAAGCTGGAGGCATGGCCAGGTGGAGATGCCTGCTCAGTCCCGAGCTCAGTCCCGAGCTCACAACCCACTACTGCCCCATACAAAGACAGACCCCAAACAAACAAACGTGGATAGAAATGTTAGTCCTTCCCAAACTATACGCTGTGGTCATTGTGCTCGTTTAATGGCACGCTCATGGATGGAGCAGCGGAGATGTTACTGTGACTCATGCTTTGCTGTCTGCCAGGCTGGTTGATGACTCCCCAGCCTGCATCTGTAGTTTTGCTCTGTGGGGCCATGGTGAAGTGTCCTGTGTGCCTACACTCAGGGCGAGAAAGCATCTGCCCATCCCAAGGCAATTTCCAACTTCCCGTCTCTGTGTTCTGTGCAGATTTCCTCTCTGGGTGTCTTCTGTGGCCGCTGTAATAAAATTCAGCCATTTACCTGTAGTGAACCTGTAAATGGATTTCTGGAAATCTCTCTGTTGAGTGATAGCTTTTAATAACTTCTCCATGTCGTGTGAGATTGTCTTGGTGACAATGTCTGGAGAAGACATGGCTGCACAGCACACACCATCTGAGGGCTGTTTAGGACAGGACTGTCAGCTAGAGGTCCTGGCGTCCTGGAAGGGCCCCCGGGGGCAGCATCATGTGACCGAGAAACAAAGAGTCAGGAGCCTCAGGCAGGAGCCATGAGCAGCTTCGGGGTGACAGGGGAGGAGAAGAGGGCTCAGGCATCACACTTGCTCTTCTCAGAACCCCTGCTTGGATGGGAGTTCCCTGGAGTCCTGCCAGCAGTGTTTACCTTGAGTTCATGGAGTGCGATTGCACTGTGCAGGAGGAGAGAAGGAGCAGGGGCGCCTCCCCTGGCCCCAGGGCTGAGTGAGGCATAGCCAGCCCGTGGTCTGCACGACACTGGGTGGCTGCACTGGATGCGGTCACTGCCATCCTTCTCCCTGCCCACAGCAGCCCCACACGACCGCGCAAATTCTTACACAGGCAGAGTTCAACAAAATGAGCACCAGGAAGTGGCTGCCTGCGGAGGGTGGGGTAGGACCAAGGGGAGAGACGGGGAGAATGCAGTCTAGAGCTCATTGTATCCTACAAAGGTAAGAAGAGTGAGGGCAGGAGGGGGAGAAGTTAAAGGGCGGACACTGGTCAAGATGCACTGCATGCAAAAACTGCTTTTTGTCAAGTGGCGACTCCTTTGTGTAACTACTTAAAGATAAGAAAACATCAGTAACTCTTCTCCCCCCAATAAAAACCCCTACTAATATCCATGCCCACCCCTGGGGTCTGGGGGCACTCCAAGACTTTCCTGTCAGTTTCTCCAAGCTCTGCTCAGACAGCAAGGCATTAAGCAATCTTTCTACTAGAAACAGGGTTGTAAAAGCTCACAGATTCCAGTCAGAGTCGACTGATCTCTTCTCTGTTCTCAGATCCTCTCCTTCAGTCTCTCTGTGTGTATTTGCTTAGTGATTATACATCTACCCCTCGGCCCACGCCCACCTCCCCGACTCTTGTCAGTGTGTGTGAGGGGATCTCTGCAGAGCGAAGGCTGAGCTGCTCATTCCCACTTGTTATTCTCATCTCGTGGGAAAGGAATGGGGCTTGTTTGCGCTGATGCACGTCACCTCAAGTTCCAGCCGTCTCACTGATGGTCAAGTGACAATCGGATGCTTGTTGCCCTGGGTCTTGAGTTTTTGTTCATATTGGTGCTTCTCACTGGACTAACTTTGGAGCAGGGTGGGGGGGTGAGGCAGGAGACGGTGAGGCTTCCTTTCTGAAGATGAGTCAAAGAGTCACTTTTCACATTATATAACTAAATTCAAGAGAAGTTGGTTTTAAGAGGTGATTGAGCCTTCTAAGAGTATTCTCGTAACATAAATAATTCAGTCTTAGTTAAATATTCTCACTGAGGTTTTGGTTTTTTTCTTTTCATGTAGTTTATGCTGCCAGATTGCAAAGTTCAGAAGCAGTTTTAAAAATAATATCTCTAATGTTGTTAAGGTATCTGACTTTGGTACCTGTTTTATTGTATGCATGTTAATTTGAAATAGGGAAGGGGAAAAACAAGATGATCGGGAGGGAAAGTGGGAGAAAAACATGGGAAGGGGTATCGATGTTCAAGAAGTTACATACCCATCACCTGACGAATGTAACTGAACCTCTCTATATCCCACACCAACAATCAAATGCAATAAAAATATCTCTAACAGATCAGATAGATGTTGTAATTATACTTGAAGTGGAGAAGTCTTAGATTATTAGGCAGTATCCTTGGGTTTGTTTCTGGGAGTTTGGCCTAGTGGTAGAGTGCTTGCCTAGCATGCATGAAGATCCGGGTTTGATTCCTCGGTACCACATACATAGAAAAAGCCAGAAGTGGTGCAGAGGCTCAAGTGGTAGAGCTCTAGCCTTGAGAAAGCCCAAGGACAGTGCTCAGGCCCTGAGCTCAAGCCCAGGACTGGCAAAAAAATGTGTGTGAGACCTTTTCTCAACCAACACTAGGCACAGTGAGTCTACCTGCTGTCCTACATGACAGGGGAGGAGGAGGTCAAGCTGGACGACGAAGCCCGAGAGACTTCATCTCCACAGAGGGAAACTGGACTCCAAACATGCCCCTGATCCCAACCACCAGAAGAAACCTAACAGCAGGAGGACTGTGGCTCAGACCCCCACACAGGTGAGAAGCAGGACTGGAAGCCAGCAGGGCTGGAGAGCTGGTCAGCGGAAGACTGCATTCACCCTAGCAAGCACGAGGCCCTGAGTTCAAATCCCCAGTGTGGTCCCCAAAATAATAGCCACTGTCTTCTGGATTTAAACTACAGAACAATGTGCTGCTTCTTTGTGGTGGGCATAAACACAAAGAGCAGTGGTGAGCTTTACCAGTGGTCGTATTGAAATTAGGGGACTCAGCAAAGCTATTGTGGGAGACCTCACTGCAGCCCTGGCCCTGGTGTTTTGCTTACAGAGTGAATTCCCCCAAGCTGGGAAGGGGAAGAATGGCAGCCACAGGCAGCCTGCTTTCCGGTGGAGGTTGAAGCCAGGTCCTTGGCTGACCCCAGGTCCTATCTTGCAGTCACCACATATGGCAGTGCAGCTGAGGTGTTCAGTTTGAAGCTCATGTAAGGCTGAAGTTGTGCCCTGGGGTGGGGAGTACCCCGGGGCCCTGATGTCTGGAGAGACGATTCATACTGCTCCTCTGGAAGCATGAATATAAAGTTCCTTTCTATTCTAGGAAGAAGCAGGCCAGGCATCATTGCTGAGCACTTGCAGCAGCTCATGCCAAAGTATTCAAGTGGAGTGAAACCCCGAGAGAGCAGTGACCCATCCGGAACGCCAACCACCAAGTCAGAGCCGCTGCCGCCTCTTCCCCACAGCCTTGCTCCTGATGGGAACCGATTTCAGAAATCCGATTAGGGGGTCGCCATCAGAACTCACTCTGTGCCCTGAGCTAGGATTGTTAAGTCAAAGCCCAGTGTGGCCTCCCACTTAAAGCCCTGTGCTGGCCTCATACAATGTGATGGATTGCTTAGCATTTATCAGCCCAGAAGTGACATTTCCCTGGAACCCAAGCCTTTCAAAGCTTGCAGGAGTGTTCCATGAGATGGGAGGGTGATCGATTAGGCTGAGGGGCTGTGGCGTTTCTTGGACAGTGGTGCAAATGGCGCTTAGTGTCCTGGATGATGATAAATGACGCTCTCACTGGAGCTTGGCCTCTTGGTTGGCGAGCCTCACCCATTGCTTTCCTGGAGGACGAGTTTTAAAAATACAGATATTATCTGCTTTGAGTGGGAGTCACTGACCCTTCGGGAATTGGATTGGAGTTACGAGTGCATTTACGTTCTTGCATCTCACATCGGCTCTGTGCCTGGGGGTTTGTGGTACCACCCAGTTCCAGGCCCCACGGAGCAATCTGGGGCCTGCAGGCCACACCTACTGACTGGACAGGGCTGTGTGTGAGCGGAAGGGAATGTGTGTCCCGGCAGGCAAAGGCCCTGTCTCCTCTCTGGCATGGCTTTCTTTGGAGATAGTGGAGGTAGGTGGTGTCTAGGGTTTTCTGTTGCACTGTACACATTCTTGTGTGGCTTGCCTCCCTATCACTACCTAGAGAGTGGCCTGGTCAACTTCTCCCACAGCCTGAGTCTTCCCATTCTTCATCTCTGATGACACTTAGCCGTATCCGATGAAGACACGCCTCTCTTGGCTTTCTTCCCATCCTTGGCTTCCAGCGGGCGTCCTCTGGCCTCTTCTCAGGCTCCTTTGCTGGGTCCTTCTCAGTGGCCTGCATTACCCATTAGAGTCTCCTTGAGCTCGGACTGAGACATTATTTTTTCTCATTCTGTATGGATGCTCGGCATACGTTGGCCCAGTGCGGTTGCTGGAGTCTCCAACTCTCACAATAACCATGGCAAGTTCTCCTTTTTGTTGTTTTGATGGTTTTGGGATTCAGGCTTTGCACTTATTTGGATGGCACTCTCCCGCTTGAGCAATGCCTCCAGAAAGACTTTTTGCTAGTTATTGGGAGGTGGGTTTGCATAGATGTTTCTTCCTGTGCTGGCTTCTGATCTCAGTCCTCTGGATCTTGGCTTCCTGTGTAGTAAGGAGTGCAGGGATGCATTACCAGGCCCCTTTGATTATGGCAAGTTCTGATTCAGATGTTTAATCAATTACTTGAGTAGTAGCTACTTGGGCAAAAACTCTTTGAAATTCACATGCCCACATGAACTGCATAATTTTCATTTGTTTTCCTAAGGTCAAGGAGGCTGGAAGAAAACCAATTTGGGGTTGACTGGGGAAGTAGTCGGTTATCAGCTAAATAGTTGCAGAATACTCTGACTTTTTAAAGTATTTTTACTTCATTATCAACTCGATCTGAAAAGACAGTTTCATTTCCCAAACATCCAATCCCAGTAGCCGTCTCCATCTCTGCTGCAGTAGGTCAAGCGGCCTTAGTGTCTCACCTGGAACGATGTGGTGGTCACAGCCCAGGTTCCCCAGGGCCTTCTGGAACTCTCCCCATCCATCATGAACAACCACAGTGACTTGTCACAGACACGATCAGATCATGTGGCATTGGTCATTTTCCAGAACCAGTCAAGGGCTCCTTATTGTTTACAATGACAAAAATCCCAAGTGCCACCATGGTCAGCCTGGCTTTCCGCCAGCTTCAGTCTCCTGTTGTCAAACTCTGCACTCTGGGGTTGCGAGACGCTTTTCCTTTTCTAACTATAAGAGGTGGGGCTGGGAGTTTGGCTACTAGGCAAGCACTCTACCACTAGAATGCAGGAAGACCCGGGCTAGGTTATACGTAGAAAAAGCTGGAAGTGGTTCTTCCATGGCTCAACTGGTAGAGCGCTAGCCTTGAGAAAGCCAGAGGACAGTGCTCAGGCCCTGAGTTCAAGCCCTCAAACTGGAAAAAAATACAACAAAAAACATGGGAGGCTGACACGTGCTTCCTGAGGTCTGGAAAAGGGCTCTAAACAGGAAAGGACACAGTGAATCTTCACTCAGATGCTGCCTACTTCTCCAGCCAGCTACAAACGCAAGTCTGGTTTCAACATCCTCCCCTTTGCCTCAACTCATTCTTTGTGTCTATAACTTGGCCATAAAAAATTGGCTCACTAGAATGTCTTAAAAAATTACCCATAAGTAGTTGTAAAAAGCAGTTTATGAATACAAGGCACGTTGGTTAATGCCACCCCTTCCAGCATTCTCCCTGCTTCCCTTACTTTCCTATTTTAGGATATCTCATCAATGGGGTCTGAACTCAGGGCCTGGGTGGCACCCCTGAGCCCTTTTAGGCACAATGCCAGCACTCTACCCCTTTGAGCCACAGCTCCATTTCCAGGTTTTATGTGGAAAACACTTCGGCACTTGCTCCTATAGTTCTCATTAATTCCCTTATGATTTTAACCGGAATAAAGAACCTCGTTCCATCTCTGCTCTTTGATCATAACTTAACATTGACAAGCCATGCTGAAGCTTGCTGACTGAACAGAGCTAAGCTTCACTGCAACATTTGTGCCTGGTAGGTGACCACACTCATGTCGTGGGGAGCCCTGGGGTCACACACAGCCAGAGGGGCTTGAAAGGTGTGTAAGACAAAGCATGATAGCACCAAATGTACAAAGACGAAACCCGACAGACTGACAGGCTGTATTCGGGAGGAAAGTCTGGCAAGGAGAGCCAAGTCTCCTCCAGCAGGGCTGGGGGGGGATGGGAAACCCCTCACAAGCAGGGGCTTGTTGACTGCTAGGTGGGAGAAGTCAGGTGGGGCAGGCGGAGGTGGGGGGCAGGTGGAGGCTGGGGAGGTGAGGCTGGGGAGGTGAGGCAGGTGGGCAGGCAGTGTGATACTGATGGAGGGGTTCCAGGGTGTCAACAGTCTGTGTCCACTGGGGACATGAGCCCCAGAGCTGGCTGTAGTCTGCGTGTGCTTGGGCAGGGAGATGGGAGGGGAGGCGATTCTGTGGGGCTGGTGGCGAGGACACCTCTCAGATGTGGCTGTCAGGGAGAAAGGTAAGTGCTTCCAGGTTAGGCACTCTCCATCGGAAGCCACTTCCTAGCACCGGCGTGTTTGTTTACTGACCGGTAGAGGAGGATTCTAGCCTCCCTCTAGGGAGGGAAGCCCTGGGACTTTTGTCTCTCTGGGCCTGGCTTACTTCACTTCATATAATTTTTTTCAGGCCTTTCCATTTCTTTTTCTTTTCTGTCGGTCCTGGGGTTTGAGCTCTGGGCCTGGACACTGTCCCTGAGCTCTTCAGCCCAAGGCTACTGCCCTACCACTTGAGCCATAGTGGCACGTCCGAGTCTTTCCATTTCTTTACAGGTAGTACAATATCATTCTTTCTAAAGGATGAGTGAAGTTCCACTGTGTATATATATCATATTTTCTTCATCCACTTGTCCATGGGGGGACTCCCAGGCTAAGGCCATACCTTGGCTCTGGGAATAGTGCTGCAATGAACCCTACAATTGTCTTTTAGGCATCATCACACATCACCAACTCTGAGGCAAGTTCTGGGAACTCAGCAGGAGTCAGAGGCTGAGACTGGTTCTCTTGTGGATTACAACTTCTGAGCCGCCGCAGGGCAAGTGTTACAGAGGGGAGGCTTGTCCGGGGAGATGAGACATATCAGTATGAACTTTCAATCTGGGAGAATGTCATCATTCTAATGAATTCTGAAAATGGTCACAAGCTGACACGATTGCTTTAGATTACTAATTGACAAAATAGTGCCTTCGTTGCATGTGAGAATAAATATAATTTCCCAAAGTGTTAAATTCACTTGTTGATTGTAGCTGGGGAAATCAAACTTAATGGAAAGTAATGATATGCCTAACTGGAATAGACAAGCCAGGTAAACGTTAGCTTGCTGACAGACAGCTTGCCGACAGACATCTGCGCAGAGTTCTGTCTGAAACATGGCATAACAGAAAGCAGGGCCCACGGGAGGAGAAAGCTCCTCCAGACTCACACTCTTCATGGGGTCGAACACACTGGGAAACGCCAGGTGTGAGGTATCACACTCGCAGACGCCGTGTGTCTTTGCGTCCACGTTTTGTCTTACACACTTGCTGATGTGATCGCACTGACGTGAGTGTGATCACCCATCCAGCATGAATGTTGCACTGAAGCTGAGCTCCATTCAGTAAGAAGTATTGTTATTAATTATCAAAGAGCAGAGATACTCAGTTTATCTGAGATGGAGCTAGGTTATTTATTCTGGTTAAAATCATAACGGGATTACAGGAACAAGTGCCAGAGTGTTCTGTTAAAAAGGATTGTTGAGTCCTCGTCTGCTTGAGTGAAAAGGCTAGGGGAGCAGAAATTTAGGCAAATGTGTTTTTTCCCCTCATTATCTTGAAGTAAATACAGCGATCAAAGCCAATAAATATAAATAAAAATATAGTGATCAGGGCCTTCCCTGGCTCCTCATTTAGTTAATTGTACTAAAACCCACACAGCATTGTTATTATTAGTAGTACTTTTCTGGGCAAATCCTGATGTGTGTGAATTGGTGTGACATTATATATTTTCAGTTTGAATTTCCCTAAGGACACTCAGCATCAGGAAGTACACGCTTTTAATATGCTTTTGGACAAGTTAAATGTTCTTTTTCTGTGTGGGTCATGGGGCTTGATCTCTGGGCCTGGGCGCTGTCCCTGAGCTCAGGTCTTTTTGTGCCCAGGCTGGCTTTGAACCTTGATCCTCAGATCTCAGCCTGACTAGTTAGGATTATAGGCATGAGCCACCGTGCCCGGATGTTAGATGTCCTTGGGTTTTCTCAAGACCAGAGCTCTACCACTTGAGCCACAGCACCACTTCTGGCATTTTTCTATGTGTGCAATACTGAGGAATCGAGCCGGGTCTTTGTGCATGCTAGGCAAGCACTCGACCACTAGGCCAAACTCCCAGCCCCTAGATTTACTTTTTTTTTTTTTATTAATTTGGTTATTCAAAATTCCTTGAAATTCCTTCTGAATTTTAGGATATGCTCCCATGGGTCTGTGAAAAATTATCAGGACCTTTAAAGGAGCTGCGCAAATCTGTACATTGCTTTGAGTATTGCTATCTCAGTTCTGCTTCCCAATCTATGTACATGGGGTGAATTTCTATTTATTTCTATTTGTATTCAGCAGTGTTGTTAACGGTACAAGGTCACATGTTCACATATCCTGAGCCTCAAAACATAATCTTTTTTCTACATGGCACATTAGTTTAAGGAACAAAATCTGGACTCAGAGCCCAGCTTGCACTAGTCCTAGACGTGGACAAGTGTTGTTTTAGAATGCCTCCGGCTCTGTCCCACAGAAAGCCATTCGCTTTCCCGGCCTCCAGGTGACGCTGACCTGTACTGGGCCCTCCTGGCTTCCTGTGGCTTTGGGTTTCTGTCTGGTACCATTGCATGTTGCCCCGCAGGGCCACCCTGGAACTCTCTTGCTGGGCAGACCTCTGGGCAGGAAGCTGCTTAGCTTTTGCGTATCTAAGGATGTCTTAACGTTTCCCTCATTTGGGGAAGATTGTTTTATTAAGGACGACGTCACCGCGCGCCGTGGAGGACGTCAGTACGCCGTGGAGGACGTCACCGCGTGCCGTGGAGGACGTCGTCAGTACGCCGTGGAGGACGTCACCGCGCGCCGTGGAGGACGTCGTCAGTACGCCGTGGAGGACGTCACCGCGCGCCGTGGAGGACGTCACGGCGTCTTCCAGCCCCGGGCCGCAGCGTCGACGCCGGTGATGTCTAAGGACGCCCTGCGGGAGGAGGGCGGCGCGTGGCGGCCGGGGCAGGTGACGCCCGGTCAGTCACCCCGGGCCGCTCTCGCTCAGTCCGCTCCGGGGTGGTTTGGACCCAAAGCAGTGGGAGTTGATCTCAGAGCTCGCGTCCGACCGCACGGGCGTCCACTGCTGTCGAGGCCCGGCCCGGCCGTGCGCCCCGAGGGGCCTCTCCGGGGACGGGGCGGCTGTGCGCCCCGAGGGAGGGGCCTCTCCGGGGACGAGGACGAGGGCGGCCGTGCGCCCCGAGGGGCCTCTCCGGGGACGGGGCGGCTGTGCGCCCCGAGGGAGGGGCCT
The DNA here is from genome assembly GCF_031878675.1 of Megascapheus bottae. Taxonomy (NCBI): domain Eukaryota; kingdom Metazoa; phylum Chordata; class Mammalia; order Rodentia; family Geomyidae; genus Megascapheus; species Megascapheus bottae. The sequence continues at coordinate 83,194,969 of NC_143513.1, forward strand.
CTCCGGGGACGAGGGCGGCCCCAGCGCGCCCCGAGGGTGGCCGCGCACCGCGCACGGGCGCTCGCACCCCCGGGGCTCGGAGAACCCAGCCCGCACCTCGGGAGGCGAGGCGATGGAAACAGGTGAGTCCACGGGCGCCCGCGGAGGAAGCGGGCGGATCCGGGCGAGGATGGGCTGTTTTCCTCGGGAAGTCCACCGAGGCCCTGTTAAGTGACTCGGGTGAAGTCTGCAGGTCAGTGACGCACGACTAAAGGGAATTCGATTTCCTGCCCTGTGACATACATCGCTTTTGTTATTCCCAGTGAACTCAGCAGATTATGAGGGGCACCGCTCCTGGGTAATGGTTGTGTTTCACTTGAATTAAATTAAATGCTGATGTGCATTTCTGAGCACCCTCCGAAGGCCGAAAGACCACAGCCCTCTGTGAGAGTGAGTCATGACTTTCTCTTCCCGGGATCAACATCCATAAAATTGGATAATACGGTAATTATTTCCTGGTGTTGTTGGCTTGAATCCTATATTAAAGTTCCCTGAACGTTATAAACATGATATAGAAATAACTTGTCATTACTACATCTATGTTACACACTCCTATGTCCATTATATATGTCATAATAGCATGACTATAAGTACTATTTGTACATTAAAATATCCATTCTGGCCTGAAGACAGTAAGATCACTCCAATGCCACATGGAGCCCTTCTGTGTTTCTTGGTGCTAGAGAAAGCAGGTTGAGGGTGATTCAGGCATTAACAGTCAAACCAAACACCCCCTGGCTGAAGCTTCCCTTTCCTGTTGACAGGTAGTTTGCTTTCCATTCCCCTTCTCTTGATTGCTAGCATCCTCTCTGTGTCTTGCTAACGTATTGTGGAGCAGTGTCTGGGCATATCATCACACTTTGAGGACTCTTCAGGCCTCCAGGGTAAACTTGCTTTCCTCCAGTTCCTGTCGTCCAGCTCAGTAGTCCGGAGGAAAGAACATCAATAATGGCATATTGTGGGAGTGCTTGGCAGCCATTGAAGTTCAAAGCCTTTAAAAGGAGGCTGGATGCTTCCACTCGCCTTGCTCTCAGATCTTGATTTCACATGTTCCCTGTCTGGCCTCGTCAGTGTGCGCTCTTGTTACTGGCACTGGGCCTCAGCTGTGCTGGGGGAGGCGGGGGTCAGTCATTTGCAGTGAAAAAAATCCAGCCAGCTTTTGCCATTTCCCTCCTTCTGGGCCATCTGTCTTCCTTACCTCACTCCCTGCTCTCCTCACTGTGTCTAATCATTTCTCATCTGCCTGAGACACAGCTCCTCGCAGCTCCTGGGCTCCCTTGCCTGCCGGCCTAACTTCTGCACCACTGGGAAGACATCAGGTGTGGCCCCCCTGCTCTGACCTGCATTTTGTGGGGCACTGGCATTCTGTTCCTAACTCCCCACTAGGGGACTGGCACTTCCAGTTGCGCAGAACCTTTAACGATTGGAGTTTTTTCTGGCTTACAGTGGTGGGAGTCTCTTGTGATGTGACTGCCAAGTTTAAACATCGATGATCATTTAAGATGCAAGTGTTTTGAGATAAGAGGAAGCATTGATGCGTGTAAGTGACTTGACACAGTGTTTGACCCACACCCTGCCTGTGAGTTGGAGATCCCCTGTCGGCATGGTTGGCTGTCACTGCACTGAAATCTTCTCAGCGCAGGCCCTCCCTACAGGCTCCTCCTGAAGCCTTCAGACCAGATGTGATTTGGAAGACAATTTTTCCTGATTAGTTTTCTATGACACCTAGAGCTAATATAATATTACATACTCAGCATCATCCTATAATTAAACATGATACCATATTTTTTCAGGAAATATGTGAATATCCATGATAAGTGGGAAAACATAGACTTTAAATTGCTTTATTTTAGATCAGAGTGCTGCCCAAGTTTTGTGAAAAAATAAAGAGGAATAACAAATTTTCAGATATTTTGGACTTTGGAGTTGAGAATATGGGATTATTATTAATAATAATTCTTTAGAGTTCTCTAGAGAAACAGAATATCTATCATCTGTCTATGCTATCTCCTATCTACTATGCATCCATCTTTCCACCATTTCTTTGTCTTTATAACTATTGTCTATTACCAATTATAGATCTGTTATCTCTCCATCTTCTATGATCTATTCTCAATCATCTATCTGTTACCTATATAGCATCTGTTTAGTAATCTATCAGAGAATGAGAGAGTGAGGACAAAGGGGAGGGAGTGAGAAGGAGAGATCAGAGGGAGAAGAGGGAATGGAAACTGGGCATACCCCCACTTCCTTCCATTAAGTCTCATCTTCTGAACTTCCCATCACTGCTCAATAGTCCCATGGTTTGATGAGCAATCCTTTCATCTAGGAGCCTCGGGAAGCCAATTAAAATCCAACCATTAGTAGACCCATGTCTATTTTATTTTCTACCAGCCTAGAAGAACCAAAGTTCAGAGTAAAAGAGGATGGAGTTTCAAAACTGCAACACTGTGCACATCCTCTATTTTGGAGCAATCATATTTTCTATCAAGGGATGTCTGTCTTTGAGAGCTTCCTGCTCCTCTCTTCTTCCTCTTCTCCAACATCAGCAGGAGACAAACCTACCTTGTGGTGGTTGCTAATGGCCCACGTACATTGGACCAGCAATCTTATTTCCCTGAAAGCAGACATCCTTTTGACTCTTCACTGTGGCTGTGCATAGAGTAGAATAGTCTCTGGCTGAGAAGTCTGATAACTGAGCGTGGGATCCCATTTCCTCCTTTCTGATGCAGAGGTGGTGACTGTAGCTGCTCTGTGGAAGGCAGTAAGAAACCACTGTTAGTGTGTGTAAAGTGTTTTCCTGGCATGTGGCATATAGTAAGGCCTATAAAACAAATGATGGTATTGAATAAAATTTCATGGTATTGAATAAAAATTGTGATTACTGTATGCTGTTGTTTTTGCTCTTTTGGCTGTCGTTCTTTTTTTTTTTTTGCCAGTCCTAGGCCTTGAGCTCAGGGCCTGGGCACTGTCCTTGGACTTTCTCTAGGCTAGAGCTCCACCACTTGAGCCTCAGCACCACTTCTGGCTTTTTTCTTTGTATGTGGTACTGAGGAATTGAACCTGGGTCTTCATGTATGCTAGGTGAGCACTCTACCACTAGGCCAAACTCCCGGCCCAGCTGTCATTCTTAATTGTTTAGTTTTGCCACTGGAAGTTAGACACATGCCACTGGTCGTGTCTTTCTTTAGGGGCTGAGACTCTCCGTGTCCAGAGCGCAACTCACTCAGCCATAGTGATAAAGGAGATTGCTGGGAAGACTGAAGCTGCCCTCTGTCTGCGGTCAGCACTCTGCTTCATGGGTGAACCTCATCAATCCAGTAGGATGATCATCTGATTCATCTTGCTTTGAAAAAGCCCACCATTTCTCTCCCAGAGTACAGGTTTGCAGTAGTCTATGAGGTTTTCATAGCAAAATTCCACTGATCGGTGGCCTTAGACAACAGGAACAGATTTTCCCACAGCACTGAGGCTGGAAATTCTAAGACCAGATGCCAGCGTGGCCTCTTCCTGGTCACGCAAGGCATTTGTTCCTGACTGCTAGGTGCTGTCTTCTAGCTGTCCTCACAGGGCCAAAGGAGAGAGAAACACAAGGTTTCCATGTCCTGCAAGACCACCAGTCCATCAAGAGGCTCCACTCTCATGGCCTTGTTGAACTTTAATCACATTCCCCAAATCCTGTCTTTACACACACAGCTGAGGTAGGGTGGGCTGAAAGCTTTCATGTAAGGCCTGGACAGGGATAAAACTCAATCCAGACCTTCCTCCCCTGCTCATCCCTGGAGAGCATAGATAGAAGCTGTGACCCTGCTCACTGGATCCTGTCTTCTCTTTAGTGTCTTCTCTGAGCTCATCTTCTCCAGCCAGAGAGTTCTCTTCCTGAACCACGGGAGGCTCATCCAGAATTTGTCCTCCACTGACTTTTTCCCCTACTTCTGCCCCATGAGACGACGCTCCCCTTCCACCTGGTTATCTGGCCCTGGGCGGACACAACTAGTAACTTACCCTGACTTCCCTTTATTTCTTCTCGGAGCTGCTAGTGGACGATCCAGCAGTCCCAAGACTCTGGTGCAGCTGGTCATGTCTTCTTTCTCTTGCATGAGTTTATCTTCCATCATCACTTTTGAGAGAGGAGCTTCATATGGGTGCGTGGGGAATGGCCTTCTGCTTCCAGGGTGCTTATTGAGGGACTCGGCTTCTCTGCTCTCTGTGGTGAGACCATGTGATCGGTCCGTGTACTCTGCCCCTGCTTTGTTCATCACTGTTCTCCCTGCTCTTCATGGCAGTCATCCCTTCTTTCCTTCTGTTGTCACTGTGATGTCTGCATGGCGACAGGCTGTTGCCACTTGGAATGAACGCACTCAGTCCCTCCCCTCCCTGTGAGCAGCACTTAGGTCTGGGGGACATGCATTCAGTTGGCCTGGGAGGACGCCTCCCTTGTGTGGTTGTCAGCTGTTAGTAGGCCTCCAGTCCTGCTGCGGACTCTTGGTCTTTCCCTTCCATGTTGGATATGTGGAGTTGCTTCTTTGCTCAAGAAACTGTCTGCTTGCTGCTTCCTCCAAAGGCATTCTTCACCTTACTTCCTCCCACGAGAGGGTTGAGGGTTGTGGTTAGTGCTCAGTTATCAATGCCGTTTACCAATTTTTTTTTTACTAATGTTTTCACCTAGACGGATCAATTTGAACATATATTTTATGTAACCTTTAACTACTCAGAGTTGGTTCAGTAGTTTTTTATTCGGCTGTTCATTTGTCATCACTGTGATAAATGACCTGAGGAAAAGCAACTTAAAGGAAGGAAAGACTTGTTTTGGCTTATTGTTTGGGAGTTTCAGTCCACACTCAGATGACCATGGCTTTGGCCTGAGGAGAGGCAGCGTCTGTAGCGGCAGGGCTGAGACGGATGGTGTAGGAGGAGGCGCTCATCTCATGGAGACAAGAATTGGCTGTGGGAGAAATAGTCTCCGAGGACCATCCCGCCGCCTCGTGTTCACTCAGGCCCTGCCAATGGAAGATTCTAGCGCCTTACAGAATAGTTCCTCAGGCTAGGGATGAAACTTTCAATGCGCAAGAAGGTGGGCGACATCTCGTTTACCAGCTTTAACAAAGTGTTTATCAATGTGAATGCATTATATGTCACTTTCTGCCCAAGTAGTTGGAATAAGCTGTGTGCTCTGCACTTATGGCACACCTCAGGACTCTTCCTGAAGTCACCAGCGGTCACCTGTGGTGCCAGCAAGCTGGATTGTTTGTCCTGAACTGCTGTGTGTTTATAACATGGCAGATGACCTCAATCTAATTTGGCACTGAGATGAACTCTGCGGGTTATAACCTGAATGGCTCAACGTCCTGTTTGCCTCCTTTTGCTCATGTAGACCCTCCAGGAGAGCCCTTGACCACTGGCATATCCCCTGAATGATGGTTTCTCACTGACAGTACCTGTTTATACTTCCTTTTTCCCAGCAGTCTTGGTACCTGAAGTCCTGTCTGCTTTGGTCATCTTGATCTCATGTTTTTATTCTTTTAGGCCTGTGATGGTGTGGAAAGTATTTGCTAGCTTGTCTACTGTTTAATAGCCTCCTTCTGCCTTGGTTATTAAGCATCATAAAAACAGCACCTGTAACACTGAGCCTACATTGACAACTTGCCCTCCTGTCCTTGACAATTTAGCAGTTCTCCAAATCCTTCAAACTGAAGGTTCTGGAATCCTGCCAGTATTTCCTGGCGTGAATGCGCTCTCTTTTTCCTTGAGGCATATCATGGCTTACTTACTCTGAGCATTACCATCAGAGCTCATAAGTGCACTTGAGAGTTCACATGTGAATGTTTAATTGAAATGTGCAAATGAGGGGTGCTTCTCAATTCTGAGACCATTCTCCCAACAACATTTAATTTTTTTTTATAAACCCCTGGCTCCATGAGGTACTCTTTGAAAAGAGAAAATTCCTCTTTTAGTTTTAGTTTGTGTGAGGAGAAGAATTTGATGTGTATAGATTTGGCTACTTAGGTGTTGGATGATCAAAGGTGTGAAGAAGAGGAAAGGAGAATAACCCAGAGTTTAGCAGAAACAAGAAGCTGCAGGCAGTCCTAGGTTAGTGGGACAGCTGAGGGAGTGGGCATGGCCAGAGCCAGGAGCGAGGTGGGGCAGGGGTAGAGGGTTGTCTGGAGGAAGCTGAAGTGACTTGGTGTCGGAGATGCTGTGAGGCAGGGGAGGTGAAGGCGGCACGCCCTGGATTCCTCACCCTTCCATGGCAAATCTACCACCAGTGCTTTTTTTGGCTAATCGTACCAGAAATCAAGAAGATGAGTGAATCTGGCAAATAGGATTTCCAGTAGTGCAGAGCAGACAAGGCAGGAAGACAACCCATCTGCTGATCTGTGATCAGATGGCCAGACGCGATGTGAAGTGACCCTGTCCATGCTGTCAGATCACCGCCTTGTCTTGTAGATGGGTGACCCATGCATTGGCTTCCTCCACAGTGGTGATGTGGGTGAGAGTTATGAGCCTGAGGACTCTCTTAGATGGAAAACCACATAACAGGAAAGGGTACAGACATGTGTGCAGATGAATATGGAGAGCAGGTGAGTTAATAACGTCCACAGCCCCCAGAGCCAACATGGAAGCAGAGGATAAGACACAGTGCCATTCACATGCTGAAGGATTCTACCAGATCAAAGGATCTGTCTTTTCCACAGGATTTTATGTGTCTGTCCAGCCCTTTGGGGCGAGGCACTGAGCTTTCCCAGTAGGATCCATTTGAAGGCCCAGGCACCAGGTTGACTTGAGTTACATTGCTTCCTCAGTCAAGCAGAGATCTGAGGATTTCATTGTATCTTTAGATGGAAATTTTTCAAGTAATCCTTTGAAATACTGTTGAATACCAACATCTTCACTTTGAAGAGTCATAGTACAAACCCACATGCTAAAGAGCAGAGTTTTTCTGATATAAGGAAATTAAGCTTTATTTGATATAAGCTTTTCATATATATGTGCTCTGAACATGTTTTTAATCAGGATATATTGTTAATTTCACCGGGACCAGTTTTTTTTTTATGAATTAGATGAATTCCCAAAGTCCTCAGATTTACTGAGGTTCTCCATAACAAAACCTACAACTCTATATAACCCTACCTGCCACTGCTTTTATGTCTGATCTTCAGCCAAGAGGATGTCTTGGATTTTTCTCCAAGTCCCCCGTCCCTGTCATAAAATCTTTGACAATTACAGGTTCAAAGACCTTTCTATGTCATTATCCATACTGTAAGTCTCCAAGAAATCTTTCTACTGTGACTACATACATTTTTTTTTGCCTGAGTCCATGACTTTTAATTATATTATCAATTTTATTTGATAAAGCAATTTGATTCTTTAAAACAAAACTTTTGGGTGAAAATAAGGGAGGGAGTGACACTGTTCAAAAAGAAATGTACTCATGACCTGACTTATGTAACTGCAACCCCAATGTACCTAACTTTTTCAATGAAATTTTAAAAAATCCAGTCAAACAAAAAACAAAACAAAAAGTTTCCCTAGAAATGGGGACTATAAGATATTTTGATGCATGTGTACACTGTATGTATAATGTTTACCTTGAGTCAAGCACACTTATTTCCTCCAATAGTTATCATTTCATTAGAGTGAAAACATTCAAAATCCCTTCTTCTGGCTTTTTTCTTCTTGAATTTTAATGTGTAAATTAAGCACTTATGATCTAAAGCTCCTTTCCTAGTTTCTCCCGTTGTTTTATTAATAGTAATGGTCGAACTCTTCTGAACATTTGCTGTACGCCATAAACTCTAACAGAAGCCTTTCTTATGAGGCATTTCTCTGGGCTGTCTGTGATCAGACATACGTGACTGACTCCTCAGAGGAAATAGGCATACTGTGTACACTTTTACCTGAGCCTGACCAGCGGGACAGAGCCAGGCTGTGGTTCAAACTCATTTGGCCTGCTTCTTACACACTGCTATTCCTTGTCTTTCTGAACTCATTCTCCTATTCAAACTCTCACAAGCAGTTTTGACTAGGACAGTTTTAAAACTTAGCTCTTACTGCCTTTTAAAATGTACGGATGAACAAACAAATCATGGTAAGTGAGGAAAGCCAAGCTCAACAATGCACAGCATTTTTTCTTCCAGGAAAGTGAGGCATCTTGTCAGGCAGTATTGTAGGCAGAATCTGTCTACATGGCGGTCACTGGAGCCAGGGAGTATGCCCACCAGAATCTACTCTTGGGAAACTGGAGCCCACAGGCATCCTGTTTCCATGATCTCTTACCTACACAAAGATTAATTATATCTTGTTTGGGAATGGTTCTCTGGTTACTCTGGGGAAGAATTGTGTGTCCTTTCTAGATCTTGTGACTTTTGGCCTTGTTATTTCCATCAGCTTTGATTAAGAAGTCTAACAAGGGCTCTAAATGGAAATCTAAAATCTCAAGCTGACTTCCCTGCCTACAGGAGTGTTTGTAAATGGGACTGAGCACCGAGGCTTTAATAAATTGGGTTCGAGTTTTGTGACTTTTTCTCTGCAAATAAAGTAAAGATGACTTTTTGTTTCCCTAAAATTCCTGTTGAAATATGATCTTCCAAGCTATACAGGGGGTTTTAGAAAGCACTGAGGTCATGCTCGTGTCTCATGGAGAGGTCAAATGGCAGTTAGGAGGCGCCACGTGAGAATCAGAGTGCCTTTAGCAGACATGAACTCTGCCAGCAACCTTATCCAAGAAGTCCCAGGCTCCAGAACTGGATGTAATACCTTTATGTTGTTTATAAATTATCCAGGCCATGGGTTTCTTTTTATATAGCTAGCTATATGAAAGGATAAACAATTGAACTTCCAGGTTTAAGAATCTGTTGATAGGGCCGGGAGTTTGGCCTAGTGATAAAGTGCTTTCCTCGCATGCATGAAGACCCGGGTTTGATTCCTCAGTATCACATACATAGAAAAAGCCAGAAGTGGTGCTGAGACTCAAGTGGTAGAGTGCTAACCTTGAGGAAGTCCAAGGACAGTGCCCAGTCCCTGAGCTCAAGTCCCAGGACTGGGGCAAAAAAAGAAGAATCTATTGATAATCTTCACTAAGCTTGTGTGGGTTAGTGCTGTGGCTCTGGTGAGCCTGCCAGGCTGTGGGCCATGTTAATGCAGCACACTGAACTCAGAGGTGAGCTTCCCAGATGGGATGGCAGGGCAGGTGGAGTTGCGCTCCCAGCAAAGGTGTGAATGCCCTGTGAAGTCACGTGGAAAGCTGAAATACGAAATTTGCATTCCTGAGAAGTCAGTGCGCTATTGCGTGCTTTTGAGTGGAGTGAAGGTATTAGAAAATGTATTTTAGTTCTCCATCATTCTGAATGGAATAACGAGCAGGGCTATATCAGCCTGCGTGGGTTCCTGAAGAAGCAGTCATTATGTCTGGGCTGCATGCTTTAAGTCAGTACTGCTAACATTTCTAATCCTTGGAGATATCACTCATAAAAGGCCACTTTACTCTTAAAGACATGATCAAGATGCTGTGTTTGTCTGCTGCTGGTTAGGAAACGGCAAGCTGAAGTGCCTGCTTAGGGAAATTAGCACTCTCATTTGTCACCAGCCTGCATAGCAAAAGCACTCCCTTTTTCTCACTGATGATTGAGTAATGGTTTCAAGAAGAAAAGTGATGGAGAAAATGCTCCTCCTAGAAAGGAGAAGCCATGAAAGGAATCGACTACTCCAGTCTCTCATTTCCACAGAGGTTCTTTCTGCACAAATTAAATGATCTTGTCAGAGAAGAAGGCATGATTTTCAGTGGGGAGGGAGCTAGGTTCCCAGCAGATGGGTTCCTCCCTGTCCCTGCTCCAGGCAAACCCCTCTGTGACCTCACTCCCTCTGCACTCCGTCCCTTCTGCCACAGGGCACCTTCTGATCAGCTGCAGAGGCCGCCTTCCGTCTCTTCTCCTACCACTTATTGTCTGTGCTAGTCAGTTCAGCATTGAAGTCCCACCTTCTCCTCGCAGGCCCACAAGGGTCTGAGGGGGTAGCCCTGCCACTGAAACAATCTCAGCCCTTCACAGCCATCGATCCCATCTGTCCTCCGTACCCCCGAGCACCACGCTCTGCACTCAGTACCTACGAGCTGGGTGGTTGAACCTGGCAGGGACAGGCTTTTGGCTGCTCCTTGTCTGTTCTCCTTCCCAGGGTGTAAGAACTAATGTAAAATGTCAGAGGAGCAACTCCAGTGCATATGGTGTGTGGTTGGCCTCAACAACAGCCGCTAAGAGTTCATGTGTGCCAGTGTGAATGCTTACATGCACTGGTGTGTGTGCCTCTATGTATGAACAGTGCATGCCTGTGTTCATACGCACACGCCCGTGTATGCACGTGTGTCTGTAGGGACGGGAGAGCTGGCTGAGGACAATTATCAGGACTTGGAGGTGAGCAGCCCGAGGGTCTTGAGGTGACCAGACTGAGACTCAGGAGTAGTCTCTGTGCTCCTGGAAGAGGCATTTGCACATGACTGCTTGCAGGACAATGTGTGTCTAACCCCGACCCTTTGTGTTCTTTGGTACAGTGGGGGGCAACAGCTTTCCCTCGTGCTGTCAGAAATATCTCTTTCCAGATCATTTCCTAAGTGTGCAGATAGAAAAACATTTAGAAAAAGGACTATTGTGAGGAGGTGAATGTAGTAACGGGTTCTACTGAAGCAATCATTGCATAATTTATACTTGCATCAAAATACCAAATCACACTTCAACAAAGCTCTCCAAAAAAAAACACGCGGAAAAATCTTTTAGGAACATGATATTTTTATGAATTAATTTTCTGTAGTCCTTACTTGTGGCTGTAAAGAGTGCAGGCACCCCTCCCTCTGAGTGTGAAGATAAGGTGACCTTCGCCAGAGGGCGGGCAGGCCAGGACATTTTGGGGAACATGAAAGCTCACTGTTGTTTTTCACTCAGTATGCAAACCTCTCCATCAAGAAGAGCTTTGAAGACATTAAAACAGAGCCCTGTGTGAGGCTGTACACAGCCAGTCTCCCAAACATTCCTGCCTGGGTGCAGAAATCTAAGAGCCTCCCTTTCAGAAGTGGTTTCTCTCTGGCCTCCCTGTTCTGCATATCAATGAGGAAGGAAGAGCTTTGGGTTTCTTTCTCAGGCTATGCCTCCTCCGCCATCACCACCTAGCATGGCACGGAGAAGATTCTTTGGCAGCTCTCCTGAAACACTGCAGTCCACAGCCTGGGGGCATTTCATTAAGTCCCTGTGATCAGGAGACTGCCAAGATGCCAGCCCCGGGGTCTGGGAGCCTTGAGAGGGAATCAAAGGGGCATTAAAGGTGATTTCAGCCAGAACCTGAGAGGCATAGAAATGAGATGGCCATCTTGGGCGCTTCACACAGCGGCCGCACACACGTGGCGTGCAAGCCTGGAGGCCCGAGGGAGAGGCTCGCCTGCCCCCGCTGCTCCCGGCAGCACAAGGCCAGGCCTCTAACCTTTGCCAAAAAGAAGCTGGCGGCGTCGGGGTGGCCCGGTGGGAGAGCTCCTGAACATCACGTGCGAGGAGGCCACTGAACTTTTAGACAGCAGTGCAAGTGCTGTGTGAGGCGAGGGAGGTGAATGAAGGAAGAAGCTAGAAAACCACCAAGGCTGTTTTCCGTAATGGAGAGACAGAGATGATAAAGTTGAGTTTCCAAGCACTAGGTTCAAGGTCTTCACATTTTCCAGTAGTGACAGGACTAAACCAAGAGGAGAAAGCTCGAGAGGAAGAGGGACGAGGGGACACAGGGCTGTGTGGATCAGGGGATGCGATCTAAAAGAGAGGCCACGGGCCCAGACTCTGGTCAGGCCCCCCTGCCTCTCCCCTCCCCCTCCTCCTGGCTATCCCCCAACACACACACACACACACACACACACACACACACACACACACACACACACACACGTGAGCGTGCTGGGTTGCTATGGAAGCCAGGAGTTGTGTGCTACCTGGCCCAGCGATTACAGAGAAGGCCAGGCACTTCCTTGTACAGTGCCAAAGGGACCCCTCAGACCCCTCAGGAGGGGACATGGAGGACCGAGTCTGCAATCTTTCACACTCCCCCTTTCACTGTTTGAATTCTTGGCATACATTTGCATTAATATTATTGTAAAGTAATTTTTAGGTCTTAGAGAAGATGTGTCTGACCCTGCATGTTATGAGAGTGTGCGTGGTGTGTGTGTGGTATGTGTATGTGTGAGTGTGTATGCATGTGAACATTGGAGAAAGAATGGAGACAGGAGGAGCAGAGAAATCAATAAGGGATGGGGAGAGAGTCACAAGGCCTGGTAGGTTTTATGAAAAAGGTACAATTCTTTCCCCCAAAACTTTCTCAGTATTTTGAAAAAATGATACAAAGGACTATATTATATTATATTACATTGAATTTGTTGGTTCTGGGGTCTTGAATTCAGGGCCTAGGCACTATCCCTCACCTTTTGTGCAAAAGGCTAGTGCTGCACTACTTGAGCCACTTCTCCTGCTTGAACTCTACTTCTGGCGTTTTTTTCATGGCCGGTTGGAGATCAGAATCTCACAGACTTTCCTTTCCAGACAGGCACTGAACCCCAATACTCAGATCTCAGCCTCCTGGGTGGCTGGAATTACAGGCGTGAGTCACAGCACCTGGATAAAATGGACATTTTTTTTAAATGAAGAGATTCTGCTGTCTTTTCTAGGAGGGAATGCTCGTAGCATCGCTTGTGGGGTTATTGTTCCTAACGTGTTTTTTTTTCCCTGTAAGATCACTGGTGTTATTTTGGGAGCCCTTGCTTCTTTAGGCAAGATTCAGCAGTGGGAAGAAAAGATGCATTGTCAAAGTTGTGTCCACATCTCACTCTGTTTGTCTTTTCCCCCTCCAGTCTCACTTCCAGTTCTTTCCCTGACCCAGTTTTGTGTGATTCAAGGGTAAATGAATACCCTACATTGGGAAATGAGTGATGAAAAGAAAATGCTTTAGCAATGACTGTTGACTTGCATTCAGTCGTTGTATTAGGGAACCAGAATGTGTCACATGACTGTTGACTTACATTCAGTGTCCTGTGACATTGCAGAGATCCTTTCTGAGGACAGGTGATACATTGAGCTGCAGAAGAGCTGGGGAGGCATCCCTTCTCTTGGAGTTGGGGCAGCTCTAGCCTTCTATGGAATCTGTCTTTCTGCCTCAGCACAGTTTGAGCACTCTCCTAATATGAGCCCGGGGAACAGAGGTAAGCACTGAGGGGGCGTGAGGCTAGCAGGACAAGGCAAAGGGGCTGCCCAGGTGGTTCAGGCAAATCATCTTTGTTTTTAGACATACCAACCTGATAGTAGATGTTAGTTGGAAAAGTGTGCAGATACATTTTCTGTCTTGTCCCGAATCCAGGTTTTCTTCCACAGGGAGGGACAGGGCAGCTGGGAAGGAAGAGGCCCACACACCTGCTTTGTCACCATTATCTTCCTGGGACGTGAACATTTTCCTGGTGGAGTTGTGGGGTTGGTAGGAGACTCTGGTGTGGGAAGCATTGCTGGACCCATTCGTTTCTAGAATGCTCCATAATATATCAGCTCTTGGTCGCCTAGTAGGCCATGTTCATCTATGCTGCTTGGTTTTCTTAATATGCGAATTAGTGGAGATAAGCCATTAGAGGAAATTTTCTTAGTATTTTAAAGGTACAAAGATACAGATTTGAAAAGTAGAAACATACCTAGTTGGAATAGATTTTTCAATGCTTGAATGCAATTTAAGGTTAGACAAAAGTATCCCTATTTTTTTGATACCCTTATTCTCCTAAGGTAGTATGACAAAAGTGAGACTGATGTTTGAAAATGTAGCAAGATGGTTTTGAAATAGAAAAACCAAGAGGAGAAAAACACTGGAGGAAGACCCAGCGTGGGTTCTCTGCTAATGCTTGCATTCATCCTGCAAGCATTTACTGAACTGGGTTCTTCCTCTTCCTCCTCCTCCTCCTCCTCCTCCTCCTCCTCCTCCTCCTCCCCTCCTCCTCCTCCTCTTCCTCCTCTTCCTCCTCCTCCTCCTCCTCCTCCTCCTCCTCCTCCTCCTCCCCTCCTCCTCCTCCTCCTCCTCCTTCGCCGCCGCCGCCGCCGCCGCCTCTTCTTCTTCTTCTTCTTCTTCTTCTTCTTCTTTCCTTCTCCTAATCCTCCTCCTCCTCCTCCTCTTCTTCTTCTTCTTCTTCTTCTTCTTCTTCTTCTTCTTCTTCTTCTTCTTCTTCTTCTTCTTTTTCTTCTTCTTCTTCTTCTTCTTCTTTCCTCCTCCTCCTCCTCCTCCTCCTCCTCCTCCTCCTCCTCCTCCTCTTCCTCCTCCTTTTTCTTTGTTAATTTCTTGAACTCATTGGATATTAGGCCTTTGTTGAATGTGTTGCTGGTAAAGCTCTTCTCCCAGTCTGTTGGCTATCTTTCTAGTTTAGTAATTAGATCCTTTGCAGTGCAGAAACTTCTTAGATGAAATCCCACTTGTCAAGTCTCCTATTGGTTGTGTCCCTCGGACTCTTTGCAAAAAGTTCCTGCCTATACCTACAAGCTCTGATGTTTGTCCTACCCCATCTTGCACAGGTTTCTAAGTTTCAGGCCTGATGTTGAGATCTTTGAGTTGGTCATGATGGAAGGTGATGAAGAGGTATCCAATTCTAGATTTCTACATATAGATGCGCAGTCTTGCCAACACTAACTGTACCCCACACATATATTTTTGGCTCCCTTATCAAATATCAGATGATTGCAAATATATGGTTTATTTCTGTGTTACTAATCTGTTTCACTGACCTTTGGACATGGCCAATAGAAGTTTAATTAACTTGGTGTAAGACCTCAAGTGTGCTTGTGTGGTGTGCTTGCCCTCTTTAATATCTGTGATCTTCACCAAAAATACTTGCCCGGGTAGGTGCTGGTTCATAAAGAAAGTGACAGCAAGTGGAACAGAACTGAACTCAATGAAAAGCCTGGATCCAAAATAAGCTCTCTGTAAACTAAGGTAGAGCTGCTTCAGGTTACTGAATTTCACATGCACGTGAAAGCAAGCAGCTGAATCTACACTGGCTTGTCATGAGACAAGTTGTAGGAAGAACAGTGTAGCAAGAGCTGATTAATGCAAACTTTAACGTGCAGTGTTGCTTGGTATGATATAAACAGGTCAGCTTTTGAGAGTAATGCATTTTGGTCTGCATTAAAAACAACAGTAGCAGCAGTAACTTTAGTTTCGAAATCAATTGAAACCTTCTTCCAGGCTGAAGATACAAGGGCACAGAGGAAACCTGTCTCAAGAGGCCAGTTTCATCTGTCTCAGAAATATTACAGTGGGAGTCAGAAACACATCCCCTCGATTCTCATGTGTCCTACAATGTGTGGCCTTTTCTGCACCTGTGAGCTTTGCATCTGTTGATTTAACCAAACACAGATTGAAATATTCAGAAAAAATCTCAGTGTAGCTATTCCTTAAATAACCCAGAAAAGCAATTTCCATTGCATTTGCATTCTTCTAGGTAAACCAAGGACTCCAGAGACAATTAAGAGTAGTGTGCACATACCATTTGGCATAGGGTACCTGCAGGGTGTCCGTCAAATATTTCATGCCAGCTCCTGCTAGGGTTCTGGAGCCAGCCCCACATGGACTCTGAGGAAGCACTCTAGTTTCCTTGTCTGTCCCAAGTCAATTGCCTCTATTTTTTCCTGCTCTACTTACTGGAGAATAACTTCTCATCACTGCCGTTACCAATTCAGCATCCTTGTCACCAACGCTCTCTGGAGGTGCAACTGCCATTTTCTGGAGGAACTTAGCCTGTTCTGGAAGCCAAGGGCTCCTGTCTGCATGAGGGCAAACCTCTTGTCATGCCAACACTGCTGGAACAGATTCTCTGATTCTAGTATCCAGGCCTCCCAGTTGTCATCGCACAGTCACAGCAGCCACTGTGTCCTGGGTTCACCCTGTCAGGTCTGGATGGGGCTAGGACAGGGGCTAGGGCAGGGGCTGGGTTCTAGTTGGACTCTGCCTCTCCAATCTGTGGCAATGCTCACTTTCTACAGACTCTACTTGAGAATTTTGACATCATTCCAAATGCGTTCCCTTGCTGAGGATCTCCTTGACACTTCTGAGAGTGTGCGTCTGGAAGACTGTGTTACCCACCCTTAGCCACACTCATGACCCCAGCAATCAGCTTTAAACTGGGCTCCGGCCGCATTGAGACTTCTTGTTCTTCTATGACAGGATGAAACCAGGACTGGCTAAGGGAGACTCGGTGGACTGGCCTGAGAGTATTTAAGCAAGGTAGAAACTATGGGAAAGTGCTCCGTGTAAGGTCTGCCGAAAGGAAACTCCACGCAGTTCAGGAAAAGAAGGTTTATTGCATGAGGAAAGAGCAGACTCCTGCTGTCCAAGATGGAGTCAGGCAAGCAACAGGGCTTAGGGTGGGAAGTGAGAGATTATATAGGGGGAGGGGTACAGACACAGGGGAGGTGGATGTGACCTCAGAGGATGGGGAAATGCCTCAGTGGGGACCTCCCACTGCCCCCAGGCATGCCAGCTGCCAGGGTTACAGGTGCTGGGCGGGGATTTCCAGGGTGCAAGGAGAGAGAGCCAAGGGAAGAAGTCAGTTCTTCCAGGTGGACCTAACATTCCCGCCCTCTGATAGTTGTAAAGGGGCACCGACTCTTTCTAGCTACTTCCTGCTGACAAGGGGCATCGACATTGAGGGTAGAATGCGGGGATGCTCTCCATCCAGAAGGAGCAGTAAGAGTTCCATGGGAGTGAATGTGCATAAGTGGCCTTGGATGAAATTCAAAAGAAGTCTTAAGAGGCAGGGGTGACATCTTCTTCAAGGATGTGAGACACCTTGGAGTCATAGAAGGGGCAAGAGCAGGCGCCTTTTTCACTCTTGACCGAAGAAACCACTGTGGCTGTCCGTTGAGCTAAACTGTGTGGGAGCGGTCAGCAGGATCTGATGAGGGCCTGTCCAGTTAGGATGTAAACCAGACAGATTAAGGGTCTTAAGAAAGACTCTATCCTCAGGAAAAATTGGGGGAGAAGGAAAAGGGCTTTAAGAGGCTGAGGGAGCCTTGGATATGGGGCAATGGGGTAAGATTAGAAAGGAATGTTAAAAAAGGAAAGTTATCTATTCTAAAGCGCAAGTAAGAAGGCCATCTACACCCATCACTGAGATCTGGGAGGGAAAGGACGGGCTGGAACACTCAGGTAACAACCAGTAACTGGCTCCCATATCCAAAAGAAAGGATACAAGTAGCGTGCCTGCATCCTGGAGACAAACCCTGGGCTCCTCCATCGTGAGGCTTGTGGGATCCAGCGGCCCTGGGCACCATCACGTTTCCGTTGCCAAGCTGAGTATCTCGGATAAGTTGGGCTCCTCCCCATGTGTGGGGGTGTGGGAGGGACTGGCCCACCTTGCAGAGACAAGGAGGGATAGTTGACTCCCCAGTGTCCTGGCTGTCCACACTTTGGCAGGGTCCAGATGGCGGTTGTAGAGTAGGGCAAGCCCTTGCCCAGTGGCCTTCCTTGTCACACTTAAAGCATGGTCTGGATGGTGTGCATTGGGCACTTCTTTGAGGAGCCTGAAGGGCAGCAGCCAGGAGCTGGCAGTTTTTCCTATTATGGGCAGTCTTATCAGCTTTTTTCTGTTCCTCCCGGTTGTTAAAAACCTTAAGGGCCATGCTCACCAGATCTCCTTGAGCGGTTTGAGGGCCATCCTCAGCCTTTTTCAACTTTTTTTTTTAATATCAGGAGCTGATTGGGACATGAAATGGGTATTAAGGACCACTATACCTTCTTTTGACTCCGGGTCCAGCTTAGTATAACGCTGGAGTGCCACTGTAAGGCGATCAAGAAATTCGGCAGGGTTTTCAGTGGGTCTCTGGGTAACCTCCTTTAGTTTATCATAGTTGACTGTATGGTGGGCTGCCTTCTGGAGGCCAGCTACCAGGCAGGTTACCATCCTATTTCTGATAACCCTTCCAGGCGCATTATTTTGGTAACCCCATTTGGGCTCTTCCCTGGGCACAGCCGTTGCCCCTACTGGGAAAGTATTGTCTAGGCAGTGGGTTTCATCAGCATGTGCCTGGGCTGCAACCCAAACCCTTTCCTTTTCTTCAGAGGTAAGGGTAGAGGACAGGACTGTATATAAGTCATGCCAGGTGAGGTCATAAGTCTGAACAAGGCATGGGCTGCTCTGGCATATGCTGAGCTGGCTTAGAGAAGCCGAGCCTGCTTAGTGAAGCAGGAATGTCCCCCCTTGAGCCAGGGATGGGTGGGATCTGTGAGGCTCTGCATGGCCGTGAGAGTGAAGGGAGTCTGAGGTCGATACCAACGACCCAGCCTTCACAAAACCCTGATGCATGGGGCTGGAAGGAGATAGAGTCACAGCTCTCAGGAAGACAGCACTAGGAGAGGAAGCCATACAATGGACGAGAGAAGGATACCAGCATGATTTTACTTTAAGGCTTTGTGTTGCTGTGAATTATGCTTATAGTGTATAGTTCAAAGAGTTTCTAAGTATGTTCTCAGAAACATTCTGTGCTCTATCTAGACTTTTAGAGGATGTTTTCAGCTCTCAATGCAACTGCTACATGACTGCTGTGTGTGTGTGTGCGTGTACCAGTCCTGTGGCTTGAACTCAGGGGGCCTGGGCACTGTCCTGGAGCTTCTTTTGCTTATGGTTAGCACTCAGCCCCTTGAGCCACCAGATCCATTTCTGGTTTTTTGGTAGTTTGACTGAGATAAGATTATCACCGACTTTTCTGACTAGGCTGGCTTTGAACTATAATTCTCAGATCTCAGCCTTCTGAGAAGTGAGGATGACAGGCTTGAGCCACAGGCACCAGCTACACCTGCTTTTGAATAGGCTTGCTTTGAATTCTGCATAGTCAGAAAGGATGGAAATGAATCATTCTGATTTCCATTTACTCCATCAATGGGGAAAGAAAGAAACAAAAAGAAAATAGATGGGTGCTGATGGTTCACTCCTGAAATCCTAGCTACTCAGGAGGCTGAGATCTGAAGATGGCAGTTCGAAGACAGCATGGGCGCAAAAGTCCATGAGACTCTTATCTCCAATTAACCACTAGAAAACTGGAAGCGGTGCTGTGGCTCAAGAGCTCAGGGACAGCACCCAGGCCTAGAGTTTGTTTCACAACCGACAAAAATTGAAAAAGAAAAAAAGAAAAGATAGAAAAAGAGAAAGGAAGGAAAAGGTATAGACTCAGGGGACATAAAATTTCTTACTCAGTATGGAAAAAAAAAACCCCAAAATCAAAACTATGACTGAACTGAAGTAAAGGGGTAGCAGACATGGCTGTTTGAGCAGCCATGTGACACAGGCAGGAGGTAGGGGGCGCTGGAGCTGCTCGTGTTTCAGGGACGAGGCAGGCTGTCGAGTCTGACTTCTGCCATTTTAGTTCTGTTGCTGGTCATTGTTGAACCTCCTGCATTCTGATAAATTCCCATTTATATTTCATCCTCAAAGCTCATCCCTCTACTTTTTTTCTGCAGTAAAGCCGATTATAAAAACTTGACTCTTCACTGTTTGGCTTTATTCCCTTTTGTGAAAGTGAAAAGTAAAATCTTACCAATGCAGACGTGCTGCTTTAAGTCTCCTTTGTTGCAAGCCGGTTCTGGCCACCTCTGCACCCACTGGTTTCGTGTGTGTGTGTGCTCCATCAGGGACTGAGCAGGAATGTCACCAAGAGAATACGTCTGAACAGAATGTCTGGGGACGCTTCCTCCCCTGTTCCCTCAACCACACAGCAGAACAGCCATCCACGCGGCGGTACATTAGACAGAGTACTGTAAGTCATCTGGAGATGGCGTCAAGAGGAGGGACCACTCTGTACTAGCAGGTCACAGGTCGACACTGTCTTTCTATGTAAGAGACTTGAGCAGGGGCAGACCTGGGCTGCCGAGGGCCCTGGAGACAACGTTGTATGGAGACCAAAGCGTATATGCTAACTGCTTCCTGTTCCTTCAGGATTCCTTGAGCCAGAGCCAAGTAACAGTCTTGGGAAAACTCTTCTGTGTGTGTTATTAGCCATCATCTGGCTTGTTTATTCCTCCTTGCAGAGTTGGATCTGTTGAAACTCAGTTTGATTCCTGAATGAAAAGTAATTTGTGTCCAGCAAATGGAACAGATTCTAAAAGAAATTGCTCATGGTGATTTAGTGAATTGTCAGGTTTCCGTTTCATAAATAACAAAACAGAAATTAGGAGCATGTCAGAACGCATTAGCACTCTCACATAAATAAAAGTGATTTTTTTTATTAGAACTGGTAAATTATGCTTTTCTAATTCATATTGTCACGCATGGTACCTTGCTATATATCCTGTGGCATTTTCTCTCCCTGCCTGTGTTTCAGTTCACGAAGACAAACATGCTGGGGAAGTTATATAATAGGAATGCAATTATGAGTGAACAAATCTCATTTTTCTGTGTTTCATACAGTACTGCGCGGCTCTCCTTCCTCTGATGTGACAGGGAAAAACTTATTGAAAACAGAAGATTAATCTCTCTCCTCTCATTCTCACCAAGTGTGAAGAAGAAATGAAAAGAAGATGGCTTTAGTTCCTCTGAGTTTTAACTCTGGGGCAAAGGAAATCTCTAGAATGGTTCTGCATGTGGCGTAGACGCTGGGGCTCTCTGGCCCTGACGGGCAAGGCCACGTCTCAAGGTTGTGGGCTCCATTCTTCATACAGCACAAATAACTGCATTTTTCCCTGTGCACAAGCCACGTGGGGCAGAGGCCAGGGGCAGGAGGCGGCCTGCCCAGCACGCTGTGTTTGAAGGTCCACTCAGGCAGAGATAGTTGGCCAGGCTCTTCTGTGTGGCAGGGACGATTCCAGTACAGACCCTGACACATTTCAAGGCCATGTAAGACCTCTTGACCCAATTTTCCCTTTGCTTTTAGGGCCTGGTGACCTTCCCCCTTGTCCTGCTTCATAGCTCTTCTTCAGCTGCCACTGCCGCTGTGTCAGTCACAGAGCTCCTCTCCTTTACTCCTGCCTACCTTGTTGCATTTTTAAGGTCCCTGGGTACAAGGTGATAGTGTGATGTAAACAGTACACTGCACACGGTGAAGGTGCCATGGAGGGGTTGTTATTTCCTGCCTCTGGTGTCTACCTGCTCTGGACTGCCCGCAGCAGTGGCTTTGGTACCTGAAGGGAGAGCCCTGCCTGTGCCAGCACTGCCTTCTCAGGCTTCATCCTGGAGGGACCGTCTGGCCGCATCGTCCGTCCCCACACCACTGCTGAATCCCTGATGACTGGACTTCCCACGTGGCCATCCCTTTCCAAGTTGTCAGGGAATCTTTCTCATCCGTGGTTGGAGAAATGAGTCCCCAGGCGTCCTCGCTCCAGGGAGTGGTGACAGATCTGCACACTCAACTCCCTGCAGTGGAGCCCGCTGCCACCCAGATGGGCACATTTTGCACACATCTGCATGGTAGCAAGTTGTGCAGCCCAGGCAGGGAGGCGGCACGTCTGTGGAGAGGATAAATGAGTGTGGCTGCTTCCGTTTCGCTCACTGAAGGAGACAGAAGACAGAGCGGGGAGCCTTTGTGAAAGCCAGATTTTCACGTTCAGCGAAAACCTACCCATATCTATCCAGTGATTTCCATTTTACAAGTGAAGAAATTGAGGCTTCAAGTCACAAAGATACGTTTCTTTAGAGGGTCTTTTCCTTTTTATTTATTTATTATTTATTTTTTTTTGCCAGTCCTGGGCTTGAGCTCAGGGCCTGAGCACTGTCCTTGGACTTTCTCAAGGCTAGAGCTCTACCACTTGAGCCTCAGCACCACTTCTGCCTTTTTTTTCCTATGTATGTGGTACCAAGGAATTGAACCCGGGCCTTTGTGCACGCTCGGCAGGCACTCTACCACTAGACCAAACTCCCAGCCCTGACTTTTTATTATTTTTTTAACTGTACTTTTTGTCTTTTCTTTTTTGGTATTGAAGTTCAAGCCCGGAATGTTTCCCTGGCTAGGCAAGCCTGGGCCTGGCGCTGTCCCTGAGCTCTTCAGCTCAAGGCCACTGCTCTACCCCTTTGAGCCTTAGCGCCACTTCTGGTTTTCTGGTAGTTAATTGGAGACAAGAGTCTCTGGATCTTTAGTGCTCAGGCTGGCTTTGAACTGTGATCCTCAGATCTTAGCCTCCTGAATAGCTAGGATGACAGGCGTGAGCCCCTGCACCTGGCTATCAGCCTGGAAGTCTTGAGCAATTTGGACGTCCACTGCTCATCCCTCAGTTCTTTCTCTGTACTGAGACTGAAAGATAACCATCATGGCTGAGGGTGATTAGCAGGTAAGGAGGTGGACAGCCCTGGTATACGTGGAAAAAGAAAGAGTGAATAGAGACGAAATTTTGTTTAAACCTCCTCATGAGTTGAAAACTAGGACTGATATCCTCAAATAATGTTCTGTGCATTATGTGCATCAGGACTGGGAGATTTTTATATTGGCTTCATGAATGAGGGCGCACCGTGGTGCTGCCCTCTGCTGATAGACTTCTGCCTGGGGCCCGCCAGTGTCTGGACTAAGAGGACCAGGCATGTCTGTTAATATTCAGCCAGGTACCAATGAAGTTCTTGTTCTGGGTGATTTATTTGTCACATTGATCTTCCTTTCCTATGCCGAGAGCAAATTAAAGGCACGCTGGTTTATATTGCCTGGAAAATGCGATCCAGATAAAAATCAAATTGTTGTCTTCTGCGTACTTGGAAGATTAATTGGAAGCTCTATTCTTTGAGTGTTCCATGTAATGTGCTAACCACTTGTTTGGGGGAAATAATGGCCTTTGTATAGCATGGCAGCATTTTCTAAAAGGCATCTGTGTGTGCATAGAACAGCGAATTAATGCTTCTAAAAGTAATGTCAACCAGTTGGCGCCATCCCTGCGTTCCTGCTTGAGCCCTGCTCTGCAGCTGTTTTGCCTGTGTGTCCCCAGGGGTCCTGTGCCCTGCAGGGGCTGATGGGAGGCGGCAGCAGGCACGAGCCTGGCAAGTGAGGCCAACAGACGCGCTCTGGCTGGGCAGTGCCCATGGAGTCTGTCCACATTGTCCAGCTGTCCTATTTTCTTTGAAGGGCTTTGAAGCATTTCCCACTTAGTGGTCGGCTGTGGGGCCGAGGCCTTGCTGTCTGGTGTCTGGGGTCAGTGAGTCACAGGAGTCCCCACAGAGCACAGCCTATGGTTCTGCCACAGGTTGTGAAGTTGTTTCAGGGTGTGCAGTGTGGCCACCTTACAGTGACAGGTTCTTGTCAGTAAGTTTTGGCTTCCACTCTGCTTGCTGCGGGTCTGTGCTGCAGGGAAAAGCAGCTCACTGCTGCGTGCAGAGCCGTGCTGTGGGTCTGTAGTATCGATTCTTTGTATTTGCTAGAATTTTCCTCTTTGCATGTCTGAAAAGAAGGTTAGCTGCTTCCTTTTCCCTTAGGACAAGCTTGCGATGCTGTTGTTTGGGTCTTGTAAATGCATAAGTTATTGATAGAGGAATAAAATTGTTGTCATGTGATCACATTTTCCATGCTCTTTCATCTTTTTTAAAATTACTCCAGTTTGAATCTGTGCTAGGTTCACACGGTTGTAAATAGCTGCACTCGTGGTGACTTGTCCTTGGTGTGTGGTGTCTGGGGATCTCGCCCCGCCAGGGGCCAGCGGTGCCTCAGCTCTGGACCAGGATCATTCTGCCACAGCCTCTCTCCTTCCCACATTGTGCTCCATTCCGAACGTCCATTTACAATATCACACGGCTAAGTGTGATATATATTTAATCTGGGAAGTTTAAGCCTTTTATATTTTGTATGTCTATAATTACTCATACAATCCTGAACCCACAACCTTACTTTGTGCCTGATAGTTATTAACTTTTGCTTGTTGGTTTTGCTTTCTTCTTCCCCTTTCCAATCTTCTTAGAAACAAGGTTGTCTTTAAAAATCTTTAGTTTTTTTTATCATTATAATAAAGGTGATGCACGGAGAGGCTGCAGTTACATAAATCAGGTAATTTTGGGGCAATGTCACTCCTTCCCTCACTGCCTACCAGTTGTTCCCCAGAAACAAGGTTTTTACAGTCCTTATTTTCTCTTTACTGGCTTAGAAATAGAAGATGTTATTCCTACTCTGCGTTAGAGCATAGTTAGGATGTTTAATTTAGAAAGAAAATCTGAAGCGATTTCGAAATTACAGGGAAGTTGCAGTTCCAGTACAAAGAGCTGGGTATGCGCGTGCATGCGCGTGCATGCCCCTGCACGCCTCAGCCCACGGCAGCGTCCCAGGCCAGGCAGCATGGCTTGTGTCTGGAGGTGCTGGCGTGGCCTCTGGCGCGGTGTCCTCTCACTCCTGTGGTCATCGGGATAGGGAGAAGACCTTGGCCACCTCACCTGGAACTGTGAGAAAATACCCAGCTTCACTGGGAATAAATGTGTGGGCGCTAGGATGGGAGGAGGAAAGGAGAAGTCTCTGTTAGGCCTTGCGCCACTGAAAGCATCCCCGTTAGCTGGGAGCCAGGGCTGACGGCTGGAGCGGATTCTTGGAGCTGCCTCTGGTAGCACAGTGCCCCAATTCTCAACATTGCACCGAACCTCAGCTCATCCACAAGGCAGGCTGGGTGAGCTATTGGGGTCTTCTGGACACCCCACGGATACTGCATGAGGTCAGGGCTCCTCTGTGTGTGTATGTGTGCGCGTGTGTGTGCACGCACACGCATGTTGTGTATGTGCATGACCTTGTGCGATGGTTGACACAGGCATTGAGAGAAACCTAAGCTTATCTTTGAAGATGCGTATAAAGCACCCTGTGTGCGTGGTAGACATGACAGTGAGTGCCCAGCGTGCTGCTGGCATGGACATGTGGGTGACAGGTGCAGCACAAAGCCGAAGCTCATCACTGGAACCAAGGCCCAGCATTTGGGCTAATTCCGCAATGAGACAGACTTGTCTGGTTGCTTGAATATCAGACATGATACCCATGCATGCGTTCTTCCTCACTGGTGTAGTGGCCTCAAGCCCGGGGTACTAGAATGGGAGCAAAGTGGATACAGAGATGGAGAAAACTCCAACTTAGATCAGTGTGGATTTGCACCTGTGTCACAGATATGCCTTCCTTTGTCACCTAGCATTCAGCTTAGGGAGTCAGGCTCCCCCCCCCGATCCTTTGAGGATAGCCTAGAGCCACAGTCCCTGTGGCTAGCTGCTGCTTCTGGGGGCATTCCTTCACATCCGTGCCTCTTCATCCCCCCTGAGCCCTGGAGTGAAGGAAGAAGAGTGTAAATTGAAAAGCAGACTCGAGTTCATAAAAGAGCTCCCATGCAGAGGAGAGGTGAGGAAGCCTGGTGAAGACCAGCCCTCTTCTCCACAGACAGACTGGAGCGGAGAAGGTTTATGGCTTCTGGAGAATCTCTGGACGTCTCCTAGGCTGTTGTGCTGAAAGTTTATGAGCCAGACAAGAGAACTTGTTTTCTTTTGCTCTCCAATAGGTTTAATTAAGGTTGGGCTTGAGGCTTGAAGTGGTTTGAAAACTGGAGAGCTAAAATGCAATAACCCAAGAAACCCACCTAGCACTGGGGCGCTGAGGGTGGAAGGGCTGGCTTGGCTCAGGAGGCCCGTGCGGACTGAAGATCAGCCGCCCTCCGAAAGCAACATGTCTGCTGTCCTTACTCAACAAGCACCTTGAGTGTGCCAGGACCAATGTTCTGTTGACACAGTTGGCCTAAGTCTGTCATCCGTGCTCTTGCCTGGGCTGGCAGGGCCCCTTCCGGAGCACGAGGCTCATTGTGCCGTAGGGGTCCTCATCATGCCTCACGCCGGCGATAGGTGCTTCTGTGTCCACGTGGGTCCCAGGCCTTGCTTTGAGTCACCTTCACACAGATACACCCCACCCCAACAGCGGCTGCGAAAGCAGAGATGGCATAGGTAGGAGCACGCCTTAATGACGACATAATAGTTGGGGTGAAGTCTAGTATAAACAGCGATTGGCACTCATAAAATTGGCGTGGTTGTTGACCCCATTTCATATTTCACAGAGGGGACCCCGAGGGCCTCATAGCTGCCTGGAGCACAGCTTGAGAGTGGCTGGGCCTGGTGTGAACAGGAGCGGGGTGGGGGTTGCCCTTTGTGGCCCCACCATGCCTGACCACCCTCCACATCAGCTCAACCACACCATGCCAGCAGGCTTCTTACTGGCGTTGGCCCTGAAGACCAGTTCTGAATGAGACAGATCTCAGACTCACATTCAGCATCCAGGGAAAGCTTCGTTGTGGATCTGCCTCGGAGGGATTTCCTTCCAGATGGGGACATCCTGTGGCGATCTCAAAAGCAATTTCTCTCTGTTCACTGATGCCCAGGCCCTGAAGCAATGTGTGTGTCTTAGACAGCTTCGTCATCCAAGCATCTTAATAATCAAAGAGAGAGTTGGGCAGAGACCTCAGCCGTGAGGGCTCTTTCCTCCTTTTGATAGGAAGAGAATGCCCACGACCAAGGTTCTCAAAGATGAGTTTCATCCTGTCACTCTGGTGATGATTCCTGGGCCCTGGGCAAGTCTCAGAAGCAGGCATCATCACCTCCTTGGGCATAGGCAGAAGGGAAGGCATATGGTGAGCTCAAGTGCATTTGGTTTTAGAGGGAAGGGCAGGCATTTCTCAAGACTCACAGCAGTCTAGATGCAACAGTGGGGTAAATGCAGCGAGAACAAACTCCACAGCCACCCCAGTGTCCAGCCCAGGTTGGCTATGGGAATCTGGTTTGTGGTAGCACGCTTGGTCTCATTCTGGAGCAAGGCTGAGAAGGCCAGCTGTGTGCCACCTAGGCGAGGCCCTGCCTCCATCTCCAGAGGTGGGCAGGAGGCCCGCTGGACGGGTAGATGAGGGTGGGCAGGGAGGTCAGGCCTCTGCTGGGGGATCTCAGGCCTGGCCTGGTGGAAGGAGGGGCCTTTGTCCCAAGCACAGTGTCAGCTTGTGGAAATCTAGAGGGACAGAACACAGGAAGTTTATGTCCCCAAATTTGAGTATGGGGCTAGAAAGCCACAAAGAATCTATGAAGAGAAATATGTGTGGGAGCGGAAAGAAGCAGTGACCAGAGCATTCTCGTGTTTTAAATTTGGTGAACTTTTGATCTGGCCCTGCAAAATCAAAGCCGTACAGAGCAGCAGGCACAGCTAGGAGAGGGGGGGCAGGGAGGCAGCCCCATGGGGGATGGGGGAGGGGGCCTGGAAAGGGTTTGCATACAGGGCAGAGGATAAACCAAAAGTCAGGTAATGAGATCCTTGGGGTGAGCTTTCTGAGCACCTGTGAAATGAATGTATTCTTTCTTTTCCTTGGAAAGAATTTATTCTTGAGATGATATTCAGAGGAAAAGCTCAAGCAGCCTTTTATGAGCAGGTCAGGGTAAATCTCCAGTGTGTGAGAAGCTGGGGCTGCCAGGGCCAGTCCTGCAGACAGCAGGGCATGCGGTGAGCCCAAGCCCAAGAAGAGGTGTGGGCAAGTTCATTTTCTTCTGAGCTTTCTTTTCTTGGGGAGTAGATGGTGTTGTATCACTTCACACACACACACACACGGTCCTCTTCTGCTGCAAGGTGCTCCTGGAATATCCCCTCATGATCAGGGGTGTGTGTGTGTGTGTGTGTGTGTGTGTGTGTGTGTGTGTGTGCACATATGCACGTGCACATACATGCCCACGCAGTGCTGGAGATGGGAGCCAGAACCTTGCAAATGCTGGGCAAGCACATTATCCCTCTAGCCCTGCAGGCACACAGATCCTGTTTTTACAGCAGCTGTAATCAGAACTGAATCACCGGCTCACACTGGCCTTCCTGAGCCTCAAAGACCCTGTCTGCGCAAGTGGTCACATCCTGATGTGGTTTTGTTTGGGTTAGAAGGTGGAAAAAGACCTCAGCTGTCACACCTAGGGATGGAGGAGGAGCTAACAGAGCTGGAAAGGCAGAGCGAACACTGTACTTGCTCTCCAGTCTAGGAGGTAGGCTTGGTTCTCATGGATGGAGCCCAGATAGGAAGTATCCATGGAATGCACAGTCTTAGAACCACGCGTGCTTCTCATGGCCCCACGTGGGTTGAAGACTGTGTTCCATTCCGAGCACTCAGGAAGGACCCCCGAATAGTACTTTCAAGCTTCTCTACTTTTATGGTTCACCTCGCTCCACCACAGAAGGCTTCCTCTGCCTGCCTGGTAATGCGGGTTTATTGATAATAGTATGTCCACTGTTCTAGAAGAACATGAAGGAATCACAGTTCAGGATTTGTGTTCTGCAGCCTAGCATGATCTCATCTTGACTTTGGGGTTGGATGACACCTCAGTAGGCTGAGCTGAAAACCAACCTTTCCACACTACACCAAGGAGTGGCGCAGAGCAGCTCTGGATGTGTGCGATGCCAGGCTGGACGTCTCGATTTGTAAATGTGCGGAGCCTTCGCATTGCTTTAGCCTGGTGTCCCTAGAAGGCAGATCCGCTCTGAGCAGTGTTTACAAGGGGCTCCCCCCCTCCCCGGGAAAGGTTCCTTTGTTTATCTTGCAGATTTTTAGCTCTGTCTGGATGGACGGGGGCTTGAAGCCTTCAGAAGCTGTCCATTAGCCCTTCGCAGGATGGAGCTGTCCTCTTTTGGGCAGCGTGCCCAGTCCTGTTTGTACTTGCTATCTAGCTCTGTGCCTTGGGCAGTCTTCAGTCATTCCCAGACTTCCTGAGGTGGGACATTTGTCAGACTCAGGGGAGCAGGGAGGTGACAGTTCACAAAGTCTTCTGGCCACACTTTCCATAAGTTTGGGAAGGACGTGCGGGTTCACTGTTGGAAGCCAGAGTCTCTGGAAAGTAATTGCAGTATGGAAGTTGCTGTTGAGATAGAAATCGCTCAACCATCGCTAAGACTTCTCAAAAATGAAGATCTTTCAAGGGAAAGCAAAACTTTTGGTCAATGTCTCAGCTTGATCTGACATTCCCAATCCTAAATTGCTTTCCTTCTTTGCTTTCTGCTTTGTGAAGTGTGTATTTTTCACTTTGTTTTGTTGAGCACAGCTCCTGCCCGAATGTTTCCCATGCTACAACAAGAAGAGGGAACGGAGTGCTGAAGAGAAGGTCAGGGAAGCTAATTACGATTTTTCCTGAGTTAAGGCTTGTTTTGTAAGTTCTGCTCCTTTGTAAGGCATGTGCGTGCTTCAGATAACAAGTTAGAAGAATTAGAATTGTCTGCACTTTTCCTTCTTCAGCCACTCAGAATTATGGAGCCATAATCAATGACCTATGGCACCCCCAATCCCTTGTCTATGTCAGCAAATGCTGGATATACCCCAAACGCTGGGTATACCCCTCTTTTGGAGGTCAAGTATTTGTGTAAAAGGCAACACACCGGGTCCCCTTTGCTTCTCCACAAATTCACTATATGTCCTGCAGAACTTTCTGAGCTATCTGTTCCCTCTTTTCCCTCCCTCCTTCCCTCACTCCCTCCCTTCTTCCTTCCTTCTTTTCTTTTCTTTTCCTTTTCTTTCTCTCTCTCTTTCTCTCTCTCTCTCCCTTTCTTTCTTTCTTTCTTTCTTTCTTTCTTTCTTTCTTTCTTTCTTTCTTTCTTTCTTTCTTTCTTTCTTTCTTTCTTTCTTTCTTTCTTTTGTAGTACATGGGGCTTGTCCCTGAGCTCTTCAGCTCAAGGCTATCACCCTACCCTTGAGCCAAGCCCCACTTCCTGTTTTCTAGAGGTTAATTGGAGATAAGAGTCTCAGGGCCTTTTGTGCCTGGGCTGGCTTTGAACCTTGATCCTCAGATCTCCTGAGTGGCGAGGTTTATAGGCGTGAGCCACCGTGCCTGGCTCCCTCATTCTTCTATAGCTCATGTCACAGTATTTAGTGATGAGCGAGTCTCTACTTCCATTTTATTTATTTATTTATTTATTTATTTATTTATTTATTTATTTTGTATTTAGCTTTCTACCCAACAAAGGAAACATTTCCCAGGTCTGCAGCTCACATCAGTGTTCCTTCTGGCTAATAATCTCCAGACTCACAGTGGAAGCCTGCTGACCACTGCCTGGCCTGTGCTTCATTGAAGGACCCACGCAGCTCTCCACTTGGCCAGACACATCAGCCTGATGCCCAGAGCAGAAAAGGAGCATACACCACTAAGAAGTGTACTTTTCCATAGAAGACCAAATAAATGTTGAGCGGGATCAACTTTTGCAGCTTTTAAGGCAGAGATTCATTAGCTTAAGGGCAACGGTTGAACTGTCAGGATGGATTAAGGAGCCAAGCCTCAAGGCGTAGATGCAAATCCCCTGGATTCTCCTAATTTGGCTTGGATTTTACAGTGTGAATAGCGCAGCAAGATTTGCTTCTGTGAGTAAATTCAGGACCATTCCAAGATAGGAAGACATGGCATTTGTTTCCTCTTGTATTAGAATGTCTCGATTTCTCCTTCATTACTGAAAGAAATGTATAACTGGGCATAATAGTCTAAATTGACAATCTATTCTTTCAGCAACCAAGAAATTCTGGGTGTTATGTGTGTGTGTGTGAAAAATCTTCAATTTCAATTGCTTTTCCCTTGTACGTAAACTAGATGCTTTGAAATTTGGTGTGTGTGTGTGTGTGTGTGTGTGTGTGTGTGTGTGTGTGTGTGTGTTGTCTATGTGTGTGCATGTGTTTAGGTTCAAAACTTATGTCACACCGTTGTAGATAGTTTTGGTTACTCAGCTTCATGAACTCATAGTCTTGTATGTAACTTGTAGTCTTATTTTTAATTTGTAGCCTTATTTGTAATTTGTGATTATATATATCTTACTCAGTTTGGTTTCAGCCTGTTCCATCCCTCTCACCCCCTTTCTTTGTTTTATGATTCTAGGGTTTGAACTGAGGGCCTCACACTTGCTAGACAAGTGCTCTACCACTTGAACCAGGCCTCAGCCATTTGTGCTTTCACTGTATTTCAGTCAGAGCTCCTGGTTTTTGCCTGGAGCCAGTCTCAGACTGCTGTCCTTCTGTCTCCTCCAGAAGGAGGCTCCGGGGATGAGGAGAGATCTACCATGCCTATATTACCTTTTTTTTTTTAAGGTTTTGTGCATTTTTATTTTGAAATATGAATTAACATCAACATTCACATCTAATTGTATGAGTATAATATGATAGTGATAAAAAATCGTAAGATATATTTAGTTTTAAAGAATTTGTATGTAGAGCCAGGCACCGGTGGCTCATGACTGTAACCCTAGCTACTCAGGAAG
Organism: Megascapheus bottae; assembly: GCF_031878675.1. Taxonomy (NCBI): domain Eukaryota; kingdom Metazoa; phylum Chordata; class Mammalia; order Rodentia; family Geomyidae; genus Megascapheus; species Megascapheus bottae. Next base: position 83,226,204 of record NC_143513.1, read on the forward strand.
CTGAGATCAGAAGATGATGGTTCAAAGCCAGCCTAGGCACGAAAGGAAAAATAACCACCAGAAAATCAGAAGTGGTACTATGGCTCATGGGGTAGGGTGGTAGACTTAAGCTGAAGAGCTCAGGGACAATGCCCAGGCCCAGAGTTTAAGCACCATGACAAATATATATATATATATATATCCATATATATATTTGACTATATATATTCATTTTTTATTATCCACTACAAAATATTCATTGATTACCTCTGTGACCTACATTACTAAAAGCTCATAACTGGAAACCAGAAAGGTAAAAACTAGTTATTTTCCTATGTAGTATGTGAAAATATATCCAACAATCTAACACATAATCTATCAAGGATTACTAATCATTGGTCTTTCTGTTGAAAGGTCCAGAGTTCAAGCTGTACAACCAATAAAACAAAACAAAACAAAAAAAACACCAAGAAAGCCAGAAGTGGGGCTCTAGCTCAAATGCATTAGCATTAGCTTTGAGCAAAAATAACAACTAAGGTACAGCATCTAGGCTCTGAATTTAAAAACCAGCACAGGTCCAAAATAAGAATACTAAAGTATAGGAACATCTTAATCAAACCAAAAATATGCCTTCAAGGTTTTAAGTACTAAACTTAAAAATAGCTTTCTAGGGAACTTGGGCAGTAAAGAGAATAGGAAATGAGGATACAGAACTACTGCATATACATACACACATACACACACACGTAGGAAAATGTTAGAAAACCCATTTTTCGTTCAATGATAATTTTTAAAAATTCCCTTTCTAGAAGCAATTATCTGGGATGTGAATTCTTCTCCAATTACTCTTCTATTAATAAGGGCAACTTTCATCTTCTGTTTCTTCAGTGCTTCTTTGTCTTCTTGCTATGAGTTAACATGTGAGATCTCATGTTACTGCTCTCAATAAACTTTTTCCTGCAGCTATCAACAGGACACTCAAAATGTTTATCCCCAGTGCGGATGCGTACGTGTGTGCGTAAATTGAAGTCCAGCGAAAAGCGTTTTCCACACCCTTCAAATGTGCACTGGAATGGCTTCTCTCACTATGCACCAGATTATGCCTCTTACGCTTGGCCTTCTCTGCAAATGCCCGCCCTCACTCAGAACACACAAACGGTCGAGGAAGATGAACCAGGGAATGCTTCTTCAGAGCAGATTTATCTCTCACCGTTTTTGTGCAACCCCTCTCAGGACAAATTAAAAGCTTAAGAGGACCACACTCAGTAGTTTTTCGCTTCTCTCTAGTTTCCTTGATGACTGGTTGAGGATTCAAGTCAACCCTGGGTCGTCGTCCTCCATGCTGCTTCTTGCTTGCTTTCTTGCTTGCTTTGTCCTAAGAATCTCCAAGAAGTGAATTCTTTTTGGAACTCTGTTGAGCAGGCTCTTGTTGGGTGCCTTTGGGGTTGTGTGGCAAAGAATGTTCAAGAAGGGAGCTAGTAGCTTCAAGAATCTGTCCAGAAAGGTGCTTTTCTGTTTCTTCTTGCAGGACTGCAAAGGAGTCCAGTAACTCCTCGTGTGGGAAGGGAGATTCAGAAATCTCACCTCTTATGACACACTCTATGTAACAGTCTGAAAAATCATCATCTCCAATAATATGACTAATCTCATATAGCATGCCATCTTTGTCATGGAGGGTTTGACTTAGGTCATCCTCCCTTGGGTAGAGGGTTTCTTCACTCAGGCTTTTGGGGCCACTTAACGATGCTCTTCTGTTCATCTGCTGACCCTTATTGTCCTCACTGCTTCCTCCGTGAAGGTTTGCAGCAGGCTAAAAAGAATCTGATCTGGGTAAGTCAGCTCCACTAACCACCTGCTCCACTGTAAGCCCTTCGACAGTTAAGGGTCCTTCAATTTTTCCACCACGCGCCCCAGCACTTATTTGTTTAACTTATAAACTCAGCGCATCCCCTTTCCCACATAAGGAGGTCCTGTATTACCTTTTTGTAGGCCCCCATTTTCTTTCTTGTTCCAGGACTCTAGCAGCATCAATGCTAAATATCCACTGTTGTCACACCGGCCTCTGAAGCTCTGCTCGTAGCTCGTAGTCTGTCCTCTTCTTGTTGCTGAGACTGCATGACTTCTGTCTTTCCATTGTCCAGTTCACTGGTTCTGTCTTTTATTCCCTCTAATCTTCTATTGAGCTTTGGATCTCATTACTGTATTAAATGTACCAATGGTTCCATTTCATTCTTATTGCTGTCATTTTTTACTTTGATGTTGTATTTCTTTGTTTAGGCATCCTACCTTTTTAAGCACATCTCATAATGTTTGTAGTCAACCTCTGAAATACTTTGATCACATTGATTTAAGACACTTGACCCATAATTCCAGCGTCTTTGTCATATTGATTGGTTAGTTGACATTGTTAATTTCCCTTTTATCTTTGAAATGCTATTTACTCTTGGCAGGAGGAGTTATTTTCAATGGAACCTTGGGACATTTTTGTACGGTGTCCTGAGATTCTGGATCCTATTTAGTCCTGTTTTAGCTAGCTCTCTGTCTTTGATATTGCTCCGATAGGTGGTGGCGCATGGGCAAGTTACCAGCAGCACAGAGGGAAGCGTCAGTTCTTAGGCTGGCTTCCTGTGATAAGCACAGGTGACCCTCACTGCCACGAGGGAGTCGTGGATTCTGTGTTCTCCTGACATTGCCGTGACGTTCCTGGTTCCTTTACATCCAAGCCTTAACTCTCTGCCATGCCTGTAGGACACCAATCTGATGGGAGAAGGGGCCTTTTGGTGCCCCAGGGCTGAGTAGAAGGCCATGCCCCCATGTGGTCACCATTTGTGCAGTGGGGTCGGGGGAACACTCACTTCCAGAAAATGGGGGACAAAGTCCTGACTGCAGACGTGGTCTTCTCTGACACTTACCCTAGTGGGAATGCTAGGGTGTTTTGTTTCTACCATGCAGGTTTTCTGTGGTGCTTGGCTGCTGTACAGCAGTTACGTGAAATGGTTTTCTGAGGAAGAGGAGAGAGAGGAGGGGAAGGTGGCAGCTCTATCCTTAGGATCTGTAACGCAGATTCAGAACAGACAGTAGGATTCAACAATGATTATTGGCTAAATAAACAAAATGTGCATTTGAAGTTGCCATTCTCGTTACTTGATTGAACTCAGGGTCTCACCTATTTACTCTTCTATTTGAGTTTCACCCTCTGTATTTTTGGTTTTATAGTTTGTTTTTTGAGATAGAATTCATTAAGGTAAGCCTTGAATTTATGTCTTCTCACTTCCATATCCCATGTAACTGAGATTATAGGCGTGAACCACCACACCTGACATCATTACTACATTTTAGAAAGGGGAAATGGCAGTTCCAAAATTAACAATTTATCTAATCCATAAAGTACCAACTTTATTGTAGAAACTTTGATCCAAATTTCATATTCTTACTTTGAACTAGTACTTATTAAGTACTATGTAAATTGAAATTGAAAGGATGGGAAAATATGGACTAAAATTAGGATGAGTAAATTTATGGCAGTTATTTATAGAAACTATCTTATATACAAAGTAAGAGGAAAAGGTACTTCCCATGTTTTTAGAGAACAGTAAGCACAGTGAGCAGGAATTTTGATTTTTTTTGCCAGTCCTGGGGCTTGAACTCAGAGCCTGAGCACTCTCCTTGAGCTTTCTCAAGGCTAGAGCTCTACCACTTGAGCCACAGCACCACTTCCAGATTTTTCTGTGTGTGTGGTACTGAGGAATCAAACCCAGGGTTTTGTGCATGCTAGGCAAGCACTCTACCACTAGGCCAAACTCCTGGCTCAGCAGGATTGTTTTATAGGACAGAAGCCATCAGAGAAAGAAGGTAAGGGAGTGATTTGAACATAAATGTTCCATTTAAAAATCACAATACCTCTACCTTATTTTGGGGGGGGCATGGGTCTGGGCTTGGGTGCTGTCCCTGATCTTTTCAGCTCAAAGCTACCGCCCTTCCCTTTAGCCACAGCCCCACTCCCTGTTTTCTAGATTAACTGGAGATAAGAGTCTCATGGCTTTGTAGTGCCAGGGCTGGCTTTGAACCACAATTCTTAGATCTCAGCCTCCTGAGTAGCTAGGATTACAGGTGTGAGCCACCGCGCCCAGCTACCTTATTTTTTGTACATCCAGATGAGTAATTTTTGGCTTTATGTAAAAATTAAGTGGGTTGCAACACCTCCAAGCACCATTGCCAGACTTTGACTGCCAACGGCCTCATCCTGCCCATGTCTAAGTGAGTGGCTTTCCTGCCCACATGGTGAGGTACCAGAAACTGGGATCTATGTCTTCTTGATGTGTCAGCCCTCCTCCAGTATGGTGAATGGTGCCTGTGGAAGGAAGCAGTTAGGAAGGACATGGTGAAAGAAGATGTCTGCAGTGTTTCCACAGGGGCAGGGCTCTGTTACCACCTGGAGGTTTGTGTGTCAGAACTCAGCAGATCTGAAGAATGAGCTCACTTCAGTTGAAATTACAAGTTACAGAAGCACGACACTAACCAAGAGAAACCAGATCACCAAAATGGCTTCAAAAGTTAATGATCCAACTAAGTCCTTAGATGAGGTAATAATGTTAAGGACTCAAAGATGTGCCTTTAGTAAAACCACTCAAGTATGTGTAGAGCTTTAATAGTTCCAGGATGAGTCACAGAGTTCCAACCTCCTCGCCCAGAGCTCCAGGAGCCAGAGCTGTGGGCGAATTCCTCTCCTCTGGGATCCGGCACACAGCAGAGCGTCAGGGACTCCGGCTGGCTTCGGGTTATTCACGTTGCTCACCTTTGCTGGTCCACAGTTCTGCACATTCCAACATTTTTAGGCCGTCGCACGAGATGAAGGCAGCCTGGTATAAGAGACCATGAGGACACAGGGGAAGTATGGTCTTGAGCCAGCTTCTCCACATTGTGTTCTCTGTGGTAAATTCCTTCTGCACTCAGAAGCCTTCATTCTCTGTTTTCACGAAGAATCACCTTTTCGTCTGTAGCATACAGTGATTTGCGGAACCACTGACTCCTGACAGACAGCTGGGGAGACGGCACGAGAAGCTGGCCTCCCTCAAGGCTCTGTACTGTCCAGCACACGATCTCTAAAGTACTCACGCCAGGGTCTTTTGGCCTCTAGGTGAGTAGCTCCTGGGGCAGCACGGACCTTGAAGGCACTTCAGAAATATTTGGGCGTAGGTGAAGTGGTTGGATCACTGGGATGGAATCAGCCTCAGGAGAATGAAGAACTAGAAGGTTCCTTGCAGGGCTGGGAGGAGCTGGCGCCTCCACTCTGATGTGTGGGGCGCTTATTAGACAATCAAAGGCGTTTTATACAAACGCCCCCTCGGCTCCTTTCAGGGGTAAAGGATGCGACCAGGTAACACAGAGCAATCTCAAACCGGGAAAGGCAAGGCTCTAGGATGTCAGGGCTGTGAGGTCCTCTAGGAGCGCGGGGGCTGGGGATTTTATATCATTTACCTAAATTTCCACTCAGCAAGGAGCCATTTTTCTTGTCGTCATGATGTGGATCTTGTTTAGAGGAGCAATTGGCAGATGGAGAAGAGTCTTCCTTCCTAAGAAGGCGTAAGGTCGCTGCTATATCTTAACAAGATTGCGAGTTTTCCCCTTGGAATGTTGTGACAGAGGCTGGTCCATCCTGCTTCCCCTGTCATCACAAATGAGCTTTAAACTGTTGTACGGAAAGGTTTCAAGTCACCGCAGTAGTGCATGCGAAAATGCATCCTGTCAGAGCCACCGTATCCATCTGCTTCAATGTCCCTAAGTGGGGATGCTGCAGTGTCAATTAATTTGACATGATTCATGTTATATGTAATTTCACCCTGTAGAGGCTGGGTGAAAAAAATGTTAAATTTGACGTGCTGGACTCAGAAGAGCTTCTCCCTCTTCTTCTCCAACTAATTACTCATTTTAATGAGTTGATACAAGTATAACTATAATGTAAAAGTGACTATTTGAGTCTCAATCATGTAGCTTTGAACTCAAAATACCCCTGTCTTAGCTAAGGATCCACCATACCCACCATACCCACTGAGTGCAGTTTTCTTTAAATGGAGACTGAGAATGTATTTGTGTTACTAAGGTTGGTTATTTTTATGTGTAAGAAAGGAAGAAATCACCAGGGTAAAGTTATATATTTAGGTTGCCATGTTTTCTCAAAAAATATATGAAGTCCAATATTTTCCTATCTTTGTTTTCTGGCTGGTTGTGGGGCTTGAACTCTTGAGCCACAGTGCCATTTCCAGTTTCCTGCTGGTTAATTGGAGGTAAGAGTCTCACAGCCTTCAGTGCCCAGGCTGGCTTTGAACTGCGACCCTCAGCTCTCAGTGTCCTGAGTAGCCAGGATGACAGGCGTGAGCCATCAGCCCCTGGTTCAACCTTTTCATATCTTACTGGACACCGTCCTTTGAGTCCTTTTCATTCTTGAAGTCTTTCCCATCTCTCTAGTTCAAAAAAAGAGAGAAGCTAATTTATTGCTTTAAAAATAACAGCAGCTAATCAGAAATATAATGGAAGTGAAATGGGGAGATATCAGAATCATTGACACAGATCTGTTTTGGGGGACGTGTGTGGCAGTAAGACAATTAAATGGTTTTAATCCCACTATTAATAAAGGGTATTTCTTGTATTAAAATTACATGTGCCCAACAGAATATGTGAAAGGAGTCTTAAGTAAGAAACAATTTCCCAGTAGACTTCAGAGAAGTCAGCAGTTACCTCTGATGGCACAGGTGGCTTCTGTACAGATAATGTTGCATTGCGTACCAGGAGCGGTGACATCTCATAACCTCATGTGTCTTCAGAAAAGTTACCTCGTATCTCCATGGCATTTGGGGAGCCAAACCAACACCTTCACTTCCTGCCTTCGACACACTCTCCATGCCTCCCCGGCTTCCTTTGGTGATGGGCCAGATAACTGGTTCCAGGCAAGTGCCAAGTCCTTCTTGCTTGGTCCAGGACAAGGGTCTGGACTCTGCCACTCTGTGTGGGTGTGGAGAGGTGCCTGGGGCATGCAGAGTGGAAGATGGTCTTCCAGGGAACTGGAGAAAATGTAGCCACTCTGCCTGTGCTGCCACTGGGCCTCCATCATCATCTAAGAAAGTAGAACTCATCAATTCTTCTCATAGTTTGCTTTTTCTCTTTTCATAACTTAAATATATTTCTACTTCTTGCAGGCTTTGTTTTCTGTGCATGTTCATCTGCTTATTTTAAGTCTTGTTGAGACCACAGTTCTTCTGAATAGAGCCTGTAGAATTTTCCCAGTCTTCAGTTTATTTTAATTTCAGTTGTCTGTAGTCAACTGTGGTCTAAAATATTAAATGGACAATTCCACCAATAAACCATTCACAAGGTTTAAATTGTCTGCTCTTTTGAGTGGTGTGATGAAATGGTACTCGGTTCCTCCCTGTCTAATCTGGGACATGAGCTGTCTCTCTAGCGAGTTCACAGGCTACCACTGCCTTGGTGATTAGATCTAATGGCATGGTATTGTTGCAATGCTTTCATTCATGTGCACGGTTTAAATTTGGTGTGTACCACCAGAAAAAAATCTCATATCTCATATATTGAGGGCTTGTTCCCAATCAAGTAGTGTTTAGAGTGAGTGTTTCTAGAAGTGATAGAATTTTGAAGGCTTTTACCACGAGTGGATTAATTCCTTGGTGGGTTCATAATGTGGTAACATTGTTGGCAGGTGGTAGAATTTGGGAGGTAAGAACCAACTGGCAGAAGTAGGTCACTGCCTTTGAAGGGTGTGTTTTATTATCTACAGTTCCCTCCCCAGCCTCTCTCCTTCCTGTGTACCATGACGCGAATGACTCTTCTCTGCCATGGTCCTATAACTACACATTCTACTTTACCCCAGACCCTAAATAATGGAACCAGCTAAGGTTGGACTGAAGTCTTTGAAGCCATGAGCAAAGATAAACTTTTCCTCAGGTGTCTGTCACATCATGGAAACCTGACTAACTAAACAACCTGTATTTTATAGGCAAATGACCCCAAAGCACCAGAAAGGTGATGCTGGCAATGCAGATATTCCAAGGAGACGGAGCAATGATTCCTTAGGAGGAAAGTGGTTCTAGGTTTAATACAGAAAGCAAGCAAGTGAGAATTTGCTGAAGTGGCCCAGACCCAAGGTGGGAACAAAAAGCATAGGTTGAACTGAAGCTCCCTGTGGTTTCAGCATGAACCTGGCCTTGGGGATATATTCCCTTTGGCCCTAGAGTGAGGACACTGCAATGGCAAAAGAGACACTTTGCTGTGTAGATTCGCAGGCCTTCCCTGGGGCCACAGGAGTGAGGCGGTGAGGCTCCTAGATGGTCCTGTCTGTGGCTTCTGTCTGCGTGGGCTCAGTGGGGTTTTCTTTGTTGCAGTGAGCTGACCTTTGATGTCAGACAGCTGCAATTCTAGCATTTGACTATCCCATTTACCTGGCATGCCTGAATCCTTCCTACGCTCAGTTCCCTCCTCTATGAAGTGGTATCTGTGTGATGACTTAGATTTTTGTATGGATAAATAAATGGTTTTTTTTGTTTGTACACATTAGGAGTTTAATAATACTAGAGGCCAGTCGGCAGCTGTTGTTGTCAGTGATTTCAAGTTCATTCCCATTATCCTTATGCTGTTCTGAGTCTCTCGTTCCTTGGAACAGACAAGGGCTCTCTCTGTTCTGGCAACCTTGGCGGCTGGGTGAGTCAGCACGTTCTCTTGGCATTGCCTGTCTTTTAGGAGCAGCTCATAACAGAGACTAGGAGGAGTGGTAGTGGCTTCTGGGAGTCAGGCTGGGACTGTCACACTGCACCCCCATCCCAGTAGCATTGTCATGGAGGTGAGCCAGTGTTGGTCCTGAAGCAATCGCTCTCTGTCTACTCCGGCTCTTCTCCTTCCCCAGTGGTTCCTGGCTGGCTAGTTCCACTTATCAGTAATATGCTTTTGAGAAGTAGCTGAAATAAGATGACAGAAATATCAAGAAGCAGAGAAGGTTCAGGTGCAACTGTGGGGTCAAGGATGCTGACTTGGTTTCAAGCAATTGAGAAAGAGTCCACGTGCCTGCATGCTCTGACATGTCTGAAGCCAACAATCCAATTTCCACTCATCTTCTCTTCCCAGGTTCAAATCAGAGCCAATTTCCTTCACCTTTCCTGAGTGGTACAATTTCCAGTCTTCTCCCCACACCAGCTTTCTAATTCGTCTTCACTCCAGATGTGGTCCAAGTAGAATGGAGTGCGTGACCTCTCCTATAATTCAGGAGTGTCTCATCTCCGATGCTATCTGGGGCGGCATTAATATTTAAGCAACGCTGTCACACACTGAGCTTCCTGCCAGAAAACTTGGAGGCTTCAGTCGAGTTTGTCCTTGGCTACACTTCCTTCATTGCGTCTGGCTATTGATTTTCAAAAACTTAATGCAGCCTTTTCTATTAACAAGAAAAGTACTTTTGTTTGACCTGTAGAAGTTGTATTGGTCTGGACCTCACCTACTTCTAACAACATAGACCCTCTGGTTTCCCTGTGTTCTCAGTTCTCGATGGAATTTAGAAAACAACTTAAAATGATCGGGCCTTCCAGACCCTTCTCACGGTTAGGACGGTGGCTATGGAACTTTTCTACACTTGGCCGTGCTTAGCATCTTTCCTGAATTGCTCTTAACCCAGTGGTTGCGTCAAATGGTTCGCCCATTCATCTAGGCTCAAGTGCCAGCCTTTCAGTGAAGTTTTCCTGAGATACCTATTTATTGCCCTCTCTCCACCCACTGAGACCCTAACCCTGGTCATCTCTCTTTTCAGGGAGATGCTACCCTTGACTTGTTTTCCAAAGAGAACTGCACTAAGGCAGTTGTGTGTCTTGATTGTTCTCAGGCTGGCCCTGTTGATTCCTGCCCCTCTTCCTTCCTATAAATATTAATTACTTTGAAAAGTGTTTTGCTTTAAAATCCAAATTACAGTTATTGTACTTATCATTTCCAGAAATGATACTTATTTTTCTTTCTGTATTCTCGTTACAGGAATCCTCACTGAAATATTAGGAAGTACAGAACAGGGATTGTGTGACAAGTATTTATTTAGGAAGACAGCAAGAAATACAATTTGTAAGAACTCCATGAATATTTGTCATTTCTCTAAATGAATGAATGGCAGGCTTTAATAAAATGTGTCTGTACATAGAAATATGAGAGGCCAGGAGCTTTTATTTTGTACTTACCTGGACTCATAGTATACCTAATGTAAAAGCAGGGAGGAATTGACTCTTGTTCAGTGGAATGAGACTGCAAAAACAGTGATCAAAAGGTTTGTTGATCTGGGTGCTGATGGCTCATTCCTTTAACCCTAGCTACTCAGGAGCTGAGACCTGAGGGCCATAGTTCAAAGCCAGCCTGGGAAGGAAAGTCTGTAAGACTTTTAACCACCAGAAAACTGGAAGTAGAGCTGTGGGTAAAAGTGGTAGAACACTAGCGTTGCGCAAGAGAGCTCAGGGACAGCGCTCAGGGCCCAGATTCAAACCCAATGACTGACCAAAACACAGTTTGTTGTAAACGAAGCACCAGTGGCTCATGCCTATCTTCCTAGCTACTCAGGAAGCTGAGAGCTGAGGATTGTGGCTTGAAGCCAGCTCAGGCAGGAAAGTCTGTGAGACTCTTATCTCCAGTGAACTACTCAGAGAAATCCAGAAGTGGTGCTGTGGCTCAGGTGGTAGAGTTCTAGCCTTGAGCACAAAAATGCTCAGAGACAGTATCCAGGCTCTGTATTCAAGTCCCAGGACTGGCCGAAAAATGTTGTTGCTGTAAAAGATCCTTGGTTTGGTACACATGCAAGGAACACTAATACATGGAGTTACACCCCAGTCTCCTGGTGGAAAAGGTACTTGCACTGCATTGCACAACACTTCTCAAAGGAAACTTGTGTCTAAGTAGCTGAGGTTCAGACTCTGCTTTCCCACTTTTCCCTCCAATGTCTGGCCTAAGGCTGTCCCTCTGAACAAATGAACAAATATTGTTACTTAAAATAATTTCCACATTCTTCATCCAGGCCAGTGACTGAAATACAACCCAATCCAGAAAATGGTGAGATCTGTGTGTCTAGAGGAAGAGGTAAATGCTGACATTCAGCTTAAAAAGTTCCATTTTTCCGGCCGGGAGTTTGGCCTAGTGGTAGAGTGCTTGCCTAGCATGCACAAAGACCCGGGTTCAATTCCTCGGTACCTCAAACATAGAGAAAAGCTGGAAGTTGTGCTGAGGCTCAAGTGATAGAGCCCTAGCCTTGAGAAAGTCCAAGGACAGTGCTCAGGCCTTGAGCTCAAGCCCAGGACTGGCAAAGAAAAAAAAGTACCATTTTTTCTTTCAAAAGTCAAACCAGAGTATTTTAGGCATTTTTCACCTTCTGTCCCTAGGGAAGGAAGTCTGTTCTGGTGCAGGATGTAGCATGGCATACAGAGGGAGGAGTCTGAGTCTTGTCATTAATTTTGGCGTCATGATTTACCTTCTCTGTGTTAGTAAGGTGTAGGTCAGCAGTACGGGAGAGAAATGCATTGTATATTTGTTTTAGGGACAAAGGCTCATTTATCCACACAGCTTGATATTACTGGGTTGTCTCTAGCTGTTATACAGAGAGCTGTTTTGTGTCTGAGGCATAGGTTCTCCTTTAAGGGCATAAACTGGAGAAGAAAGCTGAGGGTGCATTCTCACCTCCTCTTTCCCCTGGCGTGGGAGCCTCCTGCTTCTCCTCAGTGGAATGGGCCTTGCCTCACTTGTATCTCCATCCAAGACGCTAAGCGCAGCCACGCATAGGAAAGTTCCATTGCCGTTATCCTAACCGTGAGAATGGTCTGCATGCTCAGATCATTTCAAGTTGTTCCTTAACTCCCGTGGAGAACTGAGAACACAGAGGAACTGGAGGGGATTGAATTCCCGTAAGAGACAAGCGCTTTCTAGACATGCAGGGCCTGCCTCCTTTGTGTCTTCAGCAAGTTGCTCTGTACTCTGATGCATGCAATGACTACTGGGAACAGACTTCAAAGAACCCTCTCGTTAGATACTGTGGGCCGGCCTTGTTACTGGAAATGCAACTCAGTCCTTTCATCCAGCAGAATTCAGGCAAGGCAGGGCACAGTGATGGTGACAGGACAGCTGATTAGGAAAGAACTCTGGATGAGACAGCATGATGCCATGGAAGGTGTCAGGTTAGCTCACCTGGCCATCTCGGGTACACACCAACTTCAGATTTGACTAGAGAGGAACCGGGAGGGCGTAGGCATGTGCAGTTTAACAGTCCTGGCTGCAGATCACGGGCTCAGCTCTGTGTCTGCAGGTGCTGGAAAGTGGCTGTGGCTGTCACCATGGAGGAGAGAAACCTGGTTCCCATGAGATAGTGTCTCCAGCTCAGGGTGCGTTCTGGTCATGACAGGTAAGCGTCCTCATTTGGGGTGAACTGACCTCTCTGAGGGGCAGTTTTAGACCTTTGTCCTTTCGATGTCAACAGTCAGATTGCCAAGTGTGTGGTAGAAGAGAGTAAAACCAGGGCAAACAAGACAGAGGCATAGACGCCAGGCCTTTCTCCTGCTTTCCTTAATCCATGGCAACAAAGAGAGCTGTAAGTTCCCGTTACCAACTCACCTGTGGCAGACTCAAAGTGGGATGTCCCTGCAGTGAGAGCAGGGCTGGTCTGTGGGGCCTGGGGTGTTGCCGTGGTGAAAGGGGGTCCGCTGTGGGCTGGAGCAATCGTAAGGTTGTTCCTAGGTGGGGTTCACAGGGCTGCAGGGGGTGGGCTTTGGGGAGCTGAGTTAGATTTCAGGGGGCCTTTATTGTTGTCCATGCTTATAGGGAATGCAGCTTATAGACCTGACACTTGGAGTGGAAGTGGCCAGGGCCTGCAAGGGCACAGGGCTGCAGGGGCGAAGGGGTGCAGGGACGTAGGGCCCCAGGGGTGCAGGGGTGCAGGGGGGCAGGGCCCCTGGGCCACAGGGCATGGCGTCCCCAGGAGTGCACCAGGCCACCGCCCTTGCCCACGGTGGTAGTGGAAACTGAAGGTTAGATGGTGAAGCCTTCAGATCCGCCAGGAGGTTTTAGTCCTGGGTCTCGCTTCCCTCCTGTCCCCCGCCCTGACTCTGTCCCTAGAGCCAATCCACCAGGCCTAGCTCTGCCCAGCTGGAGACTGAGGGGACTCAGCTCCCCTTTGCGATGGAATGAAGACCACCTGCTTCCTTCTCCATGGTTATGTCCATTGTTATGTTTCATTACAGTCGCTAGATAATCCAGAAAAGACCTCCCGGTGTCAAGAGGATAAATTGTCAATACAATCAGCTCCAAAGACATGGACGTTAAGACGAGAAGCTATTGGCCATAAAATAACCATACTAAACGTGGCAAAGAGTGCAGTGGACAGGGTGCATAACATGTGAGCCGATGGGGAAATTCAGTGAAGAAATGAAAGCCATATGAAGAATGGGAATTCTAGGCCTGGAATCAAGTAGAATTGTATGGCCGTGTGCATTTAATAGTAGTTCCAAAACACATGAAACAGCTCTGACAAGTTAATGCACAATGGAGATACGTGACATATCCAAATTACAGGAACTGACAACGCCATACACGGATACAAGTCTGATTTCTCAATTAACAGTGCTGATGTACACAAATGCTTTATCACATACTGAAAACAAAAGGAGAAATTAATGAAGATTGATGAAATAAAACCATATGCTGGGTTACAGCATAATTTTCCACTAAACTTCAAAGAATTTAATATGCAAAGTTCCAAGTTTTAGAAGCCAGGAGGAGAAAAATATCTTAGACTAATGTCAATATAAGAAGATGAGAACAAACAATAGAGATAAAGCAAAATTCCGTGAAATAAGCACTTCAAACAAGAAAGAGTTAGAACCACATGAAGATTTAGAAAACCAATAAAACAATAGATTACGAGAAAAAGAAAGTATGAACAATCAGTATCAGAAAAATTGAAAGGCATATTATTAAATTGTCATAGTTAATATAAAGATAAAATGAAATATTATGGGCAATACAAAATAACCACAATAAATAACCATAATAAATGTGCCAATAAATTCAACAACAGTGAAAAAGACAATATTTTCTGAACCTAAAAAAGCAATAGAAATCTAAATACTCATGTATATGTGAATATTTCTAATGCGTTATACCCCAGCCCACAGGTATATATGCATATATACAAATATACATAAATAGTGAACAATTGGATGGAGAAAAAATAAAGTTATTTTCCATAGCATCATAAACCTCAGATGTCTTGGAATGCATCTTATGAATGATGCTCAAAAACTATCTACCAAAAATTACTAAAATTTCTAAGGAATGTGAAAGGGTACGTAAAAATAGGAGCTGTAGAAAAGTATGAGCTTTTTTGAAAACTAGATTTCAGAGAGATTGTACTGGTTTCAAAAAATAAAAGAATTTTGAGAAAATAAAAAAATAGAGAGCTGTATGTTGAACTGAAAGATTCAATACAATAATAATTTAAAGAGTCAAAATAATAATTACTCCAAAATTGGTACAATCCAAGTCGGTATCCCCACAGGTTTATTTTGATAGACATTTATGAGGTGATTCCAAAATTCATACGTATTTGAAAAATATACTTTTTAAAAATAGAGCTATGGATTAAACTCAGGCAAATGTAGCTTGTCTGAGCTAAAGCTGCAATCCCTGTTCAGGTAAATATATCTTAAAAATTAGATCAGAGGTCGATATACAGTACCCAATTTCAACATATATTAATACATAAAAAAGCAAGGTAAACAAGCAGGCAATGGGATTCTGGCATGAGGTAGGACAGCTGGGTGATGAGGGCTCTCCTAGTGTGGCTGTGACGTTAATGACGGATGAAAAAAATTGCCACAAATTATGCTGGACCTTCTATACCATGAACCAAAGAGACGATATGTGATAATTACATTGTTTCACATGCAGAAATGAATTCAGATGGATTGGAGACCTGAGAGCAAGAGCTGCAACCTTACATTTTTAGGGGGAAAAAAAGCATCAGGACAGGCAAAGGTTGCTCATAAAAGCTAGAAAAATTTTAATGATGCAAGAAAATGCTATGTGAAGTTTGCCTTTTATCAATTTCTCATGATCAAACATAGCATAAATAAAATGGTCACCCCAGAAGCTGGGAGAAAGTATCTCCAACGCGCTTGTCTGGCTTGTACCTGAAGTGATGAAAGTTGATGATTTAAAAAACCCCTATAAATAACATCAAGATGGCAAATGATTTGAACATTTTACCAAATAAAACGTGTGCATGTTCAGGACATAGATCACCAGCCACTGGATAAAGAGAGGGATTTAAACCCCAGAGGGAGCTCACTTCAGTCCCCAAAGGCTGAAACACAAGTAAATGAGACGGGAACAGAAGTGGGCAGGCTTGCACGAAATGGTATGATTCTTGTGGCAAGTGCCTTGACAGTGTCTCAAAACATGCTCCTACAACTAATTCTACATTCATATTTTTTTACTTGAAAGAAATGAGAATGAAGTTTCTCCAATGTCTTGACAGCAGCAGCAGCAGCAGCATTTTCTTTGGGGAGAAGGGAAGGGATTGTTGTCTGTCCATACAAGAAACTTCTGTGTAGCACAAATACCAAATCATCTGGGTTAAGGAAGCCAAGCACATGGAATATTTGCTATAAGATTTCATTCACCGAGGGAGCAGGCAACAGTGTTCGACAAGAAATGTACTTGTTAGCTTACTTATGTAACTTTAACCCCACCTCTATAATAAAATAAAATAAAATAAAATTTTATAAGGTTATCGTTCCGTGATGTCAACAAAGAGAAGAAAACCTATGATGATATGAACGGGTGAAGTACATTTATAAGAAGATCACCTTCTGGGGTCATGATGAAGTTCTTGCTTGTGCTTTTCTTGATAGTTGCATGGATTTATATAATGAATCATACACTTAAGAGGTATGCGCTTTATTCTGTGAAAAGTACAACTACAGAAAGACAAATGAAGCAATTATAAAATTTCTGTAATTTCAACGCCGAGAAATGCTGGTAACATCTTCCAAGCATATTTTATCTCCTAATAATGGTTGTGTGGAGTGCTGTATTAAGGTACTTCCACACGAATGCTCTGATTTATTTCTCTCTGCGAGCGCATCATGTTTGTGATTGTTTCTTCACTGGCAGGGAGGACTTCATCCGTGAGGCTTCCTTGGCCTATCCAGAGTGGAGCAAGACCAGGCCCGAGTCCCCTTTCCCCTCTCAGGTTCAGCTTTTGCAGGATGGATCCCAGCTGCCCCATCTCACTCCCACAGAAGAGTCCTACTGTGCTCATGTTTGCAACTGCAGCTCTAAAATTTTGATTTTTATTTTGCATGTCAGAACCTTAGAATTGGAACAATGCACATTGTGTGTGTGTGTGTGTGTGTGTGTGTGGTGGGGCTTGAACTCTGGTCCAGGTGCTGTTTCTGAGCTCTTCAGCTCAAGGCCAGTGCCTTATCTGTCGAGCCACAGCGCCACTTCTGGTTTTCTGGTGGTTAATTGGAGATAAGAGTTTCCTGGACTTTCATGCCCAGGCTGGTCTTGAACTGTGATCTTCAGCTCTCAGCCTCCCGAGTAGCTAGGATGTCAGGTGTGAGCCACAAGTGCCTGGCTACTATTTTTTTTTTTAATTTCAATTTGTGCATTTAGAACCAGTCTCAACTCTGGTCTCCCGGATTATCTGGGTTAAGATAGCTTCTTTGCCTCCACTGGTGAATGTCAGGGCCATTGTTGTAGCTGAGACTCCACGCTATAGAATATCATCACCTGTCTACCGTCAAAGCCCCCACCCTACTGTACTACAGTCTTCTGCTAATATGGTCGCCTCTGTCTGTCATTCGTCCCTGAACTTTACTGCTCAGGGGTAATGAGAAAACTCATTTAACCCGCACCCCAGAGCTTACAGTCTCTAGAATTCAGAAATCAGTCAATTCGCATGTTAGCTATCTGAATAAACAAAAGACTTCACAATCATCTTGACAGGGATTCTTAATTTGTTTATAATTTTTTTAAATGGGATGTCCTGTATGGAAACTAACCACAGCAAAATGGCTGGATAGCTGTGGCTCAACTGCTAGAACACCTGTGAAGCACAAGGCCCTGAGTTCAAATCCTAGTACTGCAAAATAAAGTAGAACAAAACCTAAAAAAAAAAAAAAAGCAAACAAAAAAGCCGCAAAAAAATGTTTTGGTTTTTGGTTTTGTTTTTGCCAGGCCTGGGGCTTGAACTCAGGGCTTGAACAGTGTCTTTGAGCGTTCTCAAGGCTAGTGCTCTACCATTTGGGCCACAGCACCACGTTCAGCTTGAGACTTGAGATCCTCAGGTCTCGGCCTCCTGAATAGCTAGGATTATAGGCGTGAGCCACCACGCCCGGCAAGGGTGACATTTTTAATGTGCAGCTTGCTCAACTTCAGTGTCACATACTCCAGAAAGACATTGTTGAGTCATTCCCTTCCCTGCCAGCCCCGTCCAGGCTCCTATGTCTCCTGCCTCTGAGGCTCCATGGAGTAGATCTTGCTTATGTGTCACCATCTGAGATAGTAGGAATTGAATCAGTTTTTCTTCGTGTTTTGCAATCTTAGGCACTTCGGAGAGGGAATCAGCTGGCACATTGCGTTGGGTCAGTACATATTGTTGCTTAAATGAGCAAATTTTATGTTGATGGTGTAGTGCTAGAGCAGTGTGCACACGTCACTATGCACACGTCAGTATAGACACATGCATGTATTCCGTCTTGCCTTGTTCTTTATTGATTGTGATTTTGGAGTGCTATTTAATAACTTTTTCTTTACTCCAAGACATTAATTATCTCCTGTTTTCTTACAAGGTTTTATAGTTTACTTTTTGCATATTGATATTCAGCTAATCAATAAGCCATTTTTATTTATGGTGTAGCAAAGGTGTCTTTTACATCTGCATAATGAATTTTCCCTCTGCACTTACTGATGGCTTGCCATTCCTTCTGTGGTTTGCTTCCATGCTCTGTGTCTAAGCAGGTCACTTACTGTGTGCTGTGCTATTCTGTTATCTGTGTTGGCATTGAAATGATAGTGCTTTCATTACTAGTTTTATAATAAATCTTGATGTCTGCTGGGAAAAACTTTATTCCCATTTCTTGTTTTTTTTTCTTTTATGGCTGTTTCATTGTAGCTCAAATCCTAATTTAGCATCTTTTATGTCTGTCCTACTTTACAAATGTATTGATAAGTTTTTAGTCTTTTGGAGACATTTCTCCCCAGTTTCTCTTCTTTATTAACACGTGGTTGTCTTTCTACCCTGCTGAGGATGACTGGGTAGACGGTTGTTCCTGGACTTGGTAATTTATGAGTTCAGATACTTCTAATTGCTGTCAATATCTGGTCTGAATGTGTATCAGTTATAATCCTAACAGAAGTCAGATCCCACATAACACATGTTGAATGAAGCAGCCATGTATGGTATTTTTTAAAAAAAATCAACTTCTTAGCATAAAAGGCGTCTTTTGCGTGAGCTCTCTCAGGGTAAAGGGATTTTCATATGCGCACTCTCTTAGGAATTCGCCATGGATCTTGAAAGGCCACAAATATCCATGCACTGTTGTCTGAGTTAAGGATATAGAACACCTCCGAGGCTCCCCACCTCTCCTGGGCAGAAATGCTCATGGCTGACGGGGCCGGCCTGGGCATCTACCAGCAGCTGTGACACAAAGTAGCTGACCTGAGTTTGAAACTCCCTAATCCTCCCTCTGAACCCTTGGGCCATTTGTATGGTAGACTGGAGCCAGACAGGGACAGGAAATAGTGCGCAGTAATCTTTGCTCAGTGTGCCCACTGTTTCGTGTTCTTCCTGTAATCCTACAGAGACTTGTCTTCCATGTGAGGAAAGCATGGTAAGATATCAAACTCATGGGCTTGAACTCACGTCTCAGGTCTAGCTTTTTCTTAAGCCACAATCCATTCTTTTTCTACTCTTTCTCACCACAGACACCACTGAGTCACCTATCACCACAGTCAAGCCAATACATTGTATCCCCTAATACCTCATGTCTCCACTCCACTTGTGACTATCTCAATCATTCTATATCTTCAACCATTTTTTTTCTTGGGTCCAAAACATCGAAATAGCAAGCCATTTCGTTACCTCTGTTCTTACTTTTCTAGTATCTCCAAACTTCTTGGATCAGAACTTTTGTGTCCTGTCTTTTACCCTGCTAGCCAGCTGTTAGGGATGTGCCTACCGTCTGAGTACTCAGACACAGGAAAGGTTCCCAGACTCTGACGCCGTGGGTGAGACTGGAGCTTAGAACAGGCTCATAAGAACTTTGGTTGTCTTATTCTCTGAGAGACACATGCCAGTGCCTACTGTATGGAGTGTGGGTGTTTATCTAAGACACGAAATTATCTCTTAAGTACATATATATTTAAAATAGAAGAAGCAAATATTACTTTTCCATGGTTTGGGCTGTAATATGAGACTATTGATGCTGCGAGGCTTGGATGATAACTAAGGGCGTGGAGGTTCCACAGGCCACGCTTGGCCAGGAGTAGAAACCCTCAGCCCTTGCCACGTGGACCTTTCTCCCTTGTAACTCCTGCCTCTCACTGCAGTGAATGACAGACGTATTCCGCTGCAGTGAACAACGGATGTATCATGCTGCAGTGAATGATAGATGGAGGGTAAAACACATATCTCTGGTTACTTCCCCAACCCATGAGGCAGAATCCCTTGAATTTGGACTAAGGGAAGGCATGTGCTAACTACTTAATTCTTTAAGTAGTTTAAAATGCATTCTGAGCTTCTTCACTTGGAAATGAGCTACTGCTGGGTAAATGAAGTGACTAGGGAAAACTTCATTCATACTGATAAATAGCATTGCTTTTGGCAAGAAGGTAAACTCCAGGAGATCATCTTTACCATCTACACTTAAAAAGTTTGGCACATAAATAATGGAGAAACTGTCAGGTATACTCAATGTTTATTTGTAAGCTTGCTCTGGGCAGAAAACGGGAGAAAAACAATTTGAAAACAAGCTTTGCATTAGCTAGGAGTTTATTTGTCTGCCAGAAGATTACATAATTCTATTTGGAAAAGAACATATTGGTATGTCTTGTTACTTTCTTGTTGATATATTGATGTGAAATATACCAGACAAGTTAGAAAGTCGAAGAGCAAAATCTGCCTGTGCGCATGTGTGGGCTGTAGGAGATTAGAATGGAAATCTGTTTTCATATCCATTAGGGCTCTTATACTACAGCATTCCTTCTACTATTGTGTTCAAATGTTTTTAAACCTGGCCACAGAGTTATATATGTAGTAAATTCTCAGTTACTATTGAAAAATGTAGCATTGCCTAATGAAGTCTACATTATGTGCATGCAAAGAGAGCTTGGGTTTCTTCTTCATCTGGTGGTGGGGGTTAGACAGGCTTATGTGCTGCAAGCTGCCAGATTCTGTTAGTTCTCCTGTGTGTCTTGAGTCTGATGACAAGTGAAGGTCAGGGCTGTGTGAGTGGGGGAGTAGTTTCTGGTGACATTAATAAAAAGACATAGGATCTGGCAATTTCACTACCGGGCATGTATCCAAATGAAAGGAAATCAGTGTATCAAAGAGACACATGGACTTCCACATTCATTGCAACACTAGCCAAGATACAAAATAAACCAAGGTGAGAGAAAAAGATAATTTAGTCTAGCACTCAGGAGATTGAGGGAGCAGAATTGCAGATTCAAGCGCACTCGGGGCTACAATTGGTTGGTTAGAGACAAGCCTGGCCCCACAGTGATACCATCTCCCTAAAAGAAACAGAACGCACACTCAGATGAAAGACACTGAAATCAGTCCTGTCCTTGATGGCAAAATGGTGTTAAGTGAGATGAGTCAGGCATAGAAAGCGGAGTGGCATCCATGTGTGGATGCTGAAAAAGTTGACCTCGTAGGAGCTAAGAGTGGAACCGAAGTCCCAGGAGGTTGGAAAGAGTGCAGAATGTATAGACTCACTCGAGGCACATCTCTCTTCCCCCTGAGACGAGACATTTGTGAGAGGAGAAGGATCATGCAGCCTCTTTCCAGGTAGGAATGAGTGGAGCCCCGAGTCTCCTCTCAGGGATACCACGGAATTGCTGTATGTAAACATTCACCAACCAAAAATGAACATGCTCCATCAAAATAGTCTTAACCAAATGCAAGTTGTTTATTTTTCATAAGAGGATTTTAAAACAAAGATCGGGTGTGAACTCAAGGCTTTTCAAACAATATTAAGCAAAACGGTTCAGATGTGAAAGTATTGTTGATTATACTGTGCTGGTATTTTTCTTTATCTTTTCCGTTTATCCATCTGTTCATCTGATATCTGTCTGCCTATCTATCTATCTATCTATCTATCTATCTATCTATCTATCTATCTGCCTACCTACCTACTTACCTCTACCTACCTACCTACCTATCTTCTAGAAATCTATCATCATTATTATCATCCTCCTCCTCATCTATATATTGCAAGTGGTCATTGTTGCATAATTTTCCATTGATGACAAAATTTTATTGTCATTGTAAAGGTTATATGGAGGGGTTACAGATGCCTGAGTCAGGTGAAGAGCACATTTCTTTTTCTTTTTTTTTTTTTTTTGCCAGTCCTGGGCCTGGACTCCAGGCCTGAGCTCTGTCCTTGGGTTCTTCTTCTCAAGTTTAGAGCTCTACCACTTGAGCCTCAGCACCATTTCTGGCTTTTTCTATGTATGTGGTACCGAGGAATCGAACCCAGGTCTTCATGCATGCCAGGGAAGCACTCTACCACTAGGCCAAGCTCCGGCCCCAGCACACTCCTTTTTTGAAAATGTTACCCAGTTTCCCCCTCCCCGCCCATGAGCTGTAGAGTTCATGTTCGACAGCGTCTAGTGAGCGCTGCTGCATGTGTTGCCTCTCCATGGACTTTTCAGCGATGCTTGGCGTGCTCTGTGCACGGTGTAACCTCCTAGTAAACAAACGTGGCACGTGTGGCATTGTCCCTAGACTCGGGTCAGCTTTGTTGAGGAGCATGGCAGACTGAGAGCAGGATAGGAGGGAGATTCGAAGCTTTCCCCACGCCGATTATTCTTCATTCCTGCCATCCACACTGATGACCCTGCCTTCTCTGCACGGGGTGTGTGTGTGTGTGTATAGATGTGTGTGTATGTGTATGTGTTTATATGTGTGTATGGATGTGTGTATGTGTATGTGTATGTGTGTTTATGTGTGTATGGATGTCTGTATGTGTATGTGTGTTTATGTGTGTATGGATGTGTGTATGTGTATGTGTATGTATATGTGTGTATGGATGTGTGTATGGATGAGTGTGTATGTGTGTGTATGGATGTGTGTGTATGTGTTAATATGTGTGTATGGATGAGTGTGTATGTGTGTGTATGGATGTGTATGTGTGTGTATAGATGTGTGTGTGTATGGATGAGTGTGTATGTGTGTGTGTTTATATGTGTGTATGGATGTGTGTGTATGTGTGTGTACAGATGTGTGTGTATAGATGTGTGTGTATGTGTTTATATGTGTGTATGGATGTGTGTATGTGTGTGTATGTGTTTATGTGTGTGTATGTGTGTATAGATGTGTGTGTATGTGTGTGTATGGATGTGTGTGTATGTGTGTATAGATGTGTGTGTATGTGTATGTGTTTATGTGTGTGTATGTGTGTGTATGTGTATGTGTGTGTATATGTGTATATGTGTTTGTGTGTATGGATGAGTGTGTATGTGTATGTGTTTATGTGTGTGTATGGATGTGTATGTGTGTGTATAGATGTGTGTGTGTATATGTGCGTATGGATGAGTGTGTATGTGTGTGTATAGATGTGTGTATGGATGTGTGTGTGTGTATAGATGTGTGTGTGTGTATGGATGTGTGTGTATGTGTGTATAGATGTGTATGTGTGTGTATGGATGAGTGGTGTATGGATGTGTGTGTATATGGATGTGTGTATGGATGTGTGTGTATAGATGTGTGTGTGTGTGTGTATGGATGTGTGTGTATATGTGTGTACATGTGTGAGGCGAGGTGTCTGTGCATGGGATGGCCCCGCCTTCCTCCCCACTGCTCCCTGAGTGCCCTGCCAGGCTGGTGATTCCGTGTGCTCCTGTGTGCTCCTGTGTGCTCCAGGCTCGCCCCTCGACTCCACGCGTGGTCCCAGGCTGACTCCCTCAGAATGCCGACCAGGCCGGGGACAGGGGCTGCCCCGGGAATCACGTCTTCCTTCTGCTTCACGGGGTCCCTTGAAGTCCCCACGTCAGCTCCATGCGCCTGGGTCGGTGGAACCGGGTCCTGTGCCCCAGGGACGTCCCCAGTCCTCCCCCTCCGTGCTCCCTGCCTGCCCTAGACCCACCCTGTGCCCCAGGGACGTCCCCAGTCCTCCCCCTCCGTGCTCCCTGCCTGTTCTAGGCCCAGCCTGTGCCCCGGGGACGTCCCCAGTCCCCCCCCTCCGTGTTTCCTGCCCGCCTGCAGGAGCGCCAGCCCAGGCTGGACTCAGCTTGTGGGACTTGGCAGGGCTGGAGAGGCCTGGCCTGAGAAGATGGGGAGCCGGGGCTGGTGAGGAAGAGAAGGGCAAGGAGTGGGAGAGAGTAGCTGAGTTCCACTTGTCCCTGGTCCTATCTTCCTGCTGCCAGAAGAGGGGGCATGGTCTGAAATGAGAGCCCAGGAGGTGTGGGAGGGAGTGCTGGCCTTGCAGGATGAGGGTCACCTCTGCTCATCTCCAGACTTCTGCAGAGCCTCCATCTCTCCACCTACTGAACAAGAAGAGGATGTCCGCCTCCCGCCTGTGGGAAAGCATGTCACCAGAAGAAAAGTCCTGGGAAGGGAACTACGATCCCTCTAACCAAGTACAAAAACAAAGCCATCCAGCTGCAAATTAGGTATCTGCAGTCCTAAACCTACAATCTAGAAGCAGAAAGTTTGGCCATTCTTTCTGTTGCTATTTAAAATGTGGGTTTTAGGTCAGCCCTAAATTTGAAATGAAGGTTGTGCTAAGTCACATGGGTCACAGTGGGAGGGGCTTCGAAAGGAACAAACTGGATCCCTTCAGACACCTGTGACACCTGGAGAAATGAACAAACTGGATCCCTTCAGACACCGGTGACACCCGGGAAATGAACAAACTGGATCCCTTCAGACACTGGTGACGCCCGGGAAATAGACAAACTGGATCCCTTCAGACACCAGTGACACCGGGAAATGGACAAACTGGATCCCTTCAAACACCGGTGACGCCCGGGAAATGAAACAACTGGATCCCTTCACACAGCGGTGACACCCGGGAAATGAACAAACTGGATCCCTTCACACATCAGTGACACCCGGGGAAATGAACAAACTGGATCCCTTCAGCCACCGGTGACACCTGGGAAATGGACAAACTGGATCCCTTCAGACACCGGTGACACCCGGGAAATGCCAGGACTGCTTGAAGAAATATAAATGTCACAGGCCTCGATATTCATTGTTAAGACAAGAGCTCGTTTGTGCAAGGCCTGTGGGCCAGTTCACAGCATTGACACCTGGCCAGTCCTGCACAGCCCAACCTGGGCAGCCCATGTGGATGGTAGATGGTGTCTGGGTGTGTGTTGTATGTAGAAGATGCCAAGGCGAGGTTACTGTGTCCCTGAGCATGCTGCCCAGTCTCTGGAGAGCCCGGGTCTTATGGCCTCTTCACTCCTTGGACTGAGTCCAGACAAGAGCCCCCAGCGTTCACAGCGGCAGCATGGAGCGCAGTCCACCCTGAACTGGAAATGTTTGGGAAGGAGAACGCTGGGCCTGTGTCTGCCCAGGGGCCTTGTCTGTGGGCTCCCCTTTGTCTTGTGTGGGAGTCTCCACAGAAACGTGCACAAGGTGTTCTCCTGTGCCCTCACAATCAGCGCCATTATTAAACCCAATCAAACAATTAGAAATCCCTGATTGGGAACATTTTCTTCATGTGTGGAGAATGAGGGCTTGAACGTTCTCTCTCCTATGAGGGTAGGCTGCAAAGCGTCCGGATTCTATTTGGGGATTCGTTCCTGTTCTGGAACGTATATAATCTTCTCCTGCCAGCTGTGGAAGATCTAACCCGAGTGTCAAGATACCGGATGTATTGAAGCTGTGCTGCCAGGGCAAGACGAAACAAGTAAACCATATATATCAATCTCGTGAAGCAACACCTCAGAGATGAAGAGGGAGGCGCTGACCTTCTGAGGCTTCCACGCTCTCCTCCCCTGCACCCACTCCTGGACCCCTGCCCTGAGCATTTACCCCAGTCTCTACAGCAATGCCCTCTATCCTGGGCAGGGCGGGGTGAGCTTTCCGCAAGTGTCAGCCCCTGATTTCAGCAGGCCCGGCCTCGGGTGCTGGCGCAGGTCCTTGCTGCAGCGGGAAAGCTTCACAGGGCTGACTCTTTTCCTCCCCGGGTGGTCAACACTTCCCCCCCGGGTGGTCAACACTTCCCCCTTTCAGCAAATACTATCCTTCCATGACGTACTTTGATTTCTCTTTTTTCCGTTTTATAGCTGTTGTATCTGTTTATTGACGTTTACTATAACAAGCCCTAACACATTTTTCATCAAGGATGGCGGAATTATGGGTGGTTATAATGGTGTGATTTCGACATTTTTTAAATTAAAAAGTTAAAATGGCTCAGGCTGATTCATTTTTCCTGGGCTCTGAATGCATGGAATTTTCCAGTGAGGCCCCTGGGCCACTGTGGACTCCACCTTCCCAAGGCCTCCGTTTCTGAGGTGGCTGTCCCTGCCCTCCCCTGAACCATACTCCATTGCCTCCCACCTGCGCCTGCCCCTCTCTGCTGCCCTCGTCTCCTCACCATCTTTCTCTTCCTTTGCTGCGGCCTCCTCGAGGCCTGCTTTCCAGTGCCGGAACATGGCACTTTGGACCCCTCCCTGGGAAACTGCTGTTTGTGCTTCCCTCCCCTCCTTCCTGTCCTCTCCCAGTGTCTCCCCTGCTCCCGGCAGCCACAGCAGCCTGCAGCCCTGCTGTGGCACTGCACGCCTGGTGATCCTGGAAACCGGAGTGGGAAGGCCCTGGGGCAGGTTCCCCTGGGGCAGGTTCACCGGCTCCACGAGCTTTTCCTTTTCACTGTTTGTCTAGGAACTACCACAGAGCCATGAAAATACCCCGAGGACAGGCTTATGACATCTTTCGTTTTTTATTTTATTTATGTATTTATATATTTTATTTGTGTACCTTCACAGGCCCTAATTAAACTGAATGCAATGTATCTGCAGACTAAGGAGTCCAGAGCGCCTGAAAACTTGTCTATCAAATCTGCAGGCTGGCCTTGTCGTTGTCTGAAGTGTTTGCTCTCTCTAACTGTGTGTGTATGTATGTGCATGCATGCATGTGTGTACGTGTGCATGCATGCATGTAGGTGTGTTATGCATGCACATACCTGTGTGTGTTGTGTGTGCTGTACTTGTGTATGTGCTGTGTACTCGTTTGCTATGTGTGTGTGTCTTCACCTAGGAGGCGTAGGGCGTCTAGTTCACGACCAGTCACTTGTGCTCTAGACCAGGAGTGGGTCCCTGAGGCTTACGTCACCATCTTCCTCTGAGTAAAAGAGCAAGGATGACGTTTATCGATGTGCCATTATTTGTTAATTCAATAAAAGAGGAGCCTCCTCCACCTTCAAGGAGGGGCATCTGCAGGGCCCGTGGCACAGTTATTTCCGTTCCTGGAAACTTACGCTTCTGGTGCTGCAGAGTCTGAGAGTTCTTAGCTCACATGTATCTGTCTAGGTTTGAATCTGCTTTCTGTGTAAAGACCTTAGAGATCTAGACACGGCTGGAAGTCCGAGAGGACATAGGGGGACATTTCACCTTTCAGCTGCGGGGGTCAAGCCAGGGAGATGGGGTGCCGGCACTCATTTGTGGGGAGCTTCCACGCAGTTTTCCTCGCTGCACAATCCCTATGAGCTGGCAGCATACCTAGGACGGTCGTGGTGGTTTCCAGGATCCTGTGTCGACGGTTTCCCCATCCACATTAGCTGTCCAGCTTCTCCCCAGCTCTCCCAGTTCTGCTCTCCCCACGTGCGCCTGGCTGTCCACTAAGTCTGCTTGTGAATGTTTACAGACACTCCCCACCCCAGCCACAGCATGCAGCTCCTGCAGCCCACCTCCTCTCCCAGCATTGTCCCGCGCTCTGCGCCTTTGTCACCATTCTGTCACTAGACGTTTACAGAAAGGAAATCTTTAGAGAAGGTCAGAATCAATCAGATTAAATGTTAAGAATAACGGACATTTGCTTTTTTCTCTTTTTGCTGCCAGAAGTAAGGACTAAGGGTTATTAATTGTACAAATGTATTTTCCAAATGAGAGTTGCTGTCAAGGCAGCCAGCTGTCCATTGTGGGAAGGTTGTCAGGCTGTGACACAAAGGCAAGTGGAGGGACAAAGGGTTATTACCATAGTCCCCCAGACTTAGCTAAAGGTACTGCTGAGTGGAGTGACAAAATAGTAGAGATGGGTATCTTGTTTTTCCGTGTGGGTCTGTGATTCTGAGAAACTCCCCTTTCCTCACAGTCACTCACCTGTCACAGGAGGGTGGTAACTTGGGAAAGTGCTTCAAACAAAGCTTTGAAAAGAACTTGATTACATTTCTCTCAGTGTTAAAAAGTTGTTATAAATAGCCAGCTAAAACCATAGGGCCAAATTCCTTCATAGAAACACCAGGATTACTGTTTTATCAGTTACTGCGAGCCATGCCTAAGCTAAGTGAAATGTGAACTTGGCCCGGACTCTGTCTAACTGAAGACAGTGACACAGTAACACTTCCAGGACCACACAGCTCTCCCCTGTGCAGCCCCAGCACCCGCCCCTTCTCCTGAAGGAGGACAGCAGATCCCGCAGGTGAAGTCCATTTTAATGTTCAGTTTGAATCCCAAGGCAGTCTGACATTTTAATTTTATTTACTGTGGAGCCATCTGTGGGTTCTCCCAGCTGACAAACTAACAGAGCCCTTTCTAACCCCATGGACTGCAGCATTAAGGTCAGATTCTCACTCTTCATAGGCCCACATTAGTAAATTTCATCTGATCTAACTTTAAGATCCTTACATTGACTTTTGCTTTGCTTGTCCTGAGGATTGGCCCAGAGCCTTGCACGTGTCCAGACAAGTGCTATTTGAGTGAACTACAACCCATCCCATCACGTCTCAGACCCAACATCCGTGTGCACAGATGTTCCTGGATCTCTGCCCACACAGATTGGAAAACAGTCTTCAATCCTGGAAACACAGCACACCTTCTCATGGGCTCCACTTTCTGCGAGACCTTTTGTGGCCTGCCAGAACTTCAGTTGTAGATATAAAGACAAATGGTGGCAGCATGGAAGGTTCAGTTCCTCGAAAAGATGCAGAGCTGGAGGAGGCCAATCTCCCAAGCAGTTGTGAGGGTTGATTCTACTGGGAAAGAAGTCTTGGCAGAGTTTAGGTGTCCATTCCTGACCCTATCGTGCATTCCAATATTCAGAATTCCAATTCTCGCGATTGCTACTCTTACTGTATCAGATGTGATGTGTTGGTTGGGAATTATGTCTACATTGTGATTCAGTTACTCACAGTACAAAATTCTGAACCCGACTTTCCGAAAAAAGGAGCTAGGTTCCTCTGTGAGAAAAATACAAGTTTACAGCTTTTGATGCAGTGCTTCCCCTGGGAATTTGAATCCCTGAGCTCATCCTTTTCTTTCCCCACTTTTCAAGTGATGTTAAACGAAACCAACCAATTCCACGGGGCTCCTTTCTTCTTTTTGACAAAAAACCTTCTCAAATAGCAAACTCCAGAACCTGGCAGTGATGATAGGTTGAGTGTCTCTGAGATGTCCCATAACAAGAACCACGTCATCTTCCCAACTGGACTGGGAGTTACTCATGTCTCAGAAAATCCAGAAGAAATCTGAAAAATCACTGCTAGGCTTATTTTCTTCTAGCAGGACTGCCACTACCAAACTCTGAATTAAGTTTAAGCACAGAAAGAGATGTGTATCAGATTTGTTGCCAGAATCTGGCTTTCCTAATGTCTGAGCAGGTTGTGTTTTCTAAGGCAGCTGGTCGGCAAGAGCTGGCTGGAGCTCTTGACAGAGGTAGAACTCGCATCCACAGCCGAATTTGTCTTCAGGAAAACCTCAGCTTTGTCCTAAAGCTTTTCAACGGATGGAGCCAGGCTTGCCTAGTTTGCATACAACCATCTCCCTTCTTTAGTCAACTGTGAAGGACTTGGATTGCATTGGTACAATGCATTCACAGCGGCACCTAGATTGTATTGGTCTGAACCACTGGAGGTTTTCCTTTAGCCAAGGTGATAGACAAAAGATTTACATCCTCTAAAATATTTAAAATTTGGAGCCATTACCTCTCCATATCTACTGGGTAAAGAAGCCAATTTCCCCCCAAGACTGGCCTCAAATTTTCTAGTTTCAAATACCCTCTTCCCATCAGGCAGACTCCTGATAGAAAGTCAGAATGTCTACAGGCAAAGGGCACTTTTGGTGAAAACAAGCCTGACCTTGAGTTAGCATGGACATGTATCTTAAGTGTGGAGACTATGATTGTGTCACCGTGTGTGTATGTGTGTGTGTGTGAGAGAGAAAGAGAGAGAGAGAGAGAGAGAGAGAGAGAGAGAGACAGGGACAGAGAGAGAGACAGAGACAGAGAGAGAGAGACAGAGACAGAGACAGAGAGACAGAGAGAGAGAGAGACAGAGAGAGAGAGAGACAGAGAGAGAGAGAGAGAGAGAGAGAGAGAGAGAGAGAGAGAGAGAGAGAGAGAGAGCGAGCGCCAGCCAGCACAGTGGGAGGGAGCAGAGAGACACCCATGACACCAAGTGGTGATGTGTGGCTCTTTTGAACAGTTATCAAGACACATCAGGGAAGGAGAAATGAGGAAGATGAGCCCGTCAGGCAGGACTCCTGGCCCTGAGCTGCCTCAGAGGAAAGTGTGCAGTTGGCAGAAGACAAGAACTGATGGAACACAACACAGGCCTCGTGAGCCAAGGACTCCACACCCTGCCAGCATGCCCCCCAAATTAAAAGACACAGACACACTTGCTGGAGTGCACTGGTACAACCTTCAAGCATCTGAGATTGCTTTCTGTGTCTCTTTCACTTGACCTACCGGGGTATTGTGGGGCTGAGGAAAGGAAGAGGCTTTGGGAAGCCCGAGTTCTAATCACCTCCCCCCAGGAAGCCTTCTTCAACAAGGCATCTGTCTCATCGTCCTTCTCCTCTAAATTAATTAGTGGACACCATATGGAATCTTAGTTTCTTACCTCTGGGGTTGTCAAGCGGTCTGCAACCACAATATGTGGTTTTGAACGTGTACCACACTCTTAATGATGATTTGTGAAGAGGATAGTTATAAAAAATGAACGGGAGACACTCCTACTGTCCTAACACAAAATAGAAACTGGACAAGGATGCATTACTTGGTTGCCATTGATGGTGCTGAGAGGCGTTTGGGAATCTGTTCTTGGTTTAGAAGTGGAGAATGGAAACCCTGATGGACTTGTGGCTTGGATATGCAGGGTGAGCATTCCTCTTCTACCTGGGAATGCCTCAGAATAGCTTTACCATCTAGAAGTATAATGGAGCAGATATTTTCTGAGAAGTAGTGGATTGTTTTTAAATATAGGAGAAAACAGAGGAGGAACTGAAAGGCAACTCGGTGCCCGGCCTATAATGGAGGGTAGGTGGGGTCCATCCAAACTCCAACATCCTGGGTTCTGAGCACCACAGTGGTAGGGATGAGGCTGGAGACGATGAGAGATAGGAAACTGGAGTTCAGACAGTAAGGGCTCCAGAAGGGTGTCACCCTCAGAGAAGACCGGACTCCCGAGATATCAATCTTCTCTCTAATGTTGGATGGTAAAAGGGAAGCCGGAATTTAAACTACCTATAAGGTCTAGGAACAACCAAGCCAAAAGCCAAGGAAAAAGCTAGATGCTTCTGGGTACAGAAATACTTGTGGAACTCTTTGTGAGAGTGGATCCTATCTGCTTTGGGAAAACCTGTACACAAAACTCAAGACCTCATTGATAATATTCAATGTACACATGTGAAATGGAGCCAGGTATCTTTTATTTTTAGCACAAAATATAATATTTTTATTCCTTAATCAGGGCAAGTTGACCACCAAGATTCTTCTTCAGAATACTGGTTATTAGTAGTGCCATAATCTGGCTTCTAGCATTGAGGATGTCCTCTGGTGGGGGTTGGAGCGATGATCTAGCGTATATAAGGCCTTAGGTGAAATCTTTAGCACTGTAATAAACACCAAGAAACTAGGTTCCAAATAATGCATTAAAAAAATATAGAATAAACTGTAAAAGAAATGTTTTACCCTAATTTTAAGGGTTTTTTGGGTAGGTTTTTCATTCAAGCTTAGAATTCTATCAACCTGTTATGTACAGATGAGTCATCTCCTGACTGGAACACTTGAAAATTTATGTAATGCGCTTTTCCAGCTTTCTCTTTCTTTTATTTTTAATTTTATTTTATTGTCGGGGTATTGTATAGAGGGGTTACAATTACATTCACCAGGTAGTGGATATAGGTATATTACTTCTCTAATGTTGATGCCCCTTCTCACATTTTGTCACCTTTTTCCTTCCCCCACCCCTCCTAATCATCTTGTTTTTCCCCTTCCCTTCCCTATTTCAAGCAAACAAATAAACATATATGCAATGTACCAGGCAGCAAAATCAGATACAGTAACAACATGAGATAAACCACAAGGGGAAAAAAGAGAAAAGAAATAAATTCACATAGAACATTAAGAACAATCACAAAGATAAATCTATTATTTCTATATTTAGAGTTCATTTTGCTTAGTCTCATCCTATATGGCTATAGCTCTTGAGCTTAGTGATCCTCTGCTAGGAGAGTCCTAGATGTGTACTAATTATTAGAAATGAGGGAAACCATGGAGCCTATGCTCCTTTGAGTGTGGCTTACTTAGCATGATTTTTTCCAAGTCTTTCCATTTCTTTATGAGTGGGGCGATGCCATTCTTTCTGAAGGCAGCCTAGAATTCTATCGTGTGTAAGTACCACATCTTCTTGACCCATTCATCTACCGAGGGGCATCTGGGTTGATTCCATATCTTAGCTATGGTAAATAATGCTGCAATAAACATGGCTGTGCTAGTAGCTTTAGTATGGCCTTGTTTCTGGACATTTGAGTAAATGCCAAGGAGTGGGATTGCTGCATCATAGGGGAGCTCTATGTTTAGTCCTTTGAGGAACTGCCATACTGCTTTCCACAGTGGTTGAATGAGTTTGCACTCCCACCAGCAGTGTAGTAGTGATCCCTCCTGGCCACATCCCCTCCAGCATCTGTTGTTATTAGATTTCTTGATCCCGGCCATTCTAACTGGAGTGAGATGGAATCTCAAAATTGTTTTGATCTGCATTATTTTTATGGCCAGAGATGTGGAGCATTTCTTCACGTGTCTGTGAGCATTCTTATTTCCTCTTCAGAGAAGTCTCTTTTTTTTTCTTTCTTTTTCTTTTTTTTGGCCAGTCCTGGGCTTGAGCTCAGGGCCGAGCGCTGTCCTTGGGTTTTCTCAAAGCTAGAGCTCTACCACTTGAGCCTCAGCACCATTTCTGGCTTTTTTTTTCTACGTATGTGGTACTGAGGAATTGAACCTGGGCCTTCGTGCATGCTAGGCAAGCACTCTACCACTAGGCCAAACTCTCGGCCTGAGAAGTCCCTCTTTAAGTCTTTATTCCATCTTTTAATGGGATGGTTGTTTCTTGAGGATTTGTTTTTGAGAGATTCAATGTTCTGAGCTGTAAGTATATTTTGGAAATGAGGCCCTTGTCTGTTTTTTGGCTAGTGAAGATCTTCTCCTACCCTGTGGACTTTCTATTCAATGTGCTAGCCTTGTCCTTTGCCATACAGAATCTCTGCAGTTTAATGCAGTCCCATTTGTCCAAACGTTCTTTAATTTGTTGTGCTTCTGGACCTTTATTAAGAAAGTGTCATCCTGTGCCAAGGAGTCCTAGTTTATCTCCTATTCCTTCCTGTAAAGTTTCCAGGGTGTCTGGAGCCAGGCATCCTGAGAGAAGGGTGGAGTGGGAGGGATGGGGGGATGAGGGAAGGGGTGACATTGTACAACTCCTTAAAGATACTGAAGAAATGAATAGATTCCATAAAGGAAAGAACACCCACTAACAATGAAACGTGCTCAGAACTGAAGGAGCATGAAAATTTCTAAAGCCAGGCGTGATACACCAAGAAGCCGCTCATGATAAAAATGTTCCTGGCCTCAAGGTAGTGAAGTCGGCCCCACCAGAGGGGCATATAAACACAATGCACCAAAGAAGATTTGAGGAGAAACCTGCGGAAACCACTTTTATTGAAATTAAGATTGTCAATATATGTACTAAAGGCCAGGTGTGTGTGTGTGTGTGTGTGTTGGCTACTTGAGCTGAGACAGAGATTCAAGGAAATTACTCAGAATCACTCACATAATGGGGGAATAGAATTTATTTTAAAAGGTCAGGAAACATAGGAGATAAAAGGAAATTATACAATATATGTCAGATGTGAATTTCAGGGGAAAAGGATAGAAAGATTAATGGGACAGTTAGTCAATTTTTTAAAAAGGTAAATGTGGAGAATTTTTGAGAATTGATAAAACACCCAAATCCTCAGCCTGAAGAGTGAGTCTAGCACATAAAATATACACATAAATCACCTAGAAAAAATGCTACCTGGACCACACAATGAATGCAGGAGTGAAAGATAAAGCCTTAAAAGTCACGTGGCAAGAAGTGCAGATTAAACAAAAGGAAAATAAAAGACTGACAGTAGACTCATCAGGAGCGACAATAAAGATTAAACGGCAATAAAAGAGCATCTTCAAAGTCCTGAGGGAAAATCATTGTCAGTTAGATTTTTGAATGCCATTGCTGTAGAGTCCCAGCCTGAGAATAAAATAGTTCCAGAAAAATAATGCTGACAGAATTTGGCATAACAGTTTATAGACTGTGACTGAGAAATTCTTGCAAGATAAATATTTGGAAGAAGGAAATTCAGCTTCTGAAGACGAAAGCTCCTTGAGTCAAAGGGCAACATTCATCAAAGGAGAGGTAAGTACCCTAGTAATTCTGAAGTATTTGAGGGTTTAGTGAGAGATGTACTCATGGGCATTTAAAACTGTCCTTGACTTATCCCAGTCTCTGTAAAGCAGATATTGGCTTATTTATTTTTGTTCTCTCAAGATCACGGGTAATTTCAATAGAAACCCATAGGTCAACTCTTTTACTGCTAGTGTGTGGGGAGGGGTAGAATTTAGTGCAATCATTTTAGAAAATAATACAGAATATAACGTGAAGATCTGCAAGATGACGAACCAGAAGTTCACCACTAGGAATTTGCACTGGACCTCTGCTGTCTGTGGTCAGGAAGGGTTACTGGACGTGAAGAGCTCTTTGCTGGGATTAAGGCAGCCCCACTCAAGCTGGGTTTGGAGGAGGTATGGGGTCTCAGAGTACCATGTTCCAGGTTGGAACACGGAAAGATGGAAAGACAAGTCAGTTACATCTCACAGCTCAACCAATGAGGAGACAGAGAAATGTCTCATGATGTTTTTGTTGTGCTTTTTACATCATCTTTTTCTTTTATTTTTTTCTTTTTTTTTGCCAGTCCTGGGCTTGAGCTCAAGGCCTGAGCACTGTCCTTGGACTTTCTCCAGGCTAGAGCTCTACCACCTGAGCCTCAGCACCACTTCCGGCTTTTTTCTATGTGTGTGGTAGTGAGGAATCGAACCCCGGTCTTTGTCATGTTAGGCCAGCACTCTACCCCGAGGCCAAATCCCCGGCCCATCTCACATCTTTTTTGTGTGTCACTGTTTGCTTTTGTGCCTCACCAGAAGGCGAGAAAGACTTTCACGATGGCACCAGAGAAGCAGCAGTGGAGCTTGTCTGGGATTTTA
Source organism: Megascapheus bottae (assembly GCF_031878675.1). Classification (NCBI taxonomy): domain Eukaryota; kingdom Metazoa; phylum Chordata; class Mammalia; order Rodentia; family Geomyidae; genus Megascapheus; species Megascapheus bottae. The sequence continues at coordinate 83,261,161 of NC_143513.1, forward strand.
GAACACAGAGTTCATGCAGCCCTTCCATTTAATGCTCATGAGCAAGCTCCGGTTCTCTAATTTTAAATGGAGTGAATATCAGTTATATTTTGAACTTGTTGGGAAGCTTAATGGAAAATATATATATATACACATATATGTATATAATCTAGCAAAGTAGATTCTTAATTTTTGACTCCAGGACTTTTGTTTCAGTGAAATTTGATCAATCCTCCCAGATTAAGGGATTTTGAATGTTAAGGAGTTCTTCTACAGGAGGTAGAAGAGGAAAAAGAAATCCATTTAAAATTTAATAGTATATTTCATAGCATATTTGTTTCAGACAAAACAGCTGGGCCGTTATGTTTCCTTCTAAGTCCTGCATTTCCCTCTTCTCTTCATTTTTCTACCCCTCTTCCCTCGGACCCACCCTGCTCTCCCGAGGACCATTTCCTGGTATTTGTCAGGCTTTGGTGATGGCTTTCTAAGGAATTTACTATTTGAGTTCTTCCTTAGATCTGTAGTATTTCAGTTACTTTGTCTGTAAATACTTGCATGCTCCCGTGTGTTTACTTATAGGTTTATAAACCGATTCGGCAGGGAAGCCATCAGGTCCTGGATTTTTCTTGGGCAGGAGGATTTCTGTTGCCATTTCCATTTCATGATTTGTCATGGGTCTATTTAGCTTGTTTGCGTCTTCCTGGCTCAGTTCAGATATACCAATGTTCTCTAGGGATGCATTCATTTCTGTCAGATTGTCCAGTTAATTGGCACGCAGGCTTTTAAAAATATTCCTTTACAGTAGTCTGTATTTTACTTGAGTCTGTTGTGATGACCCCTTTTTACAATCTCTGATTTTATGTATTTGAGTGATTTCTACTTTTCTCTTAGTCAAGGTTACTAAGGGCCTGTCAAATTTTATTTTCAAAGAACCAACTCTTGGTTCTGTGATTCTCTGTATTATAGCTTTTGTCCCTACTCTATTTATGTCTTTTGATTGGAAAAACGAGCCCACTGACACTGAGAGTTAGAACTGAGAATTAGGTGATATTTCCTGTCTTGTTACCTGTCCCCATTCTTAGGGGTAAGTAAGTCTTGTACTGACTTCTCCACTGATTGTTTATCAGCGCCTTCCTTCATCTCTTTTCACCGAGTGGCTGTTTTTTTCCTTGGCCTCCTTTGCCATCTCTTGGCATTTTTCCAGCTTTTTATATTCTCCATGAATTCTTCTACTTTTCTTTGATTGCTTTAGTTGCTGTCACAAAATGTCTTGTAAAAGTTTTTGATCTTTTCATAAATCGTTTTGATGGGTAGGTTTTTAAATCCAGTTTGTGAAGTTTCTTCCAGATCTTGATCTCTCTGTTCCGGTATCTGATTGTTTTCTGAGATGTTGTATTTCCTTCATTTCTCATGTTTCTGTGATGCATTTTACCCATCTGAGGACCTTTCTGGTTTTTTACCTTCTGCAGTCTGAGTTTTTAGCTGACTAGGCAATGGATGATTTGATCTTGCATTGCAATTTTACTGGTTTCACCTGGGTTCAGGGTACGTAAAGGCAATTTAGTGCATCTATGGACTCGAACGGTGATGGGGAGTGGTGGTGTTTAAGTTTATCAGTTGAAGAAAATTAGGGTTCTAAGGCAGGTAAGTGATGGGTGAAGAGAAATAGTTTGCCAGAGAGGTCTATGGTTGAAAAGGGTATAAAAGTATAGAGAATTAGAAGCGGAAGGGTGGAAATGAGGATAGGGAATGAGTGTAAAGGAAGAAAAGGGTAAGAAAGAAACTGATTTACTCCAAGGAGGGAAACAGAGATGAGAGGAGATGTGTCGATCCCTAAACCCTCCTGCTTGCGTGACCCTCGTCTACTCAATCACCCCTATACTTCCAAAATGAGACAGGCAACAAATACCTAGTTCCCATGTACCAAGCAGTGAAAAAGATAACAACAAAAAATGAGCAAGTGCATAAACTAAAAAGCAGAAACAACAAAAAAAGAGGACTTCTCTCTTCAGAGTGTTCAGGACAGACAGTCGAGACAGCTGTTCCTAAGGCTAGTTTAAATGGGTTGTGTCCTTCTGTCTTTGTGACCCTCTGAGCTGTCAGGCCCTTCTGGGAATTTAGCGGAGGGAGGGCGGGATGGCAACTGTAGGGGCTGGGGTGAAGTTCTCAGGCCTTCAGCTTCTTGGGGCTGCAGGTAGACTTGTTTCAGGCAGGCTGGAGGTCAGACCCTCTGCCTTTTCTCCCGCTGGACTTGGGCAGACGCCTTTCCTGCCTCTCCTGGTCCAGGTGGTACGCTGGCCTGGTGTGGGGAAGCGTAGGTTTAGGCTCTCCGGGCTGGCAGGCGTGTCTTATCTGCAGGCCCGGCTGGAGTTGAGGCCTGGTGCTCACTGCTCCTTCAGCAGGGATCTGGCCGGATGCTCTGGCTCCCAGGGCTGGGAAGGGTCCTTCGTGGGGCCACAGGGCCCCTGTGAATCTGAGCCCACACTGTCTCGAAAGACCAAAGATTCGAAAACCCAGTAGTTCAAAGAGAACAGAGCTGGCTCTGAGAATGGACAGTGTCTGTCCTGTCCTGACAAGGTATCCAGGTGTGGGGGTGTCATTTCTACATTCCTTCCACCTGATCTCCTAAGAGTAGAAATTCCCAAACATGCAAAACCAACAAGTTATGAGGGACGCCATCTTGTTTTGTGTGTTACGCTTAGCATGAGCTGGTTTTGTCATCGCAGGAAGCTGGAAGCCCTAGTTTATAAGGACAGTTTTTGGCTCACATTCAGACATGGGGAAAATGAAACCACAGCCCTGCACGTGTGACTATGTGTCTTTGAATGTATGGGATAATTACAGTACATTTATTTTCCAAGAAAGTGTCCTTCTGCCTGGTTTCTTTGGAAAGCATAGCTTCGGTCTGAAATCCAGTACTTTTTCTTTACCTATTAAATAATATCTGAAGATGGACGCTAGGAACTCACATTGTAATATGTGTCTGATGTGGTTCTTTTCAACATCACAGTCCAAGAAATATTGTCCCAGAGGAAAATGATAATAATCACAATTTATAAATTAGTTAACACTTTATACCATAGAGTTTACATACATAAAATTTTAGAAAATTACAGCTGGCAGACCACCTTCCAATTAAAGCCCAATTAAAGAGGGGAAAATATCTCAGTATTTCTCTTTCCTGGAAGGAAGAAGGTCTGCCCTCTCCAGCTGGGAAGATCTAAGCTGGTGCCACAATGTGTAGTGTCAGGTTGTCTAAGTAGTTGATTTGAAACAAAATCTGGAACTCTTCACCTGCTCCTGGAACCACAAGGTTCAAGGGCAGCATTTGACAATCTGCCTCCACACAGAACAATGCTATTATCAGTCAAGTTCAAAGACCACTGATCTCTTGCTCAGTGGACAAGTGAATTCAACAATAGAGTCAAATAATTCATCAGATCAAATCAGTGAGAGGTCTTTGATTTGTCTGCAACACTGATGTCGGCTTAAATATGAGTTACTTTGATCTCTCACAAAGACTGAAGTGCTGTCACCCTGAAAATTAGAAGTTTGGAGCTTAAAGAAATTTCCTTAGCAATGATTGAAATCCCTTATGAACAATGTCTTCCATTGCTTCCTCTCATCACCTGTCATCAGGACCAGCTTCTAGTCAATGGTGTGTAAGCTCTGTGCTGTGATGAGGAGAAGGGGCAGGATTGCTCTTTCAGAAATAATTGAGAAGGATGGACTTTGGCATGCGTTTTAATCCACCCCATCTGCCACCAGAGGGATAGATGAAGGACGAGTAATGCCGCCACATGCAGGAAAGTTGTGAGTGCTGGTTCAAATCCAAGGAAGATTAATTAAACCTGAGCAGCTTTCCAGCTCATGGAATGCTGGATTTTCGTTTTCTTTCATAAAGGCCTTTGTAGACAGATGGTTTCCACCAGGTGATGTCAAGAAATCAATTGGCCGTCTTCTGCCTGAGGCTAAAGTGGTATGCACCATGACTCTCTCCTGTGAAGTTCATTTTTTATTCTCACTACAGGGGGCAGACACTTGGGGTAGGAAGACAACCTCCTCTCTGCTTAATCCTCCAGACTCCAGTGTTGTGTGGATCACTGGTCCTGGCTTTGTTCTTTTTATCTTGAGTTTGTAGTTCTCTCCTTCCTCATGTGCACTTGGCACTGGATTTCTTCTGTAAGAAATATCACACCTGTAATCCTACCTACTCATGAGGCTGAGCTCTAAGGATCAGGGTTCCAGGCCAGCCATAGCAGGACTCTCATCTCCAATTAACCACCAAAAGCCAGAAGTGAAGCCATGGCTCAAAGTCGTAGAGCACTAGCCTTAGCTCTAAGGCTCAGAGACATTATTTAGGCCCTGAGATCAAGCCCTAGGACTGGCACATAAAAAGAAAGAAGGAAACAATTGCCAATTTTCCCTTGATGTATTTATTTTGTAGGTATTTTATCAGAAAAGACTTATGGATATTTATTTTATTCTTTGAGGCATAATCCAGTGTTTCTGTTATTTATTTACTTTATTTACTGGACTTGTTCTAATTTTTGGCATTTACTGTTCTTTCCACCTGGCTTCTGCCCTGTCACTTGGTCGCTGCTGCTGCTGTTGCTTAGCATTTTCTTTGTCCCAGCCCTGAAGCCCACGATGTCACTAGGGAGGCTTGGCTTGAGATTGTTACTGGGAATGGCGTTTAGCAACCACGTTCTGAGAGGTGACTGCGCTTGTTACTCTCGAGGCGCCATCACAGCTCTGTTCTATCCACCCTCCATCCGTAGGGTTTGGGACATTTCTATTTAAGGAATGGTATGGACAATTTGCTACGCCTCTATTTCCTAGTACATGTATTAAAATAGGGCCATACTTCCATGAAGGCAACTCAGTTCTCAACAGGCCCCACAGGGCATTGCCATCTTTATGCATTTCATAAATTATTTCCCCAGCAGTGAGATATGTAGGCCGCATGGTCTGTTCGACTTTAGGACAGAAGATGAAATGCTTTCAGATTCGCTGGTGCTTGGGAATTTCCCTTAGTACACAGCATCCAAATGCACTCTGCCTTCCAATCTATTTCTCTGTGGATGTCTGTCTATCCTATAAGACTGTCTTCAAATTATTTCTCCCATCATCTTTTTTATTCCTTTATTCTGCTTTCTTCCTGTGTGCATTGCTCTGTGTGCGTCTTGCCTATTTAGTTTTATGACTCTGGGGGTTAGGTGTATGGGAGGGTTTGGTTCAATCTCTTGGACATTGCTTCTTATACATTTTCCTGGCTATGTTTTTCTACTGGTACTTTCTTACCAAGTTCCACTCTTTCTCACTTTGTTTTCTTCCTGCTTGGATCCCTGTTCTTCAGCAGGTCTGAAGAAGCTCAGATAGAAACACAGATATTTCCAAGAGTCTCTACCAGACCAGCACTTTGGGGATGTTCTGTGAAGCTATAAGTCGGAAAGAAGTTTTGTACTTACATAGCCTAGGAAAAACTTTATGATTTCTTGAGGTTGGACAGGTCTATGCAATGTATGGTTTCAGTTATTTATTTGGTAAAAGGAGCTTTCAGTAAGCCAAAGGCATTCCTAAGGAAGCAATGCCACTTCAAGACCATCAGAGTGCTGTCAATGTCTTCTTCCCGTGGACTGGTGAGGGGCGCTATGAGCCCCCAGTGCCCACGACCCTGGCATTGATGGAGCAGCACCTCACCTAGAGAAATTCAAGGCACTCCCCGGGATTCCGTGGCGCCATGCTGGATGGGTAAGGCACGGCACCGGGCTCATCTGAAGAGTCTTGGTGTGGGAAGCCCAAAGCCACGTGGCTTCCTGAGAGATTCCTCGTCCTCGTTCCCAGGGCTCCGGCGTGGTGGTGAGGGGAAGCTCCAGCCTGTGGGGTGGGAGGGTGCCAGGCCCTGAGGGCTAAGCTGGGGAGGGCTCTGGCCGGAGGCTCCTGCTGAAGGAGATCGAAATGGCGGCGTGGGAAGACTTGACCATGTGTTGGTTCTGGGAAAGGCGTTTGATTACTCGTTATTTCCTTCCCCCCAAAGCCCACTCACAGTCAGGTCTTGGGAGGGGCTTAGGGGATGGGGTTGTTGGCCTGGGCCTGCCTCCTGTCCTCATCAACCTTTCTCACAGGGAGATGACGGGGAGGTGAAACAGCCACCACCAGGGCTGGGGAGGAAACCAGAGCCTGGGAGCAGGGGAGCCTGCAGTGCACTCTCCCTCCTGGAGGTGCAATCGTGCTGAGGAGCACGCTCAGCTAGGGGTGGAAGAAAAGCTGCATGGAGGAAGGTGGAGTTTGAGACAAGAGAGGGCAAGAAACAGAAGAGGGAAGAGAAGGCAGGTCGGACACCTGACGGAGGAACCCTGCACGCTTGCCTCTGGAGCCTCCCCTGCGGGTGTGTCAGGAGCGAGCCAGGGTTGACTCACCGTGGTGATCTCATCCATACCCCTGAGAACTAACCCGTGTTACCATACACCACACGGGAGTAGCTGGGAATTAAGAAGGGTCCCACAGCGCTGGTGTGGGCAGAGGCTGACATGCAGGGACAAGGCGGCACAGAAAATGCTAGCGATGAGGGGATTATGAATAATGCTAGAAGTGTGGACACCACACTTAGCAGTGACAGCAGCACCAGAATGGAAGGAATGAGAGAAGCACCTCCTTGAATGCTTAGCGGGGAGAGGGCTGGTGTGGACGGAAGATGAGAAGATCTGATGTAAGTCAGGAGGCCATCGGTTTGCACAGCCTTCTCTTCACTTAGGTATCTCTGTGACCTCGGGAAGGCCAGGCGACTTCTGTGGGGTACCATTTAATGGTAGTTGATTTAACTGCCGCTAATACCAGGCTTTTGTTCTTGTAGTTACTAAGAATGGACTAAAGCTGTCATCCTGGATGCTAGGGAGGTGGAGATCAAGTGAAAGGCTGTTCAGAGGTCATTCCAAGCAGTGTGAGAGACTCTGTCTCAACTAATCATGGGGTGTGGTGGCATACATTTGTCACCTCCATTCTGGAGGAGGCTAAGATTGAGAGTCTTGAGGTTCCAGGTCAACTTGGGAAACAACACCAACAACGGTGAGATCTAGCCCAACAGAGAAAAATGTGGGCCTCTCAGTATGCACTTGTCATCCCGGTACTTGGGAAGCATACATAGAGGACGGACGTCGAGGCCAGCCTAGGCAACAGTGCAAAAAAGAGAAGGGACCATTTAGGCATGATGTGAGCAATCAAAGACTAGGAAACGCTAAGTCGCAAGTTCAAAATCCCATACTGCCACCAAAAATGAGAAAGTAAAAGAACACACTAAGAACGGATAAGCAAGCTACTGAAAGTTCAGAATGGCCCTCCCAACAACTGTCATAAGTAATATGACAACGGAACCACCGGAACTCTTCTGGTTGATTGATTCACCTTGAAAGCCATGTCTAGTCAAAGGGGTTTGCAAGTATGCTTTGCCAAGTTCCAGAGGGAGATAAAATCCCGCTTTGTATCACTGTGGGAAGGAAATGACCTATTTCTTGGCCAAGAATGAAAATGAACAGTCTTTCACAGTTAGTCTCTACAAACCTGTTTTCATCAGCACTGCAAGGGAGGCCTCACCGGGTGGGTACAGTGCACGAGCTTTAGCATCAGTTCCTGGGGCACAGTGCATAGGCCCTAGTACCTGTTCCTGGGGTACAGTGTATGAGACTTAGCTTCCGTTCCTGGGGTACGGTGCACGAGGGGGACGTTCTCACTGGCCCAGCAAAAATTCACATGGGATCAGTTTGGCAAAACATGGCTGTTGCCTTTTCAGGACCAAGATTCCAGCACTCCATGTGGTCTCTAGGCCAAACCTTGGGGCTGAAAGAACCCTGGCCCTCGAGGGTCTTGTGGCCTCAGCCTGCGATCGAGAGCCTGGTGTCTGGCTGTTCATCTGTCAGTACTTCCTATCTGAGCCTGGTCTCCCAGAGCTGAAGACTGGATGAGGCTGGGGTGGACACCACAGCTCGGGGGTGCCCAGCCTTCAAGACACATCTTGGCTCAACTTCCATCTGAAAAAAGTGGCTCTGTGGCCAAGACGACACACGTGTCCTGAGGGCGCCACACAGAAACAGTACCATGAAGCTGGACAGCGTGTGCTTTCTTCCTCCACATGTCCCTCTGGCTTCCAGCAGGCTGGAGTTTGCTGAAAGTCCTCTCCTTTGTATGTTATTCCTTCTAACAGGTGTCTCAGTTCTGATCTTTTAAGGAACACTGTTCTATATTTCATAGTCCTAAAGCAAGCATGTTAGTTTCGTTTCAAAGCGTAAAATATTTCAGAGAAGACAGGAAAGACTCCTGCGCAGACCCAGAGCCACGCGCCCTCCTCGTGCACAGGGAAGCTCAGAGGCACACAGGACTACTAAGGCACAGAGAACATCTCGTACTTTAATTTTTTATTGTTATTATAAAGGAGATGTATGGAGGAGTTACAGTTACATAAGTCAGGTAAAGAGTACATTTCTATAATTTAAAATGAAATAGTTTCCCCCACATCAGAGAAAAATAAGCTGTCTTTTAGTCAGGGGATGGGAGGTGATGGAGGATGGAAGAGCCCAGAAGTCCGGGCAGCAGGGGAAGCTTTCAGTGGGATTGGCTCCTGGCAGCTCTAATTTAAAGTGACCTGGTGTAAACTGAGGCTGAGGGCTTGCTGCCCCATCACTTCCTCATACCCCACTCCCAGGTCTGCTCATTTCCAAGTCCCTAGGTGTCATTACCTTCTGACCTCACAGACTGGAGCTGGGGTGAGATGGGGCCCAGGGAGGCGGGCAGTGGGGATGTGTGTCTACAGAAGTGGGCCAGGTGCTGAAAACCACTCTGCTGGGATTCCCACAGGTTGATGCCATTCGCAGCGCTGGCTTAAAGACTTCAAACTATGATGTGGAATGAGGGCAGAGGGAGGTGTGAAATCATTCTGCAGTCTCAGCAACTGGACTCAGAGCTGTTGGAATACCAATCTCTCATAAGCTTAGACCTAGCTTGGAACGATTGGTCAAATCATTGTCTCTTCTTTCTGGGCCACACTTTGTCTCAAAGTCTCTCCTGAATATGAGCGTCAGTTCCGAGTGCCCACACTGCCCAAAACAAATGCCCGGAGCTGCTGTGACAGTAAGATGGGCCAGGCAGCATCCCCGGAGGGAGACAGGCAGTGTCCCTCCAGAGAGGAGGACTGTGAAGACTTAGAACGAGGTCAGGTGAGAACACCACACACAGTGCTAGATGAGGGAGGAAGAGACCTGAAAGTGGGCAGCAGCTCAACCACAAAGGAGATTTAGCTGCATGGCAACAGATGGGGCCGGGACTCTCAACAACACTCTTCTTTTAAAGGAAGTAAAAATGAACCCGTGGAAGAGAAGAAGGAGCCCACTCTCAGACAGGCAATTCAATCTTTACCAAATATTTGTTGAGGAAGCAATTATGTATTTAGGAGCATTCAGAGAAAAGGCAATGTCCTGCACAGGAAAGTGGAGGCAGCCCCACTCTCCCGAACCTGGCAATCTAGTGGGGGCAGTGGAGTGAAAATAGCCCTAGAGCTACAATTAACATGGCCTTAATTTTCCTGCAGGGGTGTGTTATACGTGAAGCAGACTGACCGACCCACACTGGAGGGTTCAAAAAAGACGTAGGCCGCACAATTTAAAAGTCATGATTTACAAAGCTTGTGCTGGCCTGATATTTGGCAGGCGTGGTCACACAGAGACAAGCATCCTGGGTCAGAAAAGACCTGCCCATAAGATTGCCATGACTGGAGTACAGCCAAGTCAGGCTGACCACCCAAGACTGCCCTGGACCTTGATATGCTGGTGTGGTCTTAAGCGTTTGCAGGTTTTGATCAGCACATAGTATGTCCATGTTCCTTATATTGTTCAAAGGAGAGCACTTTGGAGGCTGTGTGTAGAGCAGGCTAGAATCCTCATGAATGGGTAGTTCATGAAGGATCGAGCTGTTGCTAGCTCACGGTTCTGCAGCGTGGCGTGATCGAGCTGGCACTCGAGCTGCCTCAGCACTGCTGTGTCACACGGTGACAGAGCCAGCCTGCAGCTGGGATTTGCCTGCTTCTTGTGAAGCTGATGGTGCCATCCGGCTCCCCTCCGGTGGCCTCATCTCGTCCTCACCGCTCCAGAGCCCACACCCCCAGTACCATTACCACGTGACTCTAGAGATAGAATTTCCGTGAGCTTTGGAGAGCACAGAGACCCAGAACAGAACCCAAAACATTTGTTTTTACACATGACAGAGTAAGGCTACTTTAGAATAGGAATGATGGTAAAGATGGAGCCGAGGTGACAGGACTTCTCACAGATGATGACAGGAACCTTATGTTCTGGGGATGGAGGATTCCAGGCGTGGGGTTGGAGCAGTCTCTGACAGAGGTGACAGGGTGGGTCAGCGACCTTACATCTCGTAGATCAAGATTGTAGCAGTCTCCCTGACCCCCTGCCCCATGCACACAGCACTGAGTGGGATTTGTTGAGATTGTACATTGAAAGATAAATGTGTTGAACTAAAATTTTTAAAATGGGAATTTGGAGTAGGAGGATAATTCAAGTGGTGATGCTTTCATGGCCTTACAGCAAACCATATTGGCAATGATTCTGTGCCTATTACTATAATAATTATTATTACTAAACAGGACACTTTTGGCCTTTAGTGGTGCGCTTAAAGATTTTATCTCGGGGAAACCTATGATCTCAAAACTCTTGCGGCGTAACTAATGGGTGGCCCACTTTGATTCGTGTTATGGAAAGAACAGCATCAGAAAAGCCCAATGTAATGGGCTTCAGCACTAGTTTGCCATCTGGGGGGAGAGAACAACTTCTCATTGGAAGGTTGTTGATACTTGTATACTTAGCAGATACAGTTTATAGACAGAGTGCAGCGTTCCACTGTTGAGAAAAGAAACATGAAGAAAACCCAGCAAACCTCTCATTAATGAGCAAAATCTAATTAGTCCTCTCTTCTGCTTGTGTGAAAAACTCCATTCTGTGATGAAAGAACAGTAGATTTGTGAGTCTGTGATGTGTCTCGTGTCATTCCCAGTGTATGGATGTGCAATGTGTTAAACTGTCAAATATAGACTCTTGTTTCCATACTGACAGGATTACTATATTAAAACGTGGGAGTTTCAAGGGAATCATCCATCATTCTGTCCTGAGAAGGAATTCGTTTAATCAGCAGTTTTCGTTCCTGGCTGCAGTCGAGAAAGGCTGGACACCGGGGATAGGATTTTAGATGTTAGGAAAGCAATGGCAGCCAGGACCCTATCTGGCCATCATCAGGAAAGGATGTAGAGACGGGAAAGAGAATAAAACAAGTCTTTAAACAAATGAAGCCATCCTCCTGTAGACAACTCTGCAGAGAGCCGTGTAGCAAACCTCTGTGCGTAGGAAGTCCAGGCATACGAGGAGATGAGGTCCAGAGAGATACTTTGCTACTTGAATCCCAGAAGTGCTCCAAAAGCACAGAGGCCCAGACATGTGGGCTCCTGGCTGGACCTCTCTATGGGCCCCCAAGAGGCTTTGGGACTTCATTACTGCCCTGCAAGAAACCCCAGCCAGAAAGACTCCACTGTCATCATTAACTGGATGATCGAGGATTCCTGTGGCTGGCAGGGAGAGGAGGTGAGGAGGAAGGTCTGTCCGCTCCCTCCCTTCTGTGCTCACTTGGCAAAGCCGACATTGAATTAAGACATCATCTGGGTCTTTCATTGTTTCTCATTTCATCTACAGAGGTAGCAGTAGGGCAGAAACGACTGAAAATTTTATAGTGAGAGCATTGGTTCCAGGAATAATTTCTGATTCATAGGAAAGAAAAGGGTTTTGAGAAATACTTAATAAATAAAAATGTAAAGAAAAGTTTCTGAGATTTTTCTATCTGTCTTGTTTGCCTGCCTGCCTGCCTGTCCATCCATCCACCCATCCACCCACTCATCCCACCCAGACATCGGTCTGTCTGTCTGTCTATCTTGCCATAGTAATAGAATGGGTGTGCTGTATGGGAAATAAGCTGAGAGATTATGAAACGAGGTCATCTTGGCAGGATGAAGTGAAGGAGTGGACATGCCATTGATGGGTGGAAGGCTATTGGGATGGCAGATTTGGTAGAGAAGAAGAAGATAGGGAGTGCTGCGTGCTTGAGATCCTGTCCAACATGTGGGTGAGAGTTTTCACAGGGAAGCAGGTGAGTGTCAGATGTGTCTGGAAACTCCCACATATGGCTGAAAGTCAAAGCCATGTCAGTGATGAGGTGAGATCGATGCAGACAAAGGCAGGACCGGTGTGAGACCCCGGGTTTGGGTGGGGGAAGTGAGTCAGCCGAGGGTGGAGAAGGAAGCCCAGTGTGGGACTTCGGGAGGAAAGCGTCGGTGACACTGCACCGCTGTGAGAGGCTCTGACGGTGAGAGACGCCCAGTGGATAGAAGACAATGAGTTGCAACAACACCAGATCGACGGTGTTTTTAAAGAGATTATTTGATTGTGGCTCTCAAAGAAGAAGATCTTTGTGTGATTATGGAAATTAGCCATAGAGAGGCACAGTGTGTAACGAAAGAAAGTATGGGGAATTTCCACAGTAACAAACTAGGCCGCAGGTACTGAACCCAGGACACATAACAGGGGAGAGATTGTCCTTAGATACAAGCAGACAGACATTGTCAAGATGGTGACTCCGAGAAGAGAGGGGAATTGATCCAGTTGAGACAGCAACTGCATCGGGTAGCTAATCCTGTTGACTGAAGGCAAGAGCTTCAAAGCATAATAAGGATAGACAGTGGTCTGGAAATCAGCCTGAGCTTGGAGGTCCTGTTGGATGCCCCGAAGCTATTTGTTTGAGGGGATTAAGGGGCTCAGTGTCACAGGAGTCAACCAAATTTCGGCTCGAGGGGACAAGTGAGGAAAACACTTGGAGAAGAGGTTGGGGCAGAAAGGGCTGTGTGATGACCTCGAGTCCCTGACCGCTGTGCAGAAGGAGCTTGCTCTCTGGAAGTAGTGGGGCTTGAAGAAGCCGATGAGGTGAAATGCTGGTTGATAAGAACGCCTCATGCATCCGTTACTACCGTGTCTGGGATGCAGCTGTGTGCTGAACATTTTGCATAATTCCATGTCCCCAGGAGACAGGAGAGGAGGTTTCCTCAGAAGCCAGTGGTGTGGGGTGGTGGGCATCTCCAGGACAGTGCTGTGGAGTAGGCTTGGGAGAAGACAGTGACATGCCAAGCTCTGTGGTATATTCTTCTGCTGCTTTGTCATCACCACTACAGAGAAGCCATTTGAATGCATTCGCCGTGCATGGCTTTCTGTGCAATGGAAACTCTTACTTTGTAGGAGAGAGGCACCAGGAGCATGCAGAGACTTTTAGATCTCATCATATGAAGAAGGAATTGATTTAATACTGCTCCATTAATGAAATTAAGTTTTGTAATATCAGGTGTAAATTCAAGGAAGTTGTTATACTGCTTGAGCTGTGTTCCCAACTTCTTTTCCCATAGGCTATTTCCTAGACCAGCCTGGGAAGTCCTCATACTTGTCCTTCCCTGTAATGCTGGTGATGGCAGGATGTCTACTAGGCCAGCCTATCCATTGTGTTTGCCACATTGTTGGGATAATGCATGACAATCCCTTCAGCCACTGGTTGAGATGGGGTATCTGAAGCTTGGACTGGAATCTCCCAATCTCTGCCTTCAGGTAGTCCTTGGGCCCCTCTTTGGACCTTCTTTGGCTCTTACTAACACCAACCAACCAACCAACCAACCAACAAAGCAACCAACCACCAACCAAAAAAACCAACCAACCAACCAACATACCAACCAACCAAAAAAACAATCAACTAGTTAACCAACACACCAACCAACCAACAAATCAACCAACTAACCAATCAGCCAACTAACCAACCAAGCACCCAACCAATCAAGCAACCAACTAACCAACCAACCAACAAACCAATCAACCAACCAGCCAAGCAACCTACCAACTAATTAATCAACCAACCAACTAATGAAGCAGCCATTTAAGATCACAGTGTACGTGAAGGGAAGACAACAATGTGTGTACGAGAAGCATTTGCAAACAAACTGTCCTTAATTTTGCCTCCACTTTGGCCACTCTTACTGAAGAGTGCTGGGCAGCAGCCAGTGGAGGCTGTGTGTGCCTCGTGGTGCTGTGAATGAGAGGGGTGATTGCAGTGAGGATCGCTGGGAGGGGATCTGGTCACCTGGTGGAAGAAAGCCCAGGCTGTCTGCTTAGTCTTGGATCCTGACCGGACCTGCGTCACGTGGGAAGATTCTCCGGCCTCTTGCCTGGGGTGCTGGCCGCCTGTGTCTGAGGCCCAAGCAGGCACTCGGGCTGAAGAAGTCTTCTTTGCAGAGCTGAGGTTTCCACTGAAGTCTTTGTTTTGGCTTTTTGGAGCTCACTCCTACACCAGCACCTCCAGCTTCCTGGTTGGCTGATGCTTTGTGTCCCACCGTGATCCTCGCCATCATCGTCCATTCCAGCTGCTGTGGGGACAGCAAATTCCACGCAGAGGTGACCAGACTCCCAAAGGATACCTATTAGCTCCTGGCTAACAACTGGTGACCTCAGACTGGAAGCCGGGTCACCCCGGCCATGGGCAGGGTGGTCAGCCCTAAGCCTGACTCTAGTCTCCTTAGAGGCCCTTTGCAGGTGAGGGAGTAGGCACTCACAGCCCCCGCTGCGGGGAGAATGGCCTTGGTGGGACCTCCTCGCCCTTCACTTCTGCTGAGGCTGCTGTTGTCCTGGGATCATTCCCAGATAATCTGTTCTCTCCTAAGTGTCATCCAGGCCTTGGATCCAGGGGGGCTTGCAGGAAGAAGTCTGTGTGCAGGCATGGTTTCCACCTGGCTGGCCAGCTGGGTTTTAGCTCTTTCTCATACACACTGTCAGCTCCCCCCTGCCGCCCTCCTAGTCCTACTTCCATGGTACCTGGGGTGTTCAATTCCTGAGGCTTTTTCATGGTTCAGTGATGTGGATCAACTGCTTTTTATTACTTTCCTTCTCTGCAGGAGATTTGGCTTCAGCATTTTCCGCTCTGATATATTATTTAGCGCCTATGCATCTGCTTTGCTCCTTCTGAAATTTTGTTGGCACCTTCATCTGGCATCACCTCCTCAGCACTTCTTGTTCTGCAGGCTGGGGACCGTCCTCCTGCTTTGCCAGTGGTCCTAGGAGGCGGTGGGGAGATGAATGAGGGTTCCTGCGTGGTACTTATCTAAGGGTTCAGCATTTGCTCTGTGATCCATGAGACTAGAAACAGGAAACCTAAATTGTACTTTTGTGAAACTCAGAATAAGCCTGGGGCAAGACAGCACATGCCCCTGGGCCTTGGTTTCCTTGTCTGTAAAGCTGCTTGTGTGGACTGGTCACTTAGCTCTCTCCTGTGTCAGAAGACCGGCGGGTTATCTCACATCTACCTCTGGCATGTGGGAAGCTCAGCTTCACATCGTAAGGCCAAAGCTGATGAAGGTGTGGGTTTGGGAGAACAGAAAAAGATGGGTGATGTTTCCCATGGTGTGGGAGCTTCTAGGCTTTTGTGTTGACGTTTTGTAATATTACCTGTTGTCTGGAATGGGCTTGGATAGAGGGACCAAAAATGGGCTTTAAATGTGGGCATTGTTTGGAGAGAGAGAGAGAGAGAGAGAGAGAGAGAGAGAGAGAGAGAGAGAGAGAGAGAGAGAGAGAGAGAGAGAGAAAGAGAGGGAGAGAGAGAGAGAGAGAGAGAAAGAGAGGGAGAGAGAGAGAGAGAGAGATCACCACTGTTTTCAAGTCGTACAGTCTCCCAGGTGTCTCTGGAGTCTATTTGTATGAGTATGAGAGTGGGGCATGCAACTTTCCTCTGACTTTTCTACCTCATCAGTTAAAAGCCCAGCTCTTGTCTTTCCGACTCTCTCTCTCCTTTGTCTACCAATGATTTTCTATCCATGGAGCGGCAGATCTGAAAGTGGTATTTATGTTCTCATCGAAGCGAATGCATGCACCCATCATGTCCTCCCTTCCCTGTTCTCACTCTGTTTTTCCCTCCCATCCTCCCCTGGGGATTCCCTGGTGAATTCTCCTGCTGGAGGCCAGCTGGGAATCAGCGTGACAGCTGGGTGCTCAAGAGAAAAGCCTGGGCGCTGGAGTGGGTGCCCTTGTTTGTCGCCACATGGTTCAGTTCCATATTTCTGCAGTCAGATGCACCTGGTAAGCATGTGAAATAAAGCTCAACATGGCTGTGTGTGTGGACCACGGCTTTCCAGCGTGGGTGTGGAAGGCACCACCGAGGAGTGCGTGCACACACAGGCTCCCAGGGAAGATGTCTGGAGATGAGTTCCCCAGGTAATTCAATACATGGCCACTGAGCTCTGAGCCGTTACTTGTTTACTAAAAGCTGAATGCAGGCTTCATCTCTTCTGTGCTACATAATTACAGCTGAGCCCGTGGGCGAGCGATTCAGGAGGGCGTGGGGGACTGAGGTTGCAATTAGACATTTTTGCAGGATGTGACAAAGGACTACTTCTGCCTGCAGAGGGTCAGGTGGGGCTCCCTTCTCCCTGTGGCGGGAGGCCGCTGAGTGTTTGCCCGCTGTCACATGGGGACGAGGCTCTGGAGGGGCGCTTCCTCTTTGGCACTGCCTTCCGTGTCTCTTATAGGACACCAAGGATGAGGAAAGTAATTAGATTTGGTTTTTCCCTATTGTTGGCTGATTTGAATGTGGTTATTTCCTTGTCACTCCTGATTTCTGGGTAGTACACTGATTTGTCACACATTCACAAGTGGGAGTGGAGGATGTTTACTGTTTTTTTCCACAAAACAACATCTTTCAAAGCTGTTTTTCTTTCTGCACACAGCAGAGATGAAAATAGAAGCCATTAGCCCTGGAGAGAGAGAGAGTTGGGCAGAGGCTGTGGGTGTTGAATGACTCAGGTAGTTTAGGAAAGACCCACTCTTGCTTCTATTCTGGGCAGAGGAGGCAGCGTTTCCAACAGGTGGGATTGGAGACAACCTATGGTGATGTTCTGTTCCTGGCCTGTGATTCCCAGGACACTTCCTGAATCAGCGATTTGAGCTCCAGATCTGGAGGCCAGACAAATGTCAGCCAGCCTGTGAGGAGGAAATTGGAGTTGTGGTTTTCAAAAGGATTCTTTCTGGACGCTGTGTGAGGAACAATTCTTGCTCTTGATCAGAACTCTGGTTCAACCTGTTATCTCAAAAACATAATAAAGCTGAGTGGCCAATTGTAGCCTGAAACTACACATTCAACTTCAGGAGCAATGTGGCGAAGAGATATCCATCCATCCATCCATTTGAACAGAGTTTTAAAGAACCCTTACTAAGTAGTGTTATAAGCATCGGATATAGGGCATAGGCATGCAGTTTAACTCACCTTATTCTACTTGGTTTGGTGTGAGTTAAAAAAAACCTGACAGCTTTCGCTGGTCTGGTATCTCTTCATCTGTCAAACATGGTTCAAGTGCCGTCAGTGTTTCTGGAAGTTTCTATGTCATGTGTATCCAGGAAGTCTTGATAAGCCCGAATCCATGCCCTGACTGGACTTGACTTAGTGCCTGGTCCAACTTTGTCCATAAGAAACCGTATGTAAATAAAATTAGTTCTAAATTTAATCCACTATACTCACATTAATATTCTTGTAGATGTAATCATTATAAAATATGAACGTATTAGTGAGATATCATGCTGCAAGTTCCTACATGTATTTGACACATACAATGCAACTCAAGCCTGACTAGCCACGTTCCCAGGTCACGGTCACCTGAGCAGTGGAACCAGCGACTGGCATGCCTCTCCCTGGCTTCCTCGCTCTTGCTTTCACCAGCTAACATTCAGGGATTCTTAAGAAAGACATAATGGTGCTGGGGATGACTCAAAGAAGAGTTTTAAATGATCAAAGGGATAATGAGAGTGTCTGGGGAGGATGAGGTAGGAGGAACAAAGGCTTTGCGCTCCATCGAGAAGGCTGAGGAGGGAAGATGATCCGAGTTTGCAGTCGGGAAGTCAATGCCAAGGCTGAACTTGAAATGTTTTTGAGATACAAAAATAGCTCAGCAAGTGGGGCTGTTGACTAGATAGGAACAGTGACATTGAGCACAAAGAATGAGAAGTGGTACTTCAGGCAGCACACAAGGGGTTGGCTGGAGTGGTACACCACCGGCCCAGAAAGTAGGGTAGCCCTGAGTTCATTCCCCACCTCCCGCCCAGTACCATCACAACAAAACAAAACAAAACAGCCAAGCCTGGCAAGCCAAAACCGAAGCCACACAGAGAGGGGAAGCCTCTGGAAGTGATTGGGCCAGGAGAGCTCTGTCCTCTGAAGAACGATGCGAGCAAGGCTGGGCGTTCAGGCTCTGGTCTCACCAGGATGTCTTGCACAATGGGTGTTGCAGCAGGAAGGCCCCCTCACAGCATGCAGCCCCTGGATCCTCCACCCCTGGCCTGTAGAAGCTCAACGCACTTCTGCTCCTGGTGAGGCCCCAGGCATGTGGTTTTGCTGAAGTCACACAGGCTTGGTTGTCAGCTGGCTTAGAACCACACACATTTAAACAAAGCGCAGGATGTGGAGTCAAGAGTGAGTGAGGCTGGTCTAGAACATTCTCACAAGCCTCCTGGAGATGATCTCCTGCCAGCACTGAGGACCTGTCACGGGACGTGGAACTCAGTCTGTCCTTCAGGACTGCCCAGGCCAGCATCAGCCTTCTGCCTGCAGGGTGGCCTGTCTCTGAACCTCTGCATTTCTGTCACACACTTGCATATGTCTGTGACAGCCTTTAGGAGATACAAAAGTTGTTAAAATCATGAGTGTACTCACTATGGAAGCTGTGCACACCGTGTTTTTTCACCTCGATGTTCACAGTAATAGCCCAAACGCTATGTCTCAGTGACCTGGGGCTGAGGCTGGGATTGGAACTGATGGCCCATTTGCCATTTAGAAATTCTTCCCAGTAGTAGGGTTTGCAAGCAGTGACCTTTTGTTGTTATCTACTATGCAAAGTAAGTCAGAATTTGACATTTTATTTCTTGACATTTGATTGAGGTGCCTAAAGTATGTCACATTGAACTAAAGAATCATTAGGACTAATAATCTATGAAAGGGAGTGGCAGCTTATAATTGAAGATTACCTATTGCAAGACCTATTCTGGGGGATTTGAGAGAGAGAAGGCGTGGTCACTGCCATTTGTTTCTTTGGTATCTGTTGCTCCTCTCCGGGGCAGCAACACGGGAACGGGGAGGGACACACAGGGCCAGCCTGTAGTCCCCCGGGAGCCAAGCGAGATGGTAAGTGTCGAAGATGCAGCCCTCCCCCAATCACCGGGGAAGAAAAAACCACGCTGCGTCAGAAGCAGTGTTAACCATGAAAGTGCATCAGATCTCTCTGCTGATCTCTGCTGATCTCAGATGCTCTCCTCACTTTATTGCGTCAGACAATTAGTTATATACTGTTAGGGTAGGAGAAGGTGGGCACTGGGAAGCTAGCCAATAGGAAGAGGGCCTCTGTGTTACCACTAAGGGTCTGGATGGGGCTTTCAGGTACTGGGCAGGACAGGTGCAGGAAAGCGCGTGAGACTTGAGCTGCTGCAAGACCCGCGAAACTGCGAGGGGGGTGTTCAATCGAGTCACGTACACAGAGATGCCTTAAGAGAGGTATGCAAAAGACCGAATGCCTGGTCAAAGCCCTTTAATTGCAGCTGAGTCAGAATCAGGCCTCAGAGATGGAGGCTAGGCCCCAACAGGTATCCTTTCGAGGTCTTCATAGGAGCTGCATTCTCCATCGGCCCTCATTCCTCAATACCTGATGCATTTTTTAGGACAGAGTAAGCTGGGCTATAAGACTGAGTACAGTAACCTGATGCGGAGGCTCCAATTCCCTCGCTTTCAGCAGGGCCTGGTGTAGTTGCATGGATTTCCTGCTTCCCTCTTCCACAGAGCCTTCAGTGTGAGTCTCCTACATGGGTGTCTTGTACACACGCCCGTTGTGGCCCTTTGTAGACATGAGCTTGCTTTGGGGCAGCCACCTGAGGACACAGTGGCTTCTTCCTTCCCTCTCCCTGCTAGAGGTGCTTCCTTGCTGAATGGTGAGTAGGCAGTGTGGTGGGAAGAGAAGCTGGGGAAGACATGTGATGTGTTTGACCGGGATCTTAGTACCAATTGTTATCTATTATTCCTGTTCATCTTCCAAATGAGAATCAGTCGGATGACGTCATGCAGAGCCCCTGGGTCTGAAGATGAGGAAGGTCACGCAGACCTGGCTTTCCCAGCCCTGAGCTGCTGCCCTTCTAGAAACCTTGCCTTAGACTCTAGGCAAGGCTGATAGATGCACTCAAACCCGACTCCACTGTCCCGGGGTGACAGCTCCCAGCACCTCTGCTGCACTGGGGGCCCCTACAGGAAAGGCTCTTACTAGCGTCTTTACAGTGCAATGCAGCAGTGTTTTCTCAACACCGCTCTGCCTTGTTCTGTGGTCCTTGCGCAGGCGCTGAGGTCTTCATGGTTGGGACGTATTTGGCTGAAGGCCGAGGGTGGAGTAGTCGTGTGAGCACTTCTGTGGGCAGAGAAGGAAGGCCTGGCTTACCAGTCACAGACCGAGAGAGACCACAGAGCCACACCTCATGGGTGAGGAGTGTGGTCTGATCCCACACAGTCCTTGCGCACTCCTGAATCATGGCTTGTGAGGACAGAAGGTCTCTGTATCTTGGAGCAGTTGGCTTATATGAGGGAACCATAAAAGGAGAGATTTAAATCCATCACTAGATGAGGGGCTGGGACCTGGGGGGGATGGGTGGCGGTCGCAAGAGATACGACTATGTTGACGTCTTTGTGGGCCGATATCATAGGCTGCCAGGACAATGCAAGTTATGTTCTTTGGACCCTAAGGAAAAAAGGGAAACGGTTTGGAAAAAAATTAATGTGATGGAGTGACTTGGAGCTGCTGTGAGAGTCCATGCATGGGCAGGAGCTGCTGGTCTGGCTGGGGTGGACAGGGAAATCTCATCACACATCTGGGACTTTACGGTGCTGTCTTGCCTTTGATGTTGAGATGAGCCAACTGAACTTGGCCTTTCTGTCTATATTGGGTGCTGGGGAAAATAGTGTTTCTCTCAGACCTTTGATCAATACAGGGAAGAAAGGAAAGAAAATCTGAAACAAAACATTATTACTGGCTTATCACCTGCCTCAACCATGGGAGCAGAGGAGACAGAGCAAAGGTTTCTGGGAGGGCTGACATCTCCAGATGTGACATGGACACAGTGTTTGAGTCCAGGAGCTGGATGGCCTGAGGCCACTACACAGAGTCCTAATCTAGGCTCTGTGCCACACTCCCCACAGGTCAGGAGATTTACATGGACACCTTATCATCATCAGTTGCCTTGTATTGGGCATCTTTGAGAAACTGGATGCTACACTTAGCATCTTCTGTGGTTTACCATCATTCTTTGATTGCAATGTCAATGAAAAACTTGTACCAGTGAAGAGTCAAACAACCTTCCTGCATTTCAGAGTTGGGGTGTGTACGTGTGCCCTCTGACCTTCAGCTTGCTTGCTTGCTTTCTTTCTTTCTTTCTTTCTTTCTTTCTTTCTTTCTTTCTTTCTTTCTTTCTTTCTTTCTTCAAACCCCAGTTGTGGGGCTTGAACTCAGGGCCTGAGCATTGTCCTTGGGCTTTCTCAAGGTTAGAGCTCTACCACTTGAGCCACAGCACCACTTCCAGCTTTTTTCTATGTATGTGGTATCAGGGAATCGAACCTAGGTCTTCGTGCATGCTAGGCAAGCACTTTAACCACTAGGCCACACTCCCAGCCAATAATTTTCTATGTAAAATTCCTAACAACCCTGTGACTTGGCTATGTCTGTCACTTCCCTAGCCCTCTCAGCAGGATTCCCATTTCCCTGTGAAATCACTAATCCCCCTCAGCAGATGGGTCTCTAATGCAGAGCCCTGACCTCAGCCCTCCCTGGAGACAGAAGGCCCAGAGCTGCAGTCATGTCCTGAGTGGCTCCAGACTGAGACCATAGCACATGGCTGCCCTGGGTCCTCCCCTTCACATGTCCCGAGCCCTCGCAGCCTCTACAGATCTGTGTTCTGAGTCGCTGGGGAGACAGAGAGGCATCTTGCCAGGGGAAGTCTGAGAGGTCATGCCATGTACAACTGTCTTCCTACCCTGCAATGGATGAAGAGGGAGAGAAAACTCTTCCACATTCCCCAGTACCACCCAACCTTCAAAGCCCTTCACACCCCAAAAGCCATTTTGGCAATTAGCAACACTGTCTCTGAAGGCTGGTGACAGGCAGGGTGGACAGACGTGCCGGTGGAGGTGTGGCAGCCTGAGGCAGGCTCCTGACCGCAGACTCACGAGAACCTGGTGTTTCCAGCCTCAGATCTCTAACTAGGCTGGGCACAGTGCGGTGTGGAGAGTGCCTGTGGCCTCGAGTGTGAGGATGGAGTTCAGGTTTTGACCCAGTGGGAAGAGTTCCTGGGAGTTTCATGCCTGAGCACCCGAGCGCTTGTGCTGCGGTCTGGGGAATGGTGATGGAACATCTGCCGCTCTCGAACACGTGGCAGGTGCAGTCAGTACCGCTTACGGCCTGGCCTGGGAACACCGCAGCTTAAGGTGCTCTTCTTGGCTCTCTTTCCCCCCATCAAAAAGCCCAAAGTGGAGCTGTGGCTCAGGTGATAGGAAAGGGCTCAGGGAGAGTGCTCAAGGAAGAATCTCCAAATTAAGCCGTATTACACAGTCCAACATTTCTTATGAAGTTTTCAATTTAATAATTGAATTTATTTAAAAAAGAAAAAGAATGTTTGAATATTTTCATCAGTCGTGGCTTGTAGTGCTTTCAGCAATTATCATAAAAGCTATTTAAATGATGGGAATCGATTATTTTAAATCCACCACATTCTGTAGAAAATATTAAACATAAAACATCCATAGTCAAATATTGGGTGCTTTTCACTCATTTACTATGCAAATGAATTATGCATAAAAATACCTGATGCTTATTTCCTTATTTACATTTCTGAGTAGCTTTCAGCCCCCGGCAGAGCAAAGTACCACAGCGTGGCCGTTTAGATTCTGAATTGGAATAACAGAAGAATTTGAGAAACACCATGAGACCCACTAACTATGGTTACTGACCACACACATGCAGCCCGCCCCAGAGCCACCTGTGTCCTGGAGCTGATCTCCGTGTCCCCACCTCCATATCACAAAGGCCGCTGAGATGTGGTGTCTTGCTGCAGAACTCATCCACGGATGGATACAAGCGCTGGCTGCAGTGTGCTTATGCTCTTTCCTTTGGTCCCTGTGCACTGTGGCCTGGGAACTCTGTGCTCTGACACAAGTGTGGCTGAGCCTCGCCTGGTAGAGCCCGTCGCCAGTCTGTTCTCAGTGCTCAGCCAGGGTGTGGCAGCCACTTGCCCCAGTCCCGTCTGCCCCAGGTTCCAATGTCTTTCCTGGGAGGAGCCCCACACTGCCTTCTCCAGGCAGATGGCTTTGGGGTAGTGACACAAGTTTCTTTGTTCTCATCTCAGGTGCTAGAGCTAAGCTGCCCCTCCAATCTTCCAATGACAGCACACAGAGAGGAAATGTGCTTTGGAAGTGCACGTGTTCTCTCTATTTCATTGCTGCCTGGTATTCCAGCACCAAAGCCCGTCTCATTGCCATTTGATCTCCAGGACCTAACTCTGGGCTAGGTCTGCCCGCTGGACACTGGGCAGCCAGCGCTCACTTAGAAAGCCATAGAATCTGCTTCAGAGTCTGTGGGTGTGGCTGTGGCTCGCCGGGTGAGTCACCGTCTTCATGTTAAGGTAAACTCACCTCCATCACCGCTTCTTGTGAGTCTTTCTAAGCATCTGTCGCTGTGCTGTCTGGTCCTGACAGCTCCTTTGGAGATGCCAGAGTGGGACTGGTCTTTTTTTTTTTTTAAAAAAAAAAACTTCTCAAGCTGCTTATGAAGGGTAAAATACAAGGGAAAGTTAAGTGGTGCCATTTGAGACACTGTAAAAAAATGCAGTACTTAATGTCCCAGGCCAGCAGCAGTCTGTGGGTAGAAGATAATGGGGTGCTGTGTGAGAAGTGTGACACTGGAAATGGATCTGAAAGAGTATTATCTACGTATAAAGGCCTGTCTTATGTCAGATTCATAAAGACATTTATGAAGAAACTTCAGAAAGAGGAGAAACGTTTAAGTAAATTTTTTCCTATGACACTCAAGCTGTAAATATCTATCTTTATAACCTCCAGAAGAAGCTAGCTGGTTCTTTCAGCTAATCCCATGGAACACAGAGAATTTGTACTCTGCTTGGAATTAAACCACTTGGGGGGAGGTAATCTTAATAATGAAGGATAATCTAGACATTTTAAAAGCCATAATTGTACTCCTAAAGCCTCATAAAATCTATCATTTGAATTCTGGTTATTATATTCTTGTCTTGCTACCAAGGTAAAAGACATTGATTGGGAGCTGGAGGCATAACTCAAATGATGAGCCTGGAAAGTGCCAGGCTCTGAGTTCAACCCCAGGATCACCATCAAAAATGGAGAGCAAGAGGGGGCGGGGGAGAGAAGGAGAAAGAGCAGGAGAAAGAGCAGGAGAAAATGCTGACCCACACTTCTGCTACTTTCTGTGAACAAACTTTCTGTTTATCAACATGTTCCTGTTTGAATTCAAATACGAAAGCAGAGAGAGAGAGAGAGAATACTGGGTAATGAGATAGACAATAGATCTAAATAGAGTTATTGAAATGTGCAGGCATATTGTTCAATTGGGAGAAGGCATGAACGAACCTCCCCTCTCTCCCCAGTTAGTTTAGGTTTTACTTTGTGGTAATACAGTCTGTGCTCATTGTAGTGCAACATTCTGGCTTCTTCTAGCACGGGAACATCACAAAACCATTCGCTTGTCAGCAGCTATGAAGGTTGCACGTCCTCTCTCCAGCCTCAGTGCTTCCTGTGGGCTCGCAGACCCTGGGGCCATCCATTCATACATGACTTGTGAGCGCTGATGGCATAGAGATTCTCTGTGGCTCAATAACTAGAGGCTCATGGTTTGAACACTCATGCATTAGGAAGCACTGCCATTTTGAGGCGTGAGACTAAGTGCAGTCCATGAGCTCTGGGCTGTTTTCAGGGCAGGAGTTTGGAGTAATGGTTTCTCTTCTCTGCAGAGTAAAATGGTTTCTCTGCGTTATGGGACACACACTCCGACCGCTGAAGGGTCTCTAGCTAAAGGAAAATACTAATCAACTTCTTATTAAGTCTGTCTGGATTCTGACAGAGTTTGAATAAAATTGCATACTGGTTTACCAGACAAGGAAGACTTTTTAAAATGTATACCTAAGAGTCAAGTACATTTTCCTGGGAGAGATTTTCCAGGTAAGTGTTTTAGTGTTTCCAACTTTTAACAACACAGTTTTCATGTACATAAGAGGCAGTAATTTAACTTTAACTTTGCACTGGCTTTGAATTTTGAAAGATGTTTTGTCTCAGTATAGTTCACCAGGGCAAAGAAGCCAGAGGGAAAGAGGGTGGGGTGGGCCCGTGTCCTCTGCTGTGCTGCAGGATGGAGCTTCCCAGGGGAGTCAGAGCCGTGGTGGAAACGGTCTTGAGTGGACCTCTCCTCCTCACAAAGCTGCTAGGGAATGGCTCATTGAAAGATTTTTCTCAGTTGTGTGAGTAATGCATCTAATTTTGGAAATCCGAACCATGAATTGAGGATTTCTCTTCATTTCTTTGTCTCATCTTCGTTTTTTAAAAATTATTGTTTTATAGTTTATATTCTAGAACTCTTTTGCCTCTTCAGCTAAGTTTATTACTCAGTATACTATTTCTTATAAGTTTTGTTTTTATTTTATTATATTGTCAGAGTGATGTATAGAAGGGTTCCAGTTACATTTTTTTCTTTATTAACGTTGATTTTTACATCATATTTTAAATGACAGGTTTAACAAACGAGTGTTCAAGAAGGGAATCTCTATTTACAATCACTGGAAGTTAGTATTTAGAACTTAATCAAAATTAGGCTAAGGGTTTGTATGTCATAGAAACATACTAATTTTAGAAAATAAAACATTATGTCTATAGAGTCATAGGTTTTTATATCTATATAGTTATGTTTATATTTCCACTACCATATCCATAGCATTGGGTATGCAGATATTGAATCCTTGCTCTTGTACTCTTTGGATCTAATAGCCACATATTAAGGCTATGATGCGCCTTGGTTCCTTAGGTCTTGACTTGTCTCACTCAACATTATTCGCTCTAGATTCATCCACTTCCCTGCGAATGCCATTATTTTATCTTGTCTGTTGGCTATGTTCCAGTTACATTTTTAAAGTATTGAGTATATTACTTCTTAAATATTGTTACCCCTTCCCATATGTTTCTCCCATTTTCTCTCTTCCTAACCCCTCCCTAATTGTAAAGTTCATTTTTAATATATTGTCATATGAATATTGATGTTACATTGGTTCACTCTGTCTTTTGTCTCATCATCTTGTTTTTCCCTTTCCCTTCCCTAATTTAAATAAATATAAATGTATATAAATACACTCTGTACAAAAGCCAGATACAGTAATAATGGGATAAACCACAAGGGGGAAAAAAACCAAAAGAGGAAAGAAATAACATGGTACATTAAAAAAAAAACCCACAAAGATAAACCTCTTGTTTCCTTATCCTGGAGTTCATTTCACTTAGCCCCATCCTATATGGCCATATGCATATATTTTTTGAGCTTTGTAATCCTCTGCTAGGAAAATCCTAGATATACTAATTATTACAAATGAGGGGTCTGGCTTACTTCACTTAATACGATTTTTTCCAAGTCTTTGCATTTCCTTACAAATGGGATGATGTCATTCTTTCTGATGGCAGCATAGAATTCCATTGTGTATAAGTACCACATCTTCTTGATCCATTCATCTACTGAGGGGAATCTGGATTGGTTCCTTATCTTAGCTATGGTAAATAGTGCTGCAATAAACGTGGCTGTGCTAGTAGCTTTAGTATGGCCTTGTTTCTGGACATTTGGGTAAATGCCCAGGAGTGGGATTGCTGTGTCATAGGGGAGCTCTGTGTTTAGTCTTTTGAGGAACCACCATACTACTTTCCAGAGTGGTGGAATGAGTTTACACTCCCACCAACAGTGTAGTAGTGATCCCTTCTGTTGTTACTAGATTTCTTGATCATAGCCATTCTAACTGGAGTGAGGTGGAATCTCAGAGTTGTTTTGATTTGCATTTCTTTTATGACCAGGGGTGTCGAGCATTTCTTCACGAGTCTATAGGACATTCTTATTTCCTCTTCAGAGAAGACTCTCTTTAAGTCTTTGGCCCATCTTTTAATGGGATGATTGTTCCTTTGTGGATCTGTTTTTGAGAGATTTAATTTTTTGAGCTGTACGTATATTTTGGATATGAGGCCTTTGTCTGTTGTATGGTTAGTGAAGATCTTCTCCTACTCTGTGGGCTTTCTATTTATCTTGCTAGTTATATCCTTTGCCATACAGAAGCTCTGCAGTTTAATGCAGTCCCATTTGTCCAACCTTTTTTGATTTGTTGTCTTTCTGGGCCTTTATTAAGGAAGCGTTGACCTGTGCCAAGGAGCCCTAGTGAATTTTCTATTCCTTTCTGTAAAATTTTCAGGGTATCTGCTTTTACCTCAAGGCCTTTAATCCATTTGGGATTGATTCTGGTGCAGGGTGACATATAAGGATCCAACTTTAGTTTCCTATGGGTGTTTCTCATCTCGGTTCTAAGTGGGGATTCTCTCTTGATTTATCTTTCAAGATAGTTCATTGTCGGTTCAGAGAACACGACTGAATTTTTGCTGTGCATTTCGTGTCTTGCAGTCTTCTGGACTTGATGTATTATCTCTAGCTGGTTTGGGGATAGCACGTTTAGGGCTTTCTAAGGACGATGCCGTCTGCACACAGGACCCTCTGACTCTCTCCTCCATGGTGGGTGACATGCCTTTCTTTCTCGTGACTAACTGCTCTGGCCAGGACCCGCACCACTATGTTGGATAAGAGTGGTAAAGAGGATGCCTTTGTCCTGCTCTAGATTGTCGAGGAAAGTGTTCCACTTGCCCCTGTCCACATGATGCTAGCTATGGGCACCGAGAGAAGATTACAGAAACAGACATTTCCATCCATGAGGTGGAAAGCTCTCCAGCAAACAACTGTGTATCCAAAGGAAGTAGAAAGACAAGAATAAACCAAGACCCAGATTCATACAAGGAAAGAATAACACAGATCAGAGCAGCAACAACATAGAAACTAAAAGAAATTCAACAGATGAATGCCATGAGGTGTCAGTATTTTGAAAAGATAAATAGAATTGACAAACCTTACCTGGACTAAGAAAAAAAGGCAGGGGAAGACTCAAGTACAACCGGGGGGGAAGAAAGGAAACATTGAGTGGATACTGTGAACACACACAATGGCCTGTTGTAAACAAGTATAAATCCACAAACTAGATCATTGTATCAGGAAGAAATAGCCTAAACAGATGGCCGATAAACAATGGTACTGAATTATTAACAGAGAAAATCCCTGGACCAAAATGCTTTCACTTTCGAATCCAATCAACAATGAAAAGAGAACAGATATCAAATTCTTCTTGCGCTATTAGAAAATAGAAAAGGAGAATCTTCTGAAATTAATTTCACCTGCTACCAAAGCTAGACATGGTCACGTGTACAAAAGACAGCTGCCAGTTGGTGTTCCCGGTAAACCTGGTGCAAAAGTCCTTGGCACAAACAAGAAAATCGCATTCCACAGCACACGAAAATACCATTGGACATGATCAAGGGACCTCTCAGTGTGGGAAGGAGGCCTCAGCGTGCACACATTGCTAAATGCAACACAGAACCAAGGAGCAGCATAGAAAGATCATTTGATAAAACTCAGTGTCCCCTTCATGACAAAAACTTTCAGCAAATAAGGCCATGATGAACTGGGTCTTGACACAGTGAGTGCCTGTGGCTCTTAAGCCAGCAGCTTCTTAATATGGGCTCTATTTTACCTTGCTGAACAACAAGCTAAGAAACGACAGAGGTTAGCAGCAGCTGACAACATGGATGGTTTCCAGACCACGCTAAGTGAGGGCAGCCAGGCACTGAGCATCGGAGCTGGCCATCGGCGAGGACAGACCAGGACCTAGAGCATGGCCGATGGGGTAGAAACAGCAGAAATGCTCTGCGGTGATGTGAACGTTGGCTCACTGAGTTGTAGTCAGGATGCCTCCTTGGTATGAGCTCAGTACACACCACTGGCTTGCACATCTAGGGTGAGAAAATGGCAAAGGATGAAGCATTGCAGCGTGTGTACCTCCTCGCTGTGACTCAGGCGGGGCTCACGCTGTTCGCGTGCTCATGTTATCGCCTCGCCAATCTGAGCTCCTTTGGAAGAATCGTTTCCCGTTTCTAGACTAGCCTGCTGTCCAATTTCCAGTGCAGCTCCTACGTATTAACCATGTCATTTGGACATGATGTTTCTCATTGTGAAAACTGCTTTTCTTCCCGCCGTGATTAACCCCTCGAGTCCAAGGTTGTCTAAGCCAGCTGGCTGCCTATCTCTGAGGACTCTCGGGCCATTTGTCACCAGATTTAACATCTGTTTCTCTCTCTCTCTCTCTCTCTCTCTCTCTCTCTCTCTCTCTCTCTCTCTCTCTCTCTCTCTCTCTCTCTCGCTCTCTCTCGCTCTCCCTCCCTCTTTCCTCCTCCTCCTCTTCTTCCTCCGCTTCCTCCTCCTCTTTCCCCCTCCCTCCCTCTCCCCTCACTGCTGTATAAAGCAGAGGTAGACCTGCATCTTATGCCCGCTGCCTGTCTGTAATCCTTTCCTCTGGAACTCACTCTGTGGCTGAGAGCTAATATGAACCTGATTTCATTCCTTCCCCTGAAGCTGGAAACAATCAAAGACCATGACAACGTGGAGTCCAGCGAGCAGTAGAGCCCTGAACAGGCGAATGGGTCTCCTGTTAGCAAGAGATGAGGTGAGGGGGGGGCGGGGGGCGGAGAGAGGGAGGGAGAGAAAGAAAGAGAAAGAGAGAGAGCGCCTGCAGTCTAGGGTTTCTCCTAGGGAGCAGCTCAATGGTTTCCTTTCTTCTCCTCTGGTTTTCCTTTCCTCTATGTTTTTCACATTTGAACTGCTGTGGCTCTGTGGCTCTCCATCACTTACTTTGAAGGATTTCACAAAATACCACAAGCACGTGTTAAAGAAACTGATCCTTCTGCTCTCTAAGCAGTCTCCCCCACGATGAAATACTAGCATTGAACTCAGACCCAGAAGAGACCCAGAACCCTGACTTAGAATATTCAGTTCTACCAGTGCTACTGTCTGTGTATAACATACCAATTCTATTTTTAAAAATTGAAAGAAAACTACCTCATTTTTTTTGTCTAGACATCTATGAAAGAAGGATCGTGTACTTGATTTCAGAAACTGGCTTGCAATAATAAATACAATAGCATGTTAGGAATAATTTATAAATATTGTGATGAATGCTGCCTTCCACATTTCCTAATCGGCTGAAAAAACCGTGAGTGTTGGTGTTCCTCCGTACATGGAATGACTTATTTAATTTTTTTGTGATTAACTCAGAGCCTGCCTAGACAACAATTTGTACAAAATGTAACCAAATAACTACCGACCAGACTAGGATGGGAGGGGAAGCAGCCAGCAGTGATGGCTCCATCAGGGCGCATGGGGCTGTGCCAGCTAAGTGGGGGTTCACCACAGTCACACCCTTGAAGGCTTTGAGGCCCGGCGTCTCTGATGGCCCTGGCCAGCCCAGCTTAGAGGACCCCGCGTGGAGTGCAGGTGGCTTCTTGATGAGCTGCTCTGTGATGCCCAGAAGACAGTGCTGAGGGAAGGAGACTGTGGATTGAGCTGGTGCGGGGAGAGAGACACGTAAGAGAAAGTCCCATAGGGCTGGCTCCTCTACCACCTGCTCAAGATGGCCAGGGGACATGATCAAGCAGGCGATTCATGACTTAAACAACAGTACCTTGTTTCCACAGCTCTGGCCCCCCCTGGCCATCCTTGGTGGGGAATTATGTCAGATTTTCCTGACATAGGAAAGCCACCGTTGGCTTGGATCAGGACTCAACCTCACTGAGTTACTACTTTAAAGGCACTCTCTCCCCAAAGCCCGTCACTTTCCAGGCTTCTAGGGTGGGACATCAGCACACTGACTGGGAGACACGTTTCAGCCTGCATTTGGCCTTTCCTACACACCAGAGATTGAGACAGCACCTTCTGAGTCGGAGCTGATCATCCCTTTGTCCCTGGCTCTGTTCCTAGCCTGGTCTGTTCTCTGGGCCTCACAGGATGTGCAGAGCAGAGGGCTGGAGGGTGTCAGAGGGTGCCTGAGGGTTTATGTCAAGTGCTCGGCAGCCCTGTGCCAGAGTCCAGAGCATTCTTTTCATTTTCACTGTGCCCGGCTCCTCCCCTGGCCCTGCAAACACGACCCCCGGGGGGCTGAGGCCCCAGCAGCAGAACTTGTTCTCTGATTAGACTTATGCCCCTGCTTCACAGCTGGAGGATCACACCCTAAGAAGGATGGTGCCAGGCAGGAGAGCAGGTTTCTGGAGCCACTGAAGGAGAGGAGCAGCCTTGGCATAGGAGCCACTCCTGGAGAGGCAGTGAGACTCCTGGAGGGGGCAGAGCGGAAGGAAAGCTGTCATGGGTCCAGAGCTTGCTTCTGGTCATTTGTCCTGGGCGTAGGCTGTCGTGTGTAGTTTTGTCCTGCAGTAACGGACAAAGGAAGGGACACATTCCATCTGGATTCTTGGGGTGCTCATAGCTCAGCAGCAGGCACAAGCCCAACCAGCCACATAAGTAAGAAGTCCTCAGGAGAAAGTGCAACGAGGGGTTCACAGGTGCCCCCAAGGCTGTGGTTTCCTGCTGGGATTATTGCCTCCTCCAGTCTGCAACAGTGCTGGTATGCCCCACAGCCCAGCAGTCTTGCCCAGGGCTGCGTTTCTGGGGTCTTTTTCTTTTCTTGATTGCCTCTGCTGTGGCTTTCGCTGGAGACAGGCATCGTGGTGATGGCTCTCCTCTTGAAGAAACCTCCGAGGAAGCGGCTGTTGTAGGTTTCCCTTGGAAGTAGGGCTAGGCAGACAACCCTCACTGGAGCCATGTTTAGCTGTCATGTTTCGGATTCAGCCCAGCCGTATCTCCCACCTGCTCATAAAATGTTACGGCAACATGTCACAAACTCCGTATGTGAGGCACCCTTTTCTTTCCTGTCCCAGAAGAAATAACCAAACTCTGTTCACTAGGAAGTGAACAAGTTTGTAAGCAGCCATGTCTTAACAGCTTGGCATATATTTGCTAAATTAGTAGTATTATATTATTCTGAAGCACAGTTACTGATTTGGGGAATGTTGGTTCTTTGGGTACTTTGTCATGGAATTGAATTTGACCCTCATTTCCTATTTCCTGTGGTTCCATGTCCTGTTTGCTTTATTTAATCATGGCAACTACCAGAACTCAGCTTTGCACGAGTGTTCTGATACCGAGGGCACTCTCGACGTAGAATGAGAAGATTGCGTGGCCTGTGGCAAGGTCTGCGAGTTGCCTGCACGCATTATGCAGAGAGGTCCTCCCAGTTTCCTGTGGCTGGCGAAGCTTCTGGAACCCTTGTGGTTGTGGGGTGAGAGTGGAGAAGTGGGTGTGGCACATTCAGACGTCCATCTGTGCCTCAGTGCA
Organism: Megascapheus bottae; assembly: GCF_031878675.1. NCBI lineage: Eukaryota > Metazoa > Chordata > Mammalia > Rodentia > Geomyidae > Megascapheus > Megascapheus bottae. The sequence goes on from NC_143513.1 coordinate 83,293,868, forward strand.
CCACTGCTTCGTCTCCGGTTGGATGGGCGGGGCATGCGCACGGAGACTGCACGGCATGGCAGTCTTACTAAGACTGTCAACAGAAATGGCTTCCACAGCCCCACATGCGTTCTCCTCCCTTGGTGCTGCTGGAGTGGCCCCTCCTCAGTTTCTGAAGCCCCTTCTCTCTCCCCGCCAAGACTGGCTTCTGTAGAAGGTGGACATTGCTGCTCCTTTCGTGTGTGCATTTTCTTTCCCTTGGACCTGGTTTTCTAGGACCAAGAAATAATTGAAATTTATTGGCACTTTCCAGTTCTGTGGTGCATTCTTCATGTAGGGTAGAAAGGGGCCAGAATGGGGCCTTCCCCGGCCCTGAGGCGAGACCACCTGAGAGCTGGGCCACCAGACAGCCACACCCTGGGGTTGATTTGCAGCATGTCTGTGTGGCAAGACATCATGGAACGTCTTTAATGATGACCAGATGCCTCTCTACACTCGCCTTGAGGACTCTGGGCCCAGGATTGGGCCGGAGGAGCTAGAAGAACACAGTGACAGATTGAGATACAGCTCTGTTCTTTGAGCAATGGTGGCTTATTTGAAACTGATGTGTGACTCTAACAGCAGATGCTGTGAGCACGTGCAGGCATTCCAGAAGGAAAGGTCATGGCGGGCAGCACACACAGGCTTTTCTGGGGGACATTTGTCACAGAAGGTGTCAGCAGGAAGGTGCATGGTCTGGGGGAGGCAAATGTGATAGTGAGGAGCTGCAGAAAGAGGACAAAGGTGACACAAAGCTTTGAAGGAATAAACAGTCCTATCTGGCGCACAGGGTGGGAGCTCAGGCAGATGGCTAGGTGAGCAGGTGTGGAGAGGGACAGGAATTGGGGGTGTGGTCCCCAGGGGCCTTGGAAGCCAGGTGGGCGTGGGGGCTGGCTCAGGGTCCCGGGGTGAGCTGGGGACCCAGGCCGGTGCTGCTTCTGTCCCACGGCTGCCCACGCCTCAGCGTGGTGCCTGCGGAGCTTGTTTTGCAAAGTGTTGCTCTGACACCACCTGCGAGGCCATCTGTGTGCAGATCGCAGCCCGGTGCCAGGAGCTGGCACCATTAGAGTCACCACCTGGGAACAGGGCTGCCATGGAGCCAGGTGGGCATGTCCTGGTTCAGTGGCTCTTACTGTCCCCTTTCCACTCACGCGGGCACACACAGCGTGAACTATGTTCTAGTGACCACATCCAAAACACTCCATCCAGCAGGCGGCTCACACAGCTCACTCAGGCCACAGCCACGCGTGTCATGCACGAGTGCTCACGGCACACTGCATGACACTAGGGTTTGGATCTCGAGTGTCCTCCAGTGTCCCAGCCTGTGTCATCACTGGGATGCGGAGGAGTCCCTAGGAGGGGGAGCCCGGTGAGAGGAGGTTAGTCCGTTGGGGGCCCTGCTGCTGTGTGCTTCGCACACCACAGGCTCCCACCATGGTGTACGGTGCAGCCAGAGGCTCCAAACCACAGAGCCAAGCCACCGTGGACTGAAAACTCTGAAACCACAGCTCGAAGGAAACCTTCCCTTTACCAAGCTGAGTACCGCAGGTGTTTTGCCATAGGCATACTTCATGCACAGGTCATCGTGACACACAGCACACACACACGACATCCCAGGCCCACACTCTCATACATGACACGGCATGACACTTAATTTGCTTTGCTTTGCTTGCGGGATTAGTTTTCCTTCACTTTCTTCCTTTGTGATTTTAGTGAGATGGGCCGTCAGTTATTAAGGTTCGGGAGCATGGGCTCCTCCGTTTGCATTCTGTAGACTTCTACTTGCTGTCTGGGCTTCCTGGGTCCGGCTTCAGCCTTGCCCTCATAGCATAAATATGAACATTTTGGTGGCACAGGGTTTCATGTTGTCTCGCAAGATTCGTGCTGTTGGAAGCTAAGCACAGATATCATCAACACAACAAGTGCAGAGCAAAAGCCCTCAGATCCTCCCCTAACTCCCTCCCCTTCCACTGTGAGCACTAGCAGCAGCCTGGCCACTCTCTAAAGACACTCCCGACGTATTCGGGACATGATTCCTGGAGTGACACGGACAGGGATCTGTACTGAGGCAAGCAGTTTGGTCTTGGGGTGCATGGAGCTGTGTGCATTGCTTCTGGATCATTGCTTCTCTGGTGACAGTCACTGTTCTGCTCTTGTGCATCACTTCAGGGGACAGCGTGGCCATTCCTACACCCTCCCCCTCCCCTTTTCCCTTCCCTCTTCCTTCTCCTCCTCCTCCCCCCAGAGGACAGCATGGTGACCCTCACTGCCCAGACCACCACCCTGTGGCTTCCCTGTCCCTAAGCATCGACCATTGACAGATGGCGCTGGGGAGTCTGCTTTACCCGTGGTCCTGCCTTGATCCTGTCTGCAGTGGAGATGGACAGCTAACTTGTTTCACTAGCATGGTGACTCTGAGCTTGGCCCATAGTGTTATTTGTGAACTCCAGGCTCGGTACAAGTATAGAGCCAGGCCATCAGAAGCCTTAAGAATGTCTAATTCTCAGGAAGCCATCACTAGATCATGATCAAAAAGGGTGATTAGTACTAAAGCTTCACGATTTCCTTATTTGGAGAATTCTACCACTGTTTTTCAGTACTGGGCTTTGTGTGAGCCACATCAAGCTTGGGATCCTTCTGTTTCTGACTCTCCTGTAGCTGGGGGTCATAGGTGTACACCCCCGTGTCTGATGGGTTTTTCATTTGATAATGACCATTGTGTTGCTGTGGATGAAGTGTCTTACACAGCCCTCGTGAGAGGCCCACGGGCCTGTGGGCAGAATGGTGAAGACTGGATTCGTGAGTGGGTTAGTGAGAGACTGCAGTGCCGAGTTTACATCTCTGAACTTTCCCAATTGTCTTCTTATCAGTCACACTTGTCAGAAACTGTAACAATGTTATGCTTTCTTCATTTCTTGGGAGCTATTAATAAAAAGAACATTGAAATCACACAGAGATATGACAGCTTCCCAAAGGAGAAATACACAAGGAGGTGTCATTTAATGGCACTTATGATTAAATTCTTACAGGCTATATTTGATCATTAAAGGAGTAGATATTTTGAATGCCCACCTCTGCATTAGAGACTAAACCAAGTACAGGGTGGGACGGAGCAGTGAAGCCCCAGCTGACACCGTGCTTGGGCACTGACAGTGCATACAGCAGGTACATGCACATGTGTGTGCAAAGCTGTAAGTATGTGTGTGCATACTCATGTGACATGCAGTATGTCCGAGGTCGTTAACACTGTGGGGGGAAACAGCGCAGGGTGTGGACAACCAGAATGCCCTTGGGTACTTTGCAAGTTTGAATTGTGAGTGAGTAGATCTCACCGGAAATTGTTATGCCGACACTCAGTTGGAGTGGATCAGAGTGGACTGCATAGACTTCTAGTGCCTAGCGTCTTAGCCCAGAGGGTCTGTCGGCACCACGATCCTGGTGTAGGATTTTTCAGGAATGGCAGGAAAAACAAGGAGGCCAGCTTTCCCTGAGAGAGGCAGACGTGTGTGTGTGTGTGTGTTTTCTGGGAACCACGGAAGCCATGTGCCGACAGAGGGGTGGGCAGGAAGCAGGGCAGCAGTTTCCTTCTCTGCCAGAGCTGCTGCACAAATCCTTTCTACGCTGTAGGATGTTACTCAGGTCACAGTCACTTTTACATATATATATATATATATAAATATATATATACATACATATATGTGTGTGTATAAACAAGGCTTTGAATTCTGTTCTATTTGTGTTCACTTCAAAGAGCAATCGGACTTGCTCACTTCCACTTTTTTCAGCTAAAACACAGAAAATAAAGCACCACTAGCACCTATCTGTAATAATTTATAAAGTGTTTCATTCTGTTTATTAACTTACTGATCCTTACAGTCATTACGTGAGATAAAAGCTTGCTAAACCTATTCCAGGGAGCACGCCAGTGACCTGAGCAAACAGGAATGCAGCATGAGAGCCGTGTGAGACCTTTCTTTTCTCTCAGTCTCTAGGCACTTCTGGAATCTTCTATCAGGAAGAAGTCCACACTACCTTTCTGCTGCCTTTCACGTGCAGTGCGTTGCAGCCTCTTCTCCTCTGAGGGAACGCTCCAGAGATTGTGGGATGCCTGCTGTGGCAGCAAGCCTGGCAGTAATAACTCTTGATTCCCATTTTTCTAATAATTCCTGACCCAGGATTGCTTCTGCCCTATTAATTTTATGCTTTATAACTTTCTAACCATGGAACTGCCCTTATTACCCACTGGTGACTCCTGAAAGCAAGGGATTTGTCAGAGGTCTCTCTTTTTGAGTAAACAACCAACTAAGACATTTATCTCTCCCAGAAGAGCTAAGAATTCAGGACTCATCAATCATTGCTGAATGGGTACAATTTAGGCAGTCTCTTGGGTGGCAGGGCTTTGCGACAGAAAGACATGGATTCTAGGCTTTAAACTCTATCACCTCTGCTTCTGAGAGCAAGAGTAATGTGGTGGCACGAGGCTGCAGGCGAAGCTGGGAGCCAGTGTCAGAGCTCGTATGACATGTGAAGCCCCAGCCCCCATGCTCAAAGTCAATGAGACCTTGGTAAAGGGGAATTTTCCTGCAGGTTGGGGGGGGGGTCTTGGCTGTAGAAATCCACAGAGTAGCTGAGAGTGAGGCGGAGAGCTGCAGGTTATAGAACCTGCAGCTGATGAAATGAGCGAGAGACAAATCAGAAGCTTGGGCTTTTTCAAGGCCCTGGATTCATCCATGGCTCAGCTTCTGGACTGTCCACCGGCCTGGACTTTGGACTGGCTCATGCCTCTATCAATGCTGCAGGTAATGGAGTCTCTTTCCTGTGGTCTTTCGAGTCTCCAGATGCTTCCTTCCGTTTGTAATCAAGGAGTCCAAACTCATCTCTCTGCTTCGTCTTTTCAGGTATGATGTAGGTTATCTGTGATTCCATTCAGCAGAAATGTCAAGGCGTGTGTTCCCGCTCTTGTCCCGCTAGTGAGGCCAAATGAAAAACAAGAGATGGGAATGGCTTTGAAGGAGCCCCCGCCCCCCCCCCGACACTATGCAGGGTCAGCTTCATTGCACTGCATATACTGTGCAGCTAGGAGAGAATAAAGAGCCAGGCGTGACTGAGTTTCCTTCCATCATCCGAGGACAGAGATCAGATTCACACAAGCCTCCTGGCCCAAGCTCCTGGCCAGCTCCCAAGATGAACAGGGCTTTGGGTACAGTCCTGCGAGCGTGCCCTTCTTACGCGATGTTCTCTGCCATGCCAACCTCCTGGCTTTAAATGGATCCATTAGAAGGTGTTTGAAACCAGGCCAGCACTGAGGTTTAATATTTCAAGTTTCTGTTTCTTGGACTCAGTGTCCCTATCTGAAGACGACCAGCTCATTGAATCTCAGTGGGCTGTTTGTCAGGTTAGCAAATTTCATTTCCAAACACTGCCTTGTTTAAAACAAAGTAAAGCTAAAAATCATCCAGAGATAGAGTCTTACCCTAGCTGTCTTTACTAAATGTAACCACCGAGCCAGGAACCTGGAAGGAGGTCAGTCTTCCATCTGGGATGAACAGGGAAATGTGATGGGGCTACTTCAACAAGGGCCTCTGCTTAGAGGAGCTACTGTTCATCAGACCAGTGCCTTTATCCATGAATTTCTGTCTCCTCCTAAGTTAAAGCCTGTGATCTTATGTTAATGCAGCTGTGATTCTCCATCTCTCTTAGGACAATGCACTAAGAAAGAATTTCTTTTTCCTACCCTTCCTCTCCCTCCCCTTCCCCTTCCTTTCTCTCCCTTTATTTCCATTTCCTCCCCTCCCCTCCCTCTCTCCCTTCCTTCCTTCCTTCCTTCCTCCCTCTCTCCCTTCCTTCCTTCCTTCCTTCCTTCCTTCCTTCCTTCCTTCCTTTCCTTTCCTTTCCTTTCCTTTCCTTCCCCCACTTTCCCTCCCTCCCTCCCTCTCTCTCTCTGTTCATCCCTCCATTCATCCTTTCCTTCCTCCCCTACTCTCTTTCTCTGTCTCTCTCTGTCTCTCTGTCTCTGTCTCTCTGTCTCTGTCTCTGTCTCTGTCTCTCTCTCTGTCTCTCTCTCTCTGTTTCTCTCTGTCTCTCTCTCTCTGTCTCTCTGTCTCTCTCCTCTCTCTCTCCTCTCCCTCCCTCTCTCTCTCTCTCTCTCTCTCTCTCTCTCTCTCTCTCTCTCTCTCTCTCTCTCTCTCTCTCTCTCTCTCTCTCTGCAATGTTAAGTATTCAACCCAGGGCAAGTAGCTACCATTGAACCATATAAATCTCCTCTCCAGCCCCTCCTGACACTCTTTTTTGACACATTCTCATGCGGTGGTAGTTAGCGCTGGCCTTGAGTTCCTGATCCTGCTTCTACCTCTCAAGTGCTTGAAATCACAGGCCTGTGGCACCATTCCTGATTAAGAAATCTGAGGAAAAGGGCCACTGAATCTGAAATCCTTTCTGTTCTGCCTCCTTGTTTATCCCCTCACTCATTCCTTCACCTGGCACACAGCTGTGGGTGACCTCCTCCAGGTGTTCCACTGGACATGCCTGTTAAGTAAATGATTTGAAAAGCATGTGGGAGGCCTTCCTTCTAGAGGTGGGATTAACAGGTGACCTTCCCATCCACAGCCACCTCCTCTCCTCCTAGTGTGCACAGCAGACTCACAAGGAGGTCTGTGTACATTTTGGACATTCAATATCTCTCATTCTCCAAAGAACAAAGACCAGAAGAATAAACAGAATAATAGTAATAAGAATAATCCTTGAGTGGAAACAGACGATGAGAGAGGCAAAAGGAACAGTTGACATTTTCTTTAAGAAAACACAGAAACACTATCAGCTTACAGAGAGAAAAATCCACAAAACTTGATGGTATGAAGTGGCTTAAATAGCAATACTTTTCTCAGAATGGATTTCAAAAAGGAAGTCTGACAGAATAAAATGACAGGGAATTTGAAAAATTTCAAATGGAGCCAATGACAGGAACAGGAAACCAGTAATGTAATCCTAACTAATTGGAACTAATTTTCAGTGGAAAAATCAAGAAACAGCCATATGGTGTGTTTTTAACAAAAGTCAAACCACAAATTGTTAAAACAAAAACAAAAACAAAAACATTGTGCCTAGAATGAGACTAAGGGATGAATGGTAAGGCCTTTAATACTTAGATGGGTTTTAATGTTTGTTCAGCTGTCACTTTGATCAAAATTATTTATTAAAGTCCTTTTCTAAACTAAAGCAACATCATCAGATAGGCACATATGTTTGTGCAATAGCTAGTAACATAAATTGCATTATCAGTAAGCATCTGCTAATGTATTTATGTATGTAAATGTCTATAAAAACACAATCTTGTATAAATCTCCTCTCCCTTTATAGAAGGGACTTTGACCTTTTCCGTTCTCATTCTAAGTTCTTACACTCTCCTGTTGTCCTGCCATTCCAAGACCATTTCCTCTCTTTGGGATTTCACAGAACATCTGTGTTCTGACCAGTTATGTGTGTGTTTTAGAATTCAGGCACATTGTTTGGCCCCTGTCCCAAGTTCCAATGCCCATTGTGTATTGTTATCCAAGCAATTCCGGGGAAAACTGGAGCTGAGGTGAGGTCTTGAGTAGCTTCAGATGTTCGGTGGTCGCCGTTAGAGGAGAGCATTCTCTGCTGACCATAGTGGATGGGGTGAGCTAGGACACGACGGCAGCAGGGAGAGAGCTGCAGTGATGCACCAGCACTGTTGGGGACCTTCTTCCAGCGATGCTGTTTATCTTACCTGTAGAGAGCTCTGCAGTTACCACCGCTCACTGGCCATTAAAACAATCGATGCGTCTTGCTGGATGATTTGAAACAGGCTCTTCTCATGCCCATCAGTCTCCATTTCTCTGTTGAAAACCTGAGGATGACAGTGCAGGGCAGTTTGTACAGCGTAAGACATTGCTTGTCAGACACTGGGCCTTGAGTGTCAAATAATGCAAAACAGGTTAGGACTGCATCAACATTTAACGTTAGATGGGCTTCATTAGGAGTTGTTCTCAAAATAGCTAAACCTTCTTTCTCTTAGTAAACCACACAGCCATCTTTTAAAAACTACAAGTTTACATGACTTCATTAGCTATTCCGTATATATATTAAATACATGTACACACAAATATATATCAAATAAAAAGATCTTGTAGAAGGTTTCATGCTTATCACAAACAGAAAGCAAATACGATGTTTTCATTTATATGTGGAATCTCAAATAGTCAAACTCTAGAGGCAGAGTGGTTGCTGTGAGTGAAGGGTGAGGGAAAATGGGGAGGTCATGTCCAAAACATCCACAGTTTGCGTTATGCCAGATCTGTCAGTCCTGAAGGTATAGCATATGCCTGTAGTTAACAATACTAGAGCGAGGACCAAAATCTCCCCAAGATGGCAAACCCTGTGTTAAATGATCTAGCCACAAACATTAACAACAATATCAATAATGGGAGACAGAGAGAAAGAGGGGAAGGAGGGAGGGAGGGAGAGAGAGAGAGAGACAGAGACAGAGAGACAGAGACAGAGACAGAGAGAGGGAGAAAGAGAGAGAAAGAGACAGAGACAGAGACAGAGAAAGGAAGAAAGAGAAACAGAGAGAGAGAGAGAGATTCTGGGAGGTGATAGATCTGACTGGCCTTGATGGTGATAGTTAGGTCTATGTTTACCAATCCACAAACTCACCAAGGAGTAAGCATTAACAACTGCAGCTCTTTCTCCATTTCAGGCTTAATAAATGGCTAGAAAAATGACTGAGAAAAAAACTCACTGAAGATCTTATTAAAATATTATTCTGGAGCAGAGAAGGCTTTTAACAGATATTTATTATCTATTATCTAGATAGATAGCATATATTATTCATGCTACTAAAGAATGTAAGTTTCTCACATTTGCTTTCTATAGGTATTTAAATTGACTCTTCAGGTTTGAATTGACATGGGAGTCAAACCATAATTGTCTACAGTTAGAATGTATTCTACTTTTTATTGAGAACTTGACACTTAGAAAGTCCTAAGCTCATGTTATCATTGTAAGACTGGTGAATCATCCTTGTGTCTCTTTCTATCACATCTTGAAACATGCATGCCCTTGACCCTGACTCTATTTGCCTGCTGTATTCTAAATCAGTCAGACAAAAGGGGATACTAAATTAGGTGACCAGTCTCTAAAAGGAAACTAGTTTAAACTTAACATGATAATCAGGGCCTTTCGTATGAATTATTAAGAAATCCGGGATACGGGCGCGGCTGGAGGTGGGCGCACCCCGCCGGGTCAGGGGAGGTCTCCGCGGGGGCCAGGCTGGGGGTCTCCTCGGAGGGGCAGCCGCCACCCTGAAAAGAAACGGTTGGAGGAAAATTAGTGTCCTTGCAACTTTGACAAAAACAAAGAAAGGAAAACCGTATAGCAGGTTTTTTTTTCTTTTTAACTTGGAATATTTGTTTTTCTTCTATGCTCTTCCTCCATAGTTAATTAGAAAGTCATCATGGATTTTGAAACTGAACACACTTGGGACAGTTTTCCCGTGCAGCATGAGCCAGTGTCTGTTGGGCTGCGTCCAGATGAGGGAGGTGTGATGACGGAAATCAGTGCTCCACTTTTCACTGACCCTCCTGCCCCACTTGGAAAGCCAGGAATACCTTTCAATGAGCTCTGGAACTATGAAGTTGTGGAAGCATTTTTCTTAAGTGATGTAACTGAGCAGTATTTACAAGTTGAACTTTGTCCCAAGAACTAGCTTTATCATTCGAAGTGTCCAGAGAAGAGACGAAATGGAAAGGCAAAGCTTATCTACCTTGGGCTTATTTTCCAAATGTGACAAAATTCAACGCATTTGCAATTCCTGGATCAGAAGGTAAAAGATGCTATGAAGCCCTTTACCCCGTGCCTCCGCATGAGCTGCAAGAAGGACAAGAACTGACTTCCATGTCTAGACTATTTCAAGCCTATACGTTTTAACACACTGCTTGGAGATGAATGGAAGCAACCAAAATCAGACCTATGGCTACTAGAGAAACCTGATGTGCTGGAAAGTAATACATGAGTGTACAAATCATATAAATGGTATAAATTTCTCCGTACCTTTTAAGACAAACAAGTCTAATAGCTCTTTTGGCAACATGACTATATTTCAGCAACAACTATTTTCATACAAGTCAAGGAAGACATACTATCTGGTAAACTATACATGACTGACAAGAAATTGGAACTATTCTGGATTATTTCATCTATAAAGTTGAGGTGGTTCTCATGATTACCTAATCCAGTATCCACTGACAGCCTTTTGTGACCATTGTGCCAAAGGTTTCTCACCCTCTCCCATGAACATCAACCAACTTACTAAGAGAAGATCTTTCTTTCTTTCTTTCTTTTTTTTTTCAGTCCTGGGCCTTGAATTCAGGGCCTGAGTATTGTCTTTGTACTTTCCTCCAGGCTATTGCTCAACCACTTGAGCCACAGCACCCCTTATGGCTTTTCTATATATTTGGTACCGAGGAATCAAATCTGGGTCATCATGCATGCTGGGCAAGCACTCTACCACTAGACCAAAGAGAAGATCTTATCTAAACATTTTAAAGCTATGTAACATATATTAATTCTTCTACTCCAAATCTTGATATTAGAATACAATACCTATTATTTTAGTTGAATGGATATGTATCTGGTAAGATGTTCTGAAGATACACAGTTATAAAACCAGCTACTTTTCCTGTCGTGAAATGGATTTTTACTGTTTATAAATGAAGTAGTCTTGAATTCAAAAAAAAGAAATCCACATTGTGGATGACATAGCTTACAAGTTGGTCTTATAAAAATTAATATTAGCATATAAAAGTAAATTATATAGAAACATCAATAAGCTGGTGAAAAGCTTATGTCATACAGGTCTAAAACAACTTGTGACAGAAGATGGCATAAAATCTGAATTTCCAGGCTCTCTACACAACACAGGGGGCAGTCGGGGAGACTCGGAGGCTCATCCCATCCGCAGAGGGGCCCGTGGAACATTTGGGGTCTTCAACACCTGCTTTTCAGCTTGTGGTCCTCGTTGCCATTTCCAGCTTCCTGCAGGGTGTAACGTCAGTTTTCAGGACTCTGAAAGTGATTCAATTTCACCTCCTATACTGTAAGAGCATTTTACTTCTTCTAATGCCTACCTTTTGTGGGGGGGGGGGATGGTTGGCAGGAACCTTTTTCTAGGGGTGATCAAGGGCATGCAGAATCTTACCTTACTGGAAATGGCTGGTGAGGCTTCACTAGGTGAGTATACTTTTATTGTACTATAACCTAAATCCAATTCATAAATGCATACCTTAGTGAATTTCCACAAAGTGAAAACACCACTTAACCTTTAGATTGAAAAGAAAGGAACTTTAATACGTGCAAAAATAATTTTAAGATTGGTCTTACAGCTTTCATATCTACATCATTTGTTCACAGGTTCTTTTAAGTCTTGAATGGATATAGGAACAATCATCTTATGTCGTTTTCTTCTTTTCCAATGTCACAGTTTAATTATATTCTGGTCTTATGTCACTAGCTTTAATATTAAATAGAAACAAACCAGAAGGATTTGGGGGAGTGGGTTGGAAGTTAAGCAAATGATTTGGTTTGTGTCTTTTGGTAGACATTGCTACTGTAGTTTATCTTGTTCCCTATACGCCTCTTACACTGAGACTTGTTTCTTCTTCACAAAATAATCTTACTAGCTTGTGCTAGCATCTTGCCCTGCAACCTTTCTATAAGCAGATAAGCATTTTATCTAAGTAAAAATTTGAAGAGTAGGGTAATGTAAACAATCACCTAAAGAAGGCAATAGCCATCTCCTTATTTTCCTATTTGAATCATTTTTGCTGGGTAGTAGGTTACAGCTGCATGCTATTGATTTGTAGAACATATTTTGAGCAGGTTTTTAGCTCCTTGGAAGAGAGGGGTTCATGTGCAAACCTGTGGCTTTTTTAAAAATATTTTTTATTGTAATTAATAAAAGGGTTACATGATATTTGCCAGATAGAAGGTGCATTAATTCACATATATTGATACCCTTTCACATGTCTTGGTCCTCATTACCCTCCCCCCCACCCCCTACCTCCCATCTTGGTTTCCCCCCTACCCTATCCAATTTCAAATAACCAAATACAAATATATCCAATATTTCAGATAACAAAGTGAGATACTGTAACAATATGATATAACCAAGGGACAGCAAAAGAGATGAGAGATAACATAGTACATTAAGGACAACAATCATTCATTATATGGCTTTTGTTTCAATATCCTTGAGGTCCTTTCAATTAGCTTCATACTATATGGCCTTATGTATCAAGGTTTTGCTCTATTGCAAATCTCTGCTAGGAGAGCCCAAGGTTTCTGCTGATTATGACAAATGAGGGAAACCATTGAGCCTAAGTTCCTTTGAGTCTGGCTTACTTCACTTAATAGGATTTTTTCTAAGTCTTTCCATTTCCTAACAAATGGGACAATGTCATTCTTTCTGACAGCAGCATAGAATTCCATTGTGTACAAATACCACAACTTGTTGATCCACTCATCAACTGAGGGACATCTAGGTTGGTTCCATATCTGCTATGGTGAATAGTGCTGCAATGAACATTGTTGTGCTAGTGGGTTTAGTATGTCCTTGTTTCTGGATGGTTGGGTAAATGCCAAGTAGTGGAATTGCTGGGTCATAGGGGAGCTCTATGTTTAGTCTTTTGAGGAGCTGCCATACTGCTTTCCATAGTGGTTGAACGAGTTTGCACTCCCACCAACAGTGTAGTAGTGATCCCTCCTGGCCACATCCCCTTCAGCATCTGTTGTTATTAGTTTTCCTGATCCTGGCCATTCTAACTGGAGTGAGGTGGAATCTTAGCATTGTTTTGATTTGCATTTCTTTTATGACCAGAGATGTTGAGCATTTCTTCATGTGTCTATAGGCCATTTTTGTTTCTTCTTGGCACAGGTCGAAACTTTCTTAATAAGAACCAAGAACCACAACAAATCAGAGAAATGCCGGATGAGTGGGACTGCATTAAACTGCAGAGCTTTTGTATGGCAAAGGACATAGCTAGGAAATTAATTAGGAAGCCTACAGAGTGGGAGAAGATCTTCACCAACCAAACAACGGACAAAGTCCTCATATCTAAAATATATCAACAGCTCAAAAAATTGAATCCCTCCAAAACTAATCTCCAAAGTAACAAACATCCCATTAAAAAATGGGCCAAAAAGCTGTGGCTTTTGTGGGAGGTTTTTGGTTTGTTTCTTGTACTTTAACTGTCCTAGATGGGAAGGACAAAGACAAACTACCATTCAAATACCCTAGAAATCTATTCAATAAAAATGAAAATAGGTAATAGCTAAGGATTACTATTGTTTATGGATAGCTGGCCTATTCGTTCTGCCCTCTAGGGAGACCTGAGATACAAAGAGTTTGTGGGGTTATCACAGTTTCTCACTACAAAAATTAAAATCCTTCCTTTCTACCCTCATATATTTAAAATAGGAAAAAAAAGCTTTTTCTTAGAGCAATACTTATGCCTAAAAACGGAAATATAAGTATCCACAAAGTGGCTTTGTTAACAAAAATTATGGAGGAAATTGCTAATTAAAATGATTTCTAAAAATACACTGAAACCCCTCAGTAGATGACTGGATCAAGAAGATACGGTATTTATACACAATGGAATTCTATGCTGCCATCAGAAAGAAGGACATTGACCCATTTGTAAGGAAATGGAAAGATTTGGAAAAAATCATTAAGTGAAGTAAGCCAGACCCAAAGGAACATAGGCTCAATGGTTTCCCTCATTTGCAATAATTAGTACATATCTAGGACTCTCCTAGCAGAGGTTTACAATAGGGCAAAACCTAGATACACTTAAGATCATACAGGATGAGACTAAATGAAAGGATCTCCAGGATAAGGAAACAAGAGCTTTATCTTGTGTGATTGTTGTTCTTAATGTACTATGTTATTTCTCTTCTCTTTCATTGCCCTTTGGTTAATATCATATTGTTACAGTATCTGGCTTTGTTACCTGGTATACTGTATATATGTTTATTTGAATTAGGAAAGGGAGGGGAAAACAAGATGACTAGGGGTGGGGGAGGGAAATGGGGACAAAAACATGAGAAGGGGTATCAATGTGTGAGAAGTAATGCATCTACTACCTGGAGAATGTACCTGTAACCCCCATATACATTACCTCGATAATAAAAAGTAAAATAAAAAATACACTGAAATAACGTGCAAATTACTTTCCCCAATCAATGAATCTTCAAAGAAAAGCTTATTACTTCCTGAGCTAGAGCCATCTCATGGAATCATTGAGAAGCATTAAAATGTTCCATATTATAGCGAATTCAGTAATACTTCTTCAGGGTTTTCCCATTTGCTCTAAACTAATTTAGGGTTTAATACAGAAACTACAGAAAAATGTTAAGGATTTTCTCCTGTTCTATGTACTAATGTAGAGGTCATGAGGCTCTAGTTTTTTTAATGATGCACAATATTTTTTTAGATTGAAAGTTTGCTTTAGGAAAAAACAACTGCTGAATTGATTTCTATAATATAGAATTGGAAATGCCATCTCTATTCTGTCCTATTTTATTTTATTTCTATTTCAGTTCATATTGACCCCTATTTGGGAGCTGATAGGACATATTCTTTAACTCTGGGAGCGTGTACGGATGAAGATGTGTGCCTCTTTAGGAAGTATAGTGGAGGCTACTGTACTGGGTGGGGCTTTCAGTGTTGCCTCGTGGCTTCACATCAGAAGATTAAATTTTTACTCTAAACATTCTTTGGCTTTTTTTTCTTTCTCTGAGGCATCTGTAACGATTCATGTATTTTTGTAAAAGAATTGCAGTCCCATCTCTGAAGAAGAAATAAGAATGGCCTATAGACACACGAAGAAATGCTCAACATCTCTGCCCATAAAAGAAATGCAAATCAAAACAACTCTAAGATTCCACCTCACTCCAGTTAGAATGGCCAGGATCAGGAAAACGAATAACAACAGATGATGGAGGGGATGTGGCCAGGAGGGATCACTACTACACTGTTGGTGGGAGTGCAAACTCGTTCAACCACTATGGAAAGCAGTATGGCAGTTCCTCAAAAGACTAAACATAGAGCTCCCCTATGACCCAGCAATTCCACTACTTGGCATTTACCCAATCATCCAGAAAGAAGGACATACTAAATCCACCAGCACAACAATGTTCATTGCAGCACTATTTATCATAGCAAAGATATGGAACCAACCTAGATGCCCCTCAGTTGATGAGTGGATCAACAAGGTGTGGTATTTATACACAATGGAATTCTATGCTGACATCAGAAAGAACAACATCGCCCCATTTGTAAGGAAATGGAAAGACTTGGAAAAATCCTATTAAGTGAAGTAAGCCAGACTCAAAGGAGCATAGGCTCAATGGTTTCCCTCATTTGTCATAATCAGCAGAAACCTTGGGCTCTCCTAGCAGAGATTTGCAATAGAGCAAAACCTAGATACATAAGGCCATATAGAATGACACTAAATATAAGGACCTCCAGGATATAGAAACAAAAGCCATATTATGAGTGATTGTTATCTTTAATGTACTATGTTATCTGTCATCTCTTTTGCTGTCCCTTGGTTATCTCATATTGTTACAGTATTTTACCTTGTTATCTGATATATTGTATATATGCTTATTTGGTTATTTGAAGTTGGATAGGGAAAGGGGAAAACAAGATGAGGGATGGGGGTGGGGGGAGGGAAATGGGGACCAAGACATGAGAAAGGGTATCAATGTATGTGAAGTAATGCACCTTCTATCTGGTGAATATAATGCAACCCTTCTATTAATTACCATAAGAAATATATTTTAAAAAAGAAAAAAATTGCAGTCCCAGTAGAGATTTTTCTATTTTATCAGTACTTTATCTAGCTTTTAATTTCATTGGTATTTTCAATTGTATCTTTTCCATTTTTTCTACTTTTTATCCCTTTCTTCATTTGTATATCATTCTGTTTTTTTAAAAAAAAGGATTCTTGGATTAATTGATTTACTAGTTGTTTTATTTTAAAATGTTCATATTTGTTGATTTTTATATTTATTTTTGCTATAGGGTCTCATTATGTAGCCCAGATTGGCTTCAAATTCTGGGTACTCTTTCAGTCTTCCATGTAGCTGTGATTGCATGTGTATATCACTTTCCCACTTCCTAATATTTCTTTTAATTTACTGTAAGTATTGAAGCTACATATTCCTTACTAAGTGCCGACTTAGCATTAGCCCACATATTTTTAGTATATGATATTTGGTACTATAACAATTTCTAGGTATCTCAGCCAGCAAGGAGTTGAGAAGCAATACTTTGGGAAAGGATAAGAGATTTTCTGCTTTTTGTGCTTATTACAGAGTTTTGCAGACCATTTTTTGAAAAGTTAGTTTGGAAAATATTAAAATAATTAGTTCTTCCTTGTTGTGTCTTTCCTATAACTGCTTTTCATTTTAGAAACAAATTATGTTCATGACTTATCCTCCTGATAATTATTCTTGACTTTTTTTTGTATTGGGGTATGTGTGTGGTTTAAAATTATCTTTTGAAGTTTTGGAATATCTAAGAGGTACCACAAAGATTTGTGTCTTTATCTTATAAAAGGAAGGTAATTATAAGTGAAAGATGAGAGTAGATTTGACATTTAAATTTCAGGTAACTGTTGAGAAAACTTTATTTTACCAAGACTAGGATAAAATGAGGCAAAAAAAATGGCATAGTGAAAGAAAACCTCAATCTCTTTCTTTAACCTCAGAAATAAAACGTGTTCACGTGAGCATGATCCAAAGTTGCAAGGAGAACATTCAAGGATGAAGACGACACTGAGACAGACACACAGACAGCTGCCACCACTGCACAGGACTTCGCTCTGCTCCCCAAGGCTGCCTCCTGTCCAGAGGCGCCCTGGCAGCTGGAGGGCTGGATGGCGTGGCACGCAGCGCCTCTCCTGTGGCCTGCAGGGGACGCCCGTCCACTGGACCCTCCCTGGTGCCCCAGGACTGCACTGGGAGGGAATGCCACTCAAACTCCAGGCTGCTTCTGGCCCTGCCCACCTGGCCAACTCACCACACTGAGGAAGCATGGCTGATGAAGTGCAGGGGAGGACCCTGCCTCCCTCTCCCCCTCCCTCCCCCCTCTCCCCTCCCCCCCTCCCCTCTTCCCCCCTCCATCTCTCTCCTCTTCTCCTCTCTCCTCTCTCCTTGCAGTGGGTTCTGTGCTGGTGTCTTCCACCATGTGTGCGTGTGGTATCATCCATTTGCGTGAACTACCTATGACCAGAAAGTGCTCTTACCTCCCGAGTGGCCCTTTCCTTCGCCTTTGTTAAGACTGCCTCATCATCTTCACAGACAGGGCAGGCCACCTGTGGTTATCATGAGTGCCAGCACCAGTGCTAAGAGAAATGACATCTGTGCACCTTCCACTTGTGCAGTGTGTGAGATGACCCTTCGGGCTCCTTCCTGTGCCTTCCCGCTTAGGGTTTCGTCTTTTGTGTTTTAACTGCTCTCTGACAGATTGCAGTGGACCATGGGTTAGAAACTTTTCAATATGAATTTTGATGGCAGTCTGTCTCGACAGACATTTACAAATCTTATGCTCCTGGTTAGGAATCTTTCATGAATGCTTGCTGATACTTTTGATGAGAAGAAGCTGGGCTACAGAAGTCAGACTTCATTGGACAACCAAGTAATATGTTATCAGTTTCCTACTCTTGTTTGCAGTATGTTACATTTTGATGTTTGACTCTTTCACTCTTCTTTTTACCTGTGAAATGAGGTCCAGATAAAGCTTTACCCACCTTTGGCAATGGCTAGTCAGTTTTTAAGGTCGTTGATTAATAATATATCATTTATCTCATTGGTTAGAGAACAGTCTACCATACCATAAATAGCCACAGGTACTATGTGTTAGTGTGATTGTCAAGAGATGCATTTTAACAAGAATAACTTAAAAGAATGGTCTCCTTAGTCCTGTATCTGAGAATCTGAATCTAAATATTCTAGCAGCTCAGAGAGAGAAACACGTGGTGCTTTCCCCAGCTGCTTCCTCTGTATACTGGCCTTTGTGGCATATTCCGTTATTGCGCATGGATTCTTTGAGTCCTGGGCCTGACATGATGCATGGGTGTCACAAAGTGAGCAGTGTCTGTTGGTTTAGGTGCTTAGTTTTTCTGAGTATTTGCTGTAGCATGAACTCTTGCTCATCTCTCAATTTCCGTAATAAGCCTGCTTTTAATAGCTCCTGGTTTGCCAATGTATTTTACATATGTACCCCACAAATGCTCCATCGATTTTGGGTAGGGGGAATGGAGGCCTTGCTGCATCACTGCCTTGATGAGAAGGGAAAGCTCACCACTCAGGCCTACAGTTCCTGCGGTAGAAAGGCTCTGCTTCTGGGGCCCGCTGCAGAGATGAGGCAGGCTGAGAAGGCTTGTGTATCTTAGTCACATTTCCTACACCCAGTTTTGAGATGGCTCTGGCATTGCAGTGCCGCATCTCCCCTCTGGTTTCTTTCCATCCTGTCTTCAGTGCAGTCCTTTGTGGAGAGTTTGTTGAGCTGCAAATCTTAGGAAGCTTTTATTAGTTTTTACCAAAGAGGGTGTTATGTAGATGATGTGAAATAAATAAGGGATTAAAATTCCTCCACATTAATATTTATTAACCTAGGTACTTTTCAGCATATCTTCTCTCGGCAGACTGAAGCAAATGAAACCGAGCAGATCCCATAGGCTGCTGGCTTTGTCATTATTAAGTGTAATTCTTTGCCAGGTCTTCCCCAAAGGAAAAGTTAGTTGCTAGGAGGAGCAAGTTGGCAGGAATTGAAAAACTTCTAGGTAAGAAAATAAGCTGATTTATTCTGTTTACCTGCCTCTGCCTTCTCTGGGCTTACTAGGAGAGAGTTTATGATGTAATTATCTGCTGTCTTGCTTGATTTGTGATTTATTGGGTGTGTGGGGTTTCATCACTAACTTGAGGTGAGGAGACTTCCGGGGAGCCTTGTTTTTCGCCTCCTTTAACCCTTCTCTCAATATCCCGAAGTAATAAGTCTGACTCTGGAGTGCCAGAAGATGTGTGGGATGGGAAAGCCTGGCCTGTCTCCACCCCAGACTTCTGTGGAAAGCAGTGGCGCTTGATGGCGCTCTCAGCCCAAACAGCTGGCGATGCCATGGAGAAGGGGCTTCCTGGCGCCTCACGGCCTCCTCGTGTGTCACTGGCCAGGCAGTGCTCCTGGGTATTGGTACAGTACCGTTGGAGGTACCAAGAAATGGAACTGGCTACATTTGCAGAACGAATGCCGTCACCTGCTCCATCTCCATAGTCGTCACTGCAAGCGCAATGCTTCATACCAACTAGAGTCCTCTGAAAAACACTGTCAAACCCAGCATTCTCCAGGAGCTCTTAGCTTCTCTTTTCCTGTTGGTCTTATATTGCCTTACACATACTATTCCTGCAAATCTCAAAAGCAAAATGATCTCCTTAGTTACTTTTCCTCATCTTGTCTAGCTGATAAACAGTAATTTCTGGGTCAATAGACATTTAAGGCAGTGATACTTGGGCCTTTCCCTCAGGGACTTGTCTCAAGAGTAAAGATTTGGGGCCTGGAGTTTGGCCTAGAGGTAGAGTGCCTGTCTAGCATGCGCGAAGCCCTGGGTTTAATTCCTCCATAGTACTTACACAGAAAAAGCCAGAAGTGGCGCTGCGGCTCAAGTGGTAGAGCTCTAGCCTCGAGAAAGCCCAAGGACAGTGCCCAGGCCCTGAGTTCAAGCCTCGGAACTGGCAAAGAAAAAAACGAAGTGTTACTTAAGAGTAAATGTTTGAACCAAGTGAAGACCAGTATGACTTCATGGCTGTGGACGAAAGACAGCATCTGAACGTTGACTGTGGGTGAAGAGCCTGGCACACAGGCTGAGCGGGGGCAGCTGTGCAAATGGGAGCCATGGCGCTATTGTCAGAGAGGCTCTCTCTCTGTCTCTGTCTCTGTCTCTGTCTCTCTCGCGCTCGCTCTCTCTCTCTCTCTCTCTCTCTCTCTCTCTCTCTCTCTCTCTCTCTCTCTCTCTCTCTCTCACACACACACACACACACACACACACACAGACTCTGTTGGGTGTAAGAAGAACCTCCTCCCCGCTCTCAGGAGAAGCTGAGCTTCCTTATCAGTCCTTCCTCACTGAAGTCATCTGCGGAATGGCCAAATCCACCCCAGTGCCAGCCTGTATGTGCTGTGACGTTCGGGCAGAGCAGGGCTGTGGACGTGGTGCCGGGGTGGCCAGCCACAGGTCTTCCACTCCAGTCCTCACGTGAGGGTCTCTCAAATCCAGGGCCGGTGAGCCAGCAAGAGCAGTGGGGAAATACAGTGGATGCATAAGGCTTGGGCGGCCCAGCCTCTTGGCCAAAGACTCTTTCCTTAAAAATTGAATTTCATTTTTGCAATACAAGCAATCCATGAGACATCGAGTAGCAGGCATTTGCACAAGCAAATAAATGGGTGCTGTTAAATTCCAGGCGATGTTCTAGGGGTTTGCCTTCCATTCATTTTAAAGCACGGTATCTGCCATCTTCAGCCACTGTGATGCATTAGGCAAGGCCCTGTTGCTGTGACAAAAGATCTGCCATTCGTAGAACAACAGAGGCAGAAAGGTTCTTTTGGCTTCTGGGTCCAGAGTTTCCAATCTCAGGCAAGGTGGCTGTCAGGATTTGGGCCTTTTCAGGAGGGCCGCCCAGCACAGCAGAGGGATGTGAATGCAGCAATGTGAGATTCCTCTCAAAAGCTAAGAGGCAGAAAGGCACGAAGGGGAGTCTGGGGTCCCCAGGAACACCCCAATTCCCCGAGAGCCTCTTCTAAGCCCACCTGGCGAAGCTCCGGCATCTCCCAGCATGCACTTGTCCCCGCACACACTTGTGAGGGGGAATTGTGGTGTTGCAGAGGCCGTGGGGCTGGGGTGTTGGGTGTTAGTGCACCGGCACAGCGTGTAGATGCAGACACTCCAGACAAAACTCCTCCTTTACCAACGGGACCAACCCAAACTTCTCTCCACTCTGAGGTCCACCTACTCAAGCCCCAGTGTTTACAGGCCACAGATGCTGCTGGCTTTGAACAATGAGTGTACCACATCTTCCGTGAGGTCTTGTTGCTAACTGGAAATTATCATGTCTCACGGGACAGCATAATAAAGGAAAAAAATGGCATTTTATGTTGACATAATTATTGTGGTTTATTTTCAGGGACATAAATTGTAACAATTCAACTGGGTAAATTTAACTCAACTTAAAATTACGTGTAGGCATTATGTACAGGGTATAGGGAAGGGCTGTCAGAAAAAAAAAACCAAACCACAATTTGGTACTTTTGTGGGGTTAGTTCAGAACCAGGGTGGAAAGGAAAGTTTATGTGGAGCGTCATTACTGAAGTAGAAAAGATGGCCTTGTCTTGTTTGGTTCTGGTGAAAATGTGCTGTATCTGTGGTCAGCGCCCCGTCGTGGCACCCGTGCTCTTGAGGGGTTTGGTGGGGGAGGCAGCCCGGAAGTATAATCCAGCTCCTGGAGTCAGAGTGCTGAGATTCATGCCCTGTGTGTCACTGGGAACAGGGGGCAAGTGTGGAGACAGCTCAGAGGAAGGCCGTATGACATTGTCAGCGTGGGCTGGAGTAAGGTCACACCGTGCTCAGTAGGCTGTCATCTCATTAATGAAATATGAGTGACAACCTTTTAAATGGTATGGGAACCCCCAACCATCTGTGTCATTAAGTGGGACACGGCAGAAATAATTTGATCCAGGGTTAGGTCTTCTCTGGAAATACCTCTGTTTTGAAATCTGTACATTTGAAATGATTCGATATTAGAATTGATTACATGTTGACAATATGCTGCCTCAGCATTTATATATTTAAAATTCAACTCACATATCATGCATGTATCTGTACACACACACGTGCACACACACATACACGTGCACACGTACTCACATGCCTGATAATGCACACACCCCTGGTAACACATACCAGGTAATGCACGCACACATGCACACACGTAGTTAACAGATCGAGCAGACTGGATGTTGATGTTCTCCCTCCATGAGGTCCTTCTCCAGGCTGCGAGAAACACCGTGCCTTCGGGACACGGGTGACCAGGAGGTGGGAAGCTCTTTGCCAGGAGCGTATGAGCTGGCAGCTGACCATGAGGGAGCAGTTGGTAAACTGAGGCGTGAGCCCTCTGTGTTGGAGCTCTCGTCCTGAGGTCTGCACCTGGGTCCCAGTAAGTGTATCTCCCTTTTGTCACCTTTGCAAAACATCATCCCATGAGTCATGGCCTCATCCACTGAAACATAGGAGCCAGCCTCAGTCTACTGAATTGGGTGGACAGTAGACAGAGGAGTAGGAAAAACAAAAACAAGAGCAAAAGGAACACCAAAGCATGTGAACGCCCTCGCTCACGTAGGCCCAGAGCCACACAAAGTATGATGTGCAGAAGGGGAGATGGTTAAGGCTTCCCTAGGAGAGAGGGAAAGGCAGGCTGTCAGCAGTGCGCTCAGAAGATGCCTTGGGATATTTCCTCGGCGCTCTGTGGATATTGTTTGGTTTCCAATTTTCTTTGCGGTATGAGTTTCAACTTTCCTGATTAATGATATTTCAGTAAGGAGACATGAAGGCAACGCGTTTGTGTTTGCTGGACCTGTTGTTTAGGTCAAAATGAGAAATTCAGAGGAAGTCCTTGCATTTGCTGCTCCTGCAGATTTCCAGGTCCAGAGCTGCACATCTTCTGGTCTTGTTTCCAAACCCTATGCTGTCCAGTGAAGTTTCAGAACATGAATGCGAATTCCCAGCACCATGGTGAAGATGCGAGGGTTCTCCCCTTCCCCCCCCCCGTTTGTTGCTGCCCTACATGATACATGAGAGCCAGCTGTTGATTAGCAGAGTTGCTGAGGTGAGGTGCAGAAGAGCTCAGGGGACGGAGGTAGATGGGATACAGTCAGGAGCCAGCTTCCTGCATCTGGGTCTCCCGTGGATCCTTCCGTGTGTGTTTGGCATCCTAGCATGAAGAAAGGACAGCCCCCAGGGCTCCGTGGTCAGGGAGAAAAACCACCAGGCTTGAGATTTTCTTTATTTTTCCAAATGTACTTCTGGGTCAACTTGTGTCTGCATAGAAAGCTGGTGACAGGGGGCTTCTGCTCAGTCTGAGGTGGCCCTGGTTCATAAAATGACTTGAGAAACAGAAGCCTCCTCCTCTACCATGCCATGTCTGCCATTTCTAGCATCGGATGTCACCCTTTCTACTCTGTTTTTCTTGATAATGGTGTCTCCATCTGACACTATAACGCACCACTATTTTGTCTTTGGTTTCTAAAATCTCTCCCTGAGAATTTAAGTTCTGGTAGGTTGGTGGTTCGCTCAGTTGTCTGTGCTGAGGTCTGGAATTCTTGGCTTTTATATTCGCTCATTCTTTCATTCAAGGCCTCCTGAGATTTTTGTCTGTAACTGAGGCCTTGCTTTGTTCATTTGTTGATTTGCTTGCTTGCTTTTTTGCTGTGGACTGGGATAACGGAGGACAGGCAGTGGGCTGGGAGAGGGAGGGAGTCCAGAGGGACTGCGGCTCTCTGAATGGAGATGTTCCATGATTCTCAAGGGTGGAAGGACTTCTGCCCTGGTGGCCAGCCAGGAGTCAAAAAAGCTTGGGACAAACCCTTGCAAAGCAAGACATTCATCTCTGGGACTCTCTCGGAATCACTGTTGCTTTTCTAGATCCACAGTTTTTATTTGCATGTGAATGTGCTGCTTTTTAAAAATGATAAAAATCAATTACTTTTTAAGAGAATGTCTGTAAGATCACCATTTATTAAGCCTGTCCCTAAGAAGGAAGGGAACCAAAACCAAGCCAAATACTAAATCTGCTGTGTTTCAATGGGTAACTACAACACAACCGTTAAACTCTGAGCTTGTTCACTCGAGTATGCAGGGGTGAGGCATTAATCATGAAATTACACTCGGGGTCTCCCAGGAGCCATGTAGAGCTCATCTTCCTTTTCCTCTCCCAGCGCCCCTGCCTCTTCTTGTCCCCACAGTGGCGGCTGGTGTGTGTGTGGGGGGGGGACGTGGCTGTGTCCTCTCATGGGGTCTGCAGCACACTATGGCAGCCAGCAGTCTTTCCCCAGGCACCTGGCAGTGCACTCACTTCCAGAAACACTGCAGGAATGTC
Source organism: Megascapheus bottae (assembly GCF_031878675.1). NCBI lineage: Eukaryota > Metazoa > Chordata > Mammalia > Rodentia > Geomyidae > Megascapheus > Megascapheus bottae. The sequence goes on from NC_143513.1 coordinate 83,318,114, forward strand.
TTCCCTGGCGGTTTTCTTTCTGGTTGAATTCCTTGAGCTATGAATTTATGCTGCTCACCTAAGATCCTTCTTCTTTTTGAAATATAGGCTTCCAGCTATACACGTCCTCTTAGTACTTCTTTTGCTATATCCTGTAAGCTTTAGGGCTTTATATTTTAATTCATTCTTTCTCTTTCTGTCTCTCTCTTGGTGGCACGGGGGTTTGAGCTCAGAATCTCACACTTGCTGGGCAGATATTCTACCACTCCAGTCAGAATCAGAGCTCTTTCATTTTCTTTTAGAAATAGAATTTTATTGTTAAAATTGAGGTAGAGTACAGAGGGGTTACCATTTCTCGACTTAGGTAATGAGTACACGTCTCTTTGGTACAATGTCATCCCTTTCGCTTTCTCTCAGACTCCCCATCTCTTTAATTATTTTGGCCAGTTCTGGGTCTTGAACTGAAGGCCTGAGCACTGTTCTTGGGCTTCTCTCAAGGCTAGAGCGCTACCACTTGAGCAGCACAGCACCACTTCTGGCTTTTTTCTATGTGTGTGGTACTGACGTATTGAAGCCAGGTCTTTGTGCATGCTAGGTGAGCATTCTAACAGTAGGCCATGCTCCTGGCCCCTCTTTAAATTTTTTGAGACAGGATCTTCTTAATTTATGCTATAGTTGTCCTGGACTGTGATCCTCTTTTCTGTGAGTGAAATTTCTTTTGTTCTGGGTGAATTTAAAATGAATTTACTAGTTAGATGAAAATTATACAAGGTTTCACTCTTGGTGACATCCGAGAAGATGGTGCCAAAGTTATTATTTAAATGACAACTTTATTATATTTTAAAAATGATTTATGGTCACAATAAAAGATTCTGGTAATTCAGGTAAGCATAAAGAAAGTTTAAAAAATCACTTCAAAAATCCCCGAAGAATAGTGTTTTTATTTGGCCAGGATCATTTCAGATGTTCTTCTATGCAGATACATAAATGAGGGTTATATAACCTGCAGCTCTCTGCTTCACTCCCAGCTACTCTGTGGGTTTCTACAGCACAGGCGCTCACCCCAAAGGAAGGGTTTCTGATCAATGCAAAATTGGAGCCTGTGTGTATGTGTGTGTGTGTGTGTGTGTGTCTTGATCTCTGTCTTTCCAGCTCGCTGTCTCTCTCCCTCCCTCTCTCTCTCTCTCTCTCTCTCTCTCTCTCTCTCTCTCTCTCTCTCTCTCTCTCTCTCTCCCTCCCTCCCTCCCTCCCTCCCTCCCTCTTCCTCCCTCCCTCCCTCCCTCCCTCCCTCCCTCCCTCCATCAGTGTATGTGCACATGTGCCTATGTGAGTGTATGATCTATGGATCCTGTGCAATTCCTATCAAAACCTGACAAACGTCAGATGTCTCTGTCACCCAGTCTGTGGCTCTTCATCCCCGATGCCTGAGCTGACTGCGGCTGCCAATCAGTGGTGAGCATGGGCCGGGTCACCCCCCAGACATGGCCAGGTTGAGATCAGCAGGGTCAAACCAGAGGACTGTTGACCGCTAGGACTTAGGTGCAGAATTGGTTTCTGGAATCATGCAGGTGCTCAGCCTGCTTCTCCCCACACCTTGTCACCCTGTGAGAGGGACTCCAGCACTCAGAGACATGGGCCCAAGGCTCTCTCCACCTGGGACTAAAAGTGGCTTTTCATAAAAGCAGGTAATGATGGCCTTAAAATCTCTACAATAGATCACAGATGCTGATAATACCCAGTGCCCTTAGAAAAGCAAACAGGACGGTCCCGAGTGTAAATTGCTTCCATGGTTTTGCAAAACTACTTGGCAGAGCATATCAAAGTGAAAAGACACTTGCATTTTGACACAGAAAGCACCTTTGGGGCTCTTCTGAAATAATCCCACTGTCAGTTTACAAGGCCTTGCGAATGAGGGTGTTTACTGAAGTGATATTTGTTATTGACAGAGGTAAGAAAATAGAAAAGGCAGCTGCCAATAGAGGAAAAGTAGAATACATTTTTCCCAAGATGCAGTCCTGTGCTGCAGAGTGACTGCAGGGATGCCAAGAAAGGTTCTTCTCTGGGCAGTAGGAATTGAAAAGAAGTCTTGAGTGGGGGGAGAAAGAGAGAGAAGGAGGGAGGGAGAGGAGAGGAGGGAGTACAGGAGGGAGGGAGGGAGAGTGCTGTGTGCTGTGCGGCTGTGTGTACCGGAGCTTTGAAGCTGATTTCCTGGGGGTAGGGTATGGCAGGAGGAGGTCTGGAGAAACAATGATATTTCCATGTGCTGAACTACTGATTGAGCAATGTGTGCTACTTTCATAGTCTGGAAAGAAAATCCAATGAAGAATTTAAAAGGAATTTTAAATTCTGCCTAGTGGTAGAGTGCTTGCCTCGCATGCACGAAGACCTGGGTTTGATTCCTCGGTACCACATACATAGAAAAAAGCCAGAAGTGGTGCTGAGGCTCAAGTGGTAGAGCTCTAGTCTTGAGAAAGTCCAAGGACAGTGCTCAGGCCCTGAGCGCAAGCCCGGGACTGGCAAAAAAAAAAAAAAAAGAAGAAGAAGAAGGGCTGGGAATGTAGCTTAGCAGTAGCGAGCTTGTCTAGGATGCATGAAGCCCTGGATTCAAATCCTCTGTACCACATACTCAGAAAAAGCCCAAAGTAAACAGTGCCGTGGCTCGAGGGGTAGTGTGCTTGCCTTGAGTGAAAGAAACTCAGGGACGGTGCCAGGCCATCCGCTCCGTCTGGGCCTTTGCTAGGACGCACTGTTTGCTCCACACAATGAAGAACTTCATGAGATACCTTTTCAAGCTCTTCTTGATTGATCATGGGTCTGTCTGTCTGCAGAGGTGTGGCACTGTCCAAGGGCTTGCGCCACCTTAGAGCTCACACACCTCCTCGCATGACCAGGGCGAGCTCCCTGCTCAGGCCCCCTCGGGCTCAGGCCCCCTCAGAGTTCCAAGCCTGCAGAGGCGGGGGAGGCAGCAGAGCCTGAGAGGAGCTCTTGGAGGAAGGGTGGCGCCCTGCAGCATCAGGGAAGGGAAAGCATTGCTGGTGACCGGTAGGGCTCAGTGGTTCGGAGTGACAGCTGTGGCCAGTGGCGAGGACAAGTGTGTGCTGAGGGCAGGGACACTCTCAGTCTGTGCCCGCCTCTAGGGAAGGGCCACAGGACAACGTGCAGGAAGAAGTAAGTTCCTGCTCTAACAACCTTTCCTGCCATCTTGAATTTAAATGATCACATTTCAGACCCAGCACAAATGTGATGCTGATGGTGATGGAGGACAAAATACTTGCTTAGGGAATCAGAGGCCGGCTCTGTCCCTGGTGCTACCTACCCAGGCAAATTCCCCCTCTCTGCTTCCTGTTCTCCCAGAAGGGGAGAGAGCCAGCCCTTAATACTGTACCAGATTGTTCTGAGGACACAAGGAGATAATTGATTAAATAAAACATTTTGCAGAAAGTTGTAAGTGCTCCAGGTAGAAGCGATATTGCAGTCTTCTCTCCTTTGCTATGGAAACGAGTTTGTTCCCAGGGTAAGAACAGTGACATGCAATCTCATCAGGAGTTCCAGCTTAATTGGAAATCATACTATGCCTTCTGGAAACTTCCCTGGAGAATCAAGTAGTGGTGATTCCCCAGGGAGGCTGCAGGCCAGGCTGAGGGCTGGAGGGAGAAGCCATGCCAGATGCCGTGCTCAGATGCAGGCTGCAGTCTTCCCGGGGCTCTTCCCGGCGCACACATCATTCTCTCCCCAGCCACGGTTGAATGGTTACAGTAAATCAATTTGAGTTCTTACGCCAGAAAAATTCAGAAGTGATATAAAATCCAGCCCTGCTAAGGTAAGCCAGACACGGCTGACCCTTTGATGGCCATGGAGGCCAGCCTGGATCCAGGAAGCTGAGAACATGGGACAATCACGCCCTCGCCATGGCAGAAACATCTCGGAGTGGACTTCCGTGTGCTTCTCATAGCCCCTGGGCAAAGGAGAGGAGAAGTCTGGGCTACTACATGATAGCTGATAAGTGGTAGACTTATAAAGTGGCTCGCCATTTTAGTTTTATGTTTGTGTTGCCTTTACCTCTGTAGGTAATTTTTTACCCATTCTTTTACTTGTTCATTCATTCATTCATTCATTGCCAGGCTCATATTCTTGTTCTACTTTCTTGCTCAAGACTGGTACACTACCACTTGGGCTTGAACCATGCTTCTGGCCAGGCTTTTTTTTTTTCTTCTAGTTAGCTGAACATGGAGTCTCATGGACTTTCCTGCCGGGCTGGCTTTGAATCATAATCCCTAGATCTCAGCTTCCTGAGTGCTGTGTGAGCCAGCAGCACTGGTGCTCTTGTGTAATGGGTGACATTCACAATGCAGTGCTGTTAGCTGTCCTTTCTGCCTGCCTGAGCTTAGCAGAGGACTTCAGAAAGGGAAGATGGGGAAATCAGAGAAGGAGTGAGGAGTGTGTGTGACTGGGCTATATCACACGCATGTTATGAAAATATCCCAATGAAAACCCCCTGTACAAGAAGTGTTGCTAATCAAAAGACAAAACAAGAAGGAAAGCATCCCTAAGCACCAGCAAAGCCCCCTGAGCCCCACCGTCTGTGGATGTGGGACAGACAGACAGATGCCACAGGACCAGAGCCTCCTCTGCTATTGGAGAGCTCTGGGCTCCAGTTCATGGGCTTTGTGGCCTGGAGTCACCGCAGGTACCCTGCCCTATCATCCTCCCCTTCACATGCCTGTCATCTTCCTCCTCCCAGTCCTCGCCCGGACGTGTCACTGGACTTCTCTGCAGGCTGTGTGATGCAGACTCCATTCTCCATGGCTGGCCAAGTGGTTTCTGTGGCTTTTATACATGTAGCTACACCCAGCGGGCCTCCCTCTGGCCCCACAGGAGGCTGTGGGCACAACCCAAGTTCTAACTCGTGTTACAGCATGCGTGAGCTCCACGTTGCTTTTCGACCCATTCGTGTTGCTGTCAGAATGTCTGTGTTCTTTCATCCTCCCCCGTTATACTTCTTTGTGAACAGTGGCTGTGTAGTTGATTATTGGCTCTTCAAGGGCCAATGATACATCTATGTTGAACAAGAAATGTTTATTAAACACCCACTATGGGTCTTACTTATGCCTGGAATCAGGAAGGCCGAGGCGTGTGGCTTTGCAGGCGTTACCTTCATGTACCTCCTTTTCTCAGTATAGGTAGTATTAGAGCAGCAGATGCCAAATTCAGACTTAAAGCTCATGGAAGATGCCCTGAGAAAGGAAGACATTGGGTCTGCCAAGCTGGATTGCAGAAATGAAGAACAGGCCAGAAAGAGAAGACCGAACCTACTGACAGGACTGCTGTCCTAGTGCCGTGTCTGATAGCCTTCTGTGAACTGGTGTTCGTGGTGTTTCTTTGCAGTTCTGCTCTTGAGGAAGCAGGGGATGACTCTCTGCTTGTTACGTTCTGCTTTGTAGGAGGCGATGGACTTCCACCAGCAAACTAAAACACCATCTTCCTGGCCGCCCCTCACTGTGCCAGAACTCGGGAAAGCAAGGCTGCAGTCAGCTTCCCCATCTTCAAGACGTCCAGTAAAGCTTGAGGCTGGGTCACATCGGCGTGGGTGCAATCACTGAGAATTGAACTTACCACTTCACGCTTGCAAGGCCATTAGTTCCTCTAGGTCTGAGCCAGGCATCCAGTCTCTTTCCATTGATTCTCGTTTTGTGCCCGGGCTGACCTTAGTTGCCATTTTACTTCTTTTTTTTTTGTCAGTCGTGGGACTTGAACTCTAGGCCTGGGTGCTGTCCCTGAGCTCTTCAGCTCAAGGCTACCGCTCTACCCCTTGAGCCACAGCACCACTTCCGATTTTCTAGTGGTTAAGTGGAGATAAGAGTCCCACGGACTTTAGTGCCAGCTTTGAACCTCGGTCCTCAGATCTCAGCTCCTGAGGAGCTAGGATGACAGGTGTGAGCTACCATGCCTGGCTGTCATTTTCCTTCTTATACTGCCTTGAGCTAGCAGTGGTCACAGGTGCTCAGCCACTTGCCTGGCCACTGTGCTTCCCTTTGTGGCTGGGATTAAAAAACAAAATGCATATCACTGTCCATAGCCCGTCATTGACATGGAACCTCAAGAAGTTTATGCCCTGTCTAGACTTGAGCCACAATAACCCATTTCCTGCCTCCAACAAGCTAGGTTATAGGCTTGAGCCACCAGGCCCAGCTCTGTGCTGCTCTGTTCTCAAATCTTTCCTTTTCCCTCCCTCCTGCCTTCTCTCCCTCCATCCCTCCCTTCCTCCCTAGCTTTCAAAGGTTGTTTTTCCTTTGACAACTCAGATACTCATATCAGTACATAAAATATACTACATAGCATAGAAGTGTTTCAGACTGTATGTTGACTAAATTGGCCCAAGTAACTGTATATAAAAACAGAAGGATGTAAAATTTGTGCCGGATCCCTTTCTTGAACATGAACAATGCTGCAGGTCTTTGACCTCATGACATTAGCCACAAGATTTATTAGGTCTTCCTTTGCTTTGGCAGTAATAGGAATTAAATGCCTTCTCCATACTGGGTCTATTTCCCAAACCCTATTGAAGTATTAAATTAGATTAATATATATTAATGTCCTATATATTAGGCACTTAATGTGTATTTAATGTGAGCCATGAATAAAAAATGTTTTGTCCACTTCAGAGAAAGCTTCGCTGTAATTGGTCCCTCCCCTGGGCTACTGGCCACTTCCTGTTCTGAGGGAGTCCTTGAGCACTCATGAGTGAGGTGGGGGGAGCAGGCTCCCAGGGACACATGGAAGAGGAGGTGTCTTGTGGGAGCTAGCCCATATGCTCACGGAGGCTGAGACGTCCTGTTGTTGGCTGCCTGTGAGCTGCAGACCCAGGAAAGCCCTGAATCTGAAGGCCTGAGACCCAAGGTGGTGGATAATAGAGTCTCCCACAGTACCGGAGGGGTGGAAGGACCTAGCTGGCGCTTGGCTTGGAGCACTTAAGTGCAAGGGTCAGGAGCTCTGGTGTCTGCGGCAGGAGAAATCGGATGTCCCAGCCAGTCCAGGGCATGGAGAGGAACTGAAGCCGCCTGGCTCTGCGGGCTCTGAATGGACTGAGAGGCTCACACACGGTGTGTGGAGGTGGCCCTCCTTCACTGTCTTTTCTCTTTTCTTCCTTCCTTTTTCCTGCCTGTCCCGGGCCTTGAGCTCAGGGCCTAAGCACTGCTCTTGAGCTTTCTCAAGGCTAGAGCTCTACCACTTGAGCCACAGCACCACTTATGGCTTTTTCTGTGTTGTGGCACTGAAGAATCAAACCCAGGGTTTCGTGTATGCTAGGCGAGCACTCTACCACTAGGCTATGCTCCCAGCCCTTCCTTCACTGTCTTTTGACTGAAATATTAACTTCTTTCTGAAACAGCCTCACAGATACAAGAAATTTTTTTAACCAGCTATCTAGGCATCCTTTAGCCCAGTGGAGCTGGCACATAAATGGAACCATTACAATGTGCTATGTTTCTGGTCGTACAGTAGAGTTTGATTGACCTGACAAAATTTCCTTTAAGATCTACCATGATGGATTTTTCCAAAGGATGTGTAAATACGGCAGGAAAGACAATCTTCAGTTTGTCACTTGCATCTGCAGGATGCTTGTCCTTAATGAGAAAGAGTGACAACTGGGAGTAGAGAGCCACCAGACACTGCCAGTTCTGACATTCTATGAAGGCCAAGGAAAGCTGAGTTCTCCTCGTAGCTACTTGTGCTTAATTCTTCAAATCTCAACTGCCTATTTTTTAGCAATACATTATACATCAGATACTCTTAACTGCTTTTTCAGGCTGTGCTGTCCAAATCATCCCTGGCACGTGGGCAGGCACAACTACTCCTATCCTTACGTGTATGAACACAAACAAATGTCTATATATTAAACCTGTTCATTACAGTATACTTTTTAAATTATATTTTAATTACCCCTAAGAAGTTGTACAGAGGGATTTTCATTCAACATGCCCGTTTATAAGTAAAAAAGTGTTTGATCAACATGCTTTTAAGAATAAGTGGCCTCCCTATTTCAAGCACTGAAATAGAAATGGCAGTAAGAGATCTTCCACCTAAGAAAAGCTCAGGGCCAGATGGATTCACAGCTGAATTCTATAAGGTCTTCAAAGCAGAGCTCACACCAATACTCCTCAAGCTCTTCAACGAAATTGAAAATGAAGGCTCTTTACCAAGCTGGAGTGAGGTGGAAGCCAGTATGACCCTCATCCCCAAACCAGACAGAGATACATCAAAGAAAGAGAACTATAGACCTATTTCTTTGATGAACATCGATGCAAAACTTCTTAACAAAATACTGGCCAGCGGTCTACAACAACTTATCAAAAAAATTATACACCATGATCAAATAGGATTCATCACAGGGAGGCAAAGCTGGTTCAACATACGCAAATCAATTAATATAATTCAACACATCAACAGGAGCAAGGACAAAAATCACATGATTGTCTCAATAGATGCAGAAAAGGCATTTGACAAGGTCCAACACCCCTTTATGTTAAAAGCTCTGGAGAAACTAGGAATCCATGGAACATTCCTCAATATAATAAAGGCTGTGTATGACAAACCCACAGCTAGTATTATACTTAATGGCGAAAAGCTAAAGCCATTCCCTCTAAAATCAGGAAAGAGACAAGGATGCCCACTCTCTCCACTCCTCTTTAACATAGTATTAGAATTCCTAGCCAGTGCAATAAGGCAAGAAGCAAGCATAAAGGGGATCCAAATAGGGAAAGAGGAAGTAAAACTTTCCCTCTTTGCAGATGACATGATCCTGTATTTAAAGAATCCTATAGACTCCACTCCCAAGCTCCTTGAGCTGATTCAAAACTTTGGAAGGGTATCAGGGTATAAAATTAACCCTCAAAAATCAACTGCCTTCCTCTATGCCAACAGTGAGAGGAATGAGGCAACAATCAGGAAAGCAACTCCTTTTGCAATAGCCTCAAAGAAAGTACCTAGGAATTACCTTAACTAAGAATGTAAAGGACCTTTTTGATGAAAACTTTAAAACCCTGAAAAAGGAAAATTAAAGCAGAACTGAGGAAATGGAAAAACCTCCCATGCTCCTGGATTGGAAGAATCAACATCGTGAAAATGACAGTCTTGCCAAATTCAATGCAATACCCATTACTATCCCAATGTCATTCTTTAAAGAAATAGAAGAGGAAATCAAAAATTTCCTATGGAATAATAAAAGACCCCATGTAGCAAAAACACTTCAGCGCAGGAGAAATTTCCATACTAAACTTTAGACTCTATTACAGACTATAATTATAAAAACAGCTTGGTACTGGCACAAGAACAGGCCTGAAGACCAATGGAACAGAACTGAAGACCCAGATATTAAACCACAGGCTTATGGCCACCTAATCTTTGACAAGGGAGCCAAAAAAAGAGAATGGAAGAAAGATAGCCTCTTCAATAAGTGGTGTTGGCAGAACTGGTTAAGCACCTGCAGAAAACTAAAGTTGGATCCTTCTTTGTCACCCTGCACCAGGATTAACTCCAAATGGATCAAAGACCTGGAGGTAAAAGCTGACACACTGAAAACTTTACAGGAAGGAACAGGAGATACACTAGGCCTCCTTGGCACAGGTCGAAACTTTCTTAATAAAGACCAAGAATCACAACAAATCAGAGAAAGCCTGGATAAGTGGGACTGCATTAAACTGCAGAGCTTTTGTATAGCAAAGGACATAGCTAGTAAATTAATTAGGAAGCCTACAGAGTGGGAGAAGATCTTCACCAACCATACAACGGACAAAGGCCTCATATCTAAAATATATCAACAGCTCAAAAAATTGAATCACTCCAAAACTAATCTCCAAAGTAACAACCATCCCATTAAAAGATGGGCCAAAGACTTAAAGAGTCTTCTCTATAGAAGAAACAAAAATGGCCTATAGACACATGAAGAAATGCTCAACATCTCTGGTCATAAAAGAAATGCAAATCAAAACAACTCTAAGATTCCACCTCACTCCAGCTAGAATGGCCAGGATCAGGAAAATGAATAATAACAGATGCTGGAGGGGATGTGGCCAGGAGGGATCACTACTACACTGCTGGTGGGAGTGCAAACTCGTTCAACCACTATGGAAAGCAGTGTGGCAGTGCCTCAAAAGACTAAACATAGAACTCCCCTATGACCCAGCAATTCCACTACTTGGCATTTACCCAACCATCCAGAAACAAGGGCATACTAAATCCACTAGCACAACGATGTTCATTGCAGCACTATTTACCATAGCAAAGATATGTAACCAACCCAGATGTCCCTCAGTTGATGAGTGGATCAACAAGATGTGGTATTTGTACACAATGGAGTTCTATGCGGCTGTCAGAAAGAATGACATCGCCCCATTTGTTAGGAAATGGAAAGACTTAGAAAAAAATCATATGAAGTGAAGTAAGCCAGACTCAAAGGAACTTAGGCTCAATGGTTTCCCTCATTTGTCACAATCAGTAGAAACCTTAGGCTCTCCTAGCAGAGATTTGCAATACAGCAAAACCTTGATACATAAAGCCATATAGTATGACACTAAATGAAAGGACCTCTAGGATATAGAAACGAAAGCCATATAATGAGTGATTGTTGTCCTTAATGTACTATGTTATCTCTCATCTCTTTTGCTGTCCCTTGGTTATCTCATATTGTTACAGTATCCCACTTTGTTACCTGATATATCGGATATATTTGTATTTGGTTATTTTAAATTGGATAGGGAAGGGGGAAAACAAGATGAGGGATAGGGGTGGGAGGGAGGGAAATGGGGATCAAGACATGTGAAAGGATGTCAATGTATGTGAATTAATGCATCTCCTATCTGGCAAATATCATGTAACCCTTCTATTAATTACAATAAAAATATATGAAAAAAATAATAAAAATGAAAAAAATGTTCACCAAGTGAAAAATAAGAATAAGTGGCCTCCAATTAACCACTGTTTTATTTTTCCTTTACAGATGGAATATTAGAAATAAAGCTTACTTCCAGATATGGAAGTATTAGGATTCAGAGGCAGTTTACTTTAAAATTCATGTCCATGGTCCTCTCTATCCATCATGACTTTCCCTAATATTGGACTCTGATACTCTCGTCCTTGATCAAAAGTTACTGGTGTCCCAGAGAGATGGCTGCCTTCAGGTTGGCCACTCCAGGTCCTGACCACACTTCTTAGGGCATTTTCTTCAGAAAGGTTGTAATGGTTATTTCTTGGTCTAGCCCAGTGAGCTGGAAACCTACTGGAAAGGCTCTTGCCAGTTTTGGAGTCCAGGATCCTTGCTTTCCAGGGTCTGGTCGCCACCTCTTTGAAGTTGCTTGCCCAGGAAGAGGGAGGTGGAGCTTGGTCTTTGTACTCCTGGCTTCCTGTGGTCAATGGCCCTTCTGCTCTGAAGACATCATGATGTCTGCCTCCACTTTGATGCCAATTTGTAAACAGAGGTCTCACCATCCTTTAGCTCTTCACACTCTCTGGCCTCTTGTTTCTGAGTTCTTTCAGACTTACTATCCATTTACTCTCCACTTCTCTCCTAGCCTTGAATAAAGTAGTTCTTTTCTGCTTGGATTTCCCTGGTGAGATGTTTTGTTTTGGCAGTGATGAGGCCAAAAGTAAAACCTAGATGGCAACCCATGTCGAAAGGTCAGGATCCCTGGAAGTAGATGAGAAGCTTGGAGCGGGAGGGAGGCTGGCTTAGCAGTGCACATCGACTTTACCCAGGCTCACAGTGGACTGTGCTGCAGTGGAACCTGTGGGTAAGGTTTGTGCTGGTCCTGGTATTCCACATTTTCTAACCGTCAAGGTGTCCTGGCCTTGAGGGATTCTGAGCACTGTGCCCCATCCATTTTGTAGGGTGACTCCTTATTATAGACTGCCATGTTGTGGCAGTTTCTGAGTTGTTGAAAGCATCACATTTCATTGTATCTGTGCCCTGCAGCTGCCTGAACCGAGGTACAAGATGTAAAGGCTGAGAAGCTACATCATAAATAAAACTGTCAGTAAGACTGGAGCAAGATAACTGGGAGCCCAGGGAGTCTGGCCAAGGCTACGGGGAGGGGGAGGAAGTGGAGACAGCCATGGTAGCTAAGCTGAGCACAGTTGTGCAGTGTGGAATACACTCTCCAGGTCTGTGTGGAGAAGGGAAAGACTGAATGGCAGCAGGCTGGGATGGGAAGAAGGGGGGCATCTGTTTGCAGTGGCTCTGCCATTACAGTTCCTTCTGGTGTGAGAGGGAAGCTGGTCCCAGATTATGGCTTCTAACATTGTTCAGTCCTTACTCACTGTTTGTGTCCCACTGTGGCAAATCACTGCACTCCCAGAGTCACCCGTCATATCTGTCCTCAGCTATGGTGTCCTAGAGATTCCAGGCAGGTGATTCCCGGGTCCCCTCATCTCGTGCCAGCTGCGACCCTAACCTCTGGTAAGGTTACTTACCTCTAGTCCCTGACCAGTGATGTCATTCCCAGTGTGTCTTTCTGTGTCTCCACCCTGGGTGATGGCTAAGCTTCTTAACCAGGTGTCTGTGACCTCTGTGCCTGCGCCCGACCCCCACATCATCATCAGAGACCCCCAAAAAAGATCTTCACAGCACTGACCATGTGCTCTCAGCTGCTCACACGCTGCCTCCTCCAGCCTCCAGGCCTCCAGGCCTCCACTTGTGCTTTCTCCTTTCCATTACTTCCAATGTCTATAGGTTGCTCATAGTTCTCTAGAACTAGCTGCAAAGGGAGTGTTGGGGTTGGAATAAGCAATTTATGACACCGATGAACCCTTCCCCAGTGCCAGGGCTCCCCAGGACCCAGACCCAGGCCCATCTTCAGCAACTCTGCTAACAAATGCGACCAAGTCAATGCTCTTGCTCCCTCCCAACCCCACACAGCGCCCCTGGCCTCTGCCTCCAGGTCTAACATCTCAGCCCCATGCAGCGCCACTCACCTCTGCCTCCAGGTCTAACATCTCAGCCCCATGCAGCGCCACTCACCTCTGCCTCCAGATCTAACATCTCAGCCCCACGCAGCGCCCATCACCTCTGCCTCCAGGTCTAACATCTCAACCCCACGCAGCGCCCATCACCTCTGCCTCCAGATCTAACATCTCAGCCCTACACAGCGCCCATCACCTCTGCCTCCAGATCTAACATCTCAGCCCCACGCAGCACCCATCACCTATGCCTCCAGATCTAACATCTCAGCCCCACCCAGCACCCATCACCTCTGCCTCCAGATCTAACATCTCAGCCCCATGCAGCGCCCATCACCTCTGCCTCCAGATCTAACATCTCAACCCCACGCAGCGCCACTCACCTCTGCCTCCAGATCTAACATCTCAGCCCTACACAGCGCCCATCACCTCTGCCTCCAGATCTAACATCTCAGCCCCACGCAGCGCCCATCACCTCTGCCTCCAGATCTAACATCTCAGCCCCACGCAGCACCCATCACCTCTGCCTCCAGATCTAACATCTCAGCCCCACGCAGCACCACTCACCTCTGCCTCCAGATCTAACATCTCAGCCCCACGCAGCGCCCATCACCTCTGCCTCCAGGTCTAACATCTCAACCCCATGCAGCGCCCATCACCTCTGCCTCCAGATCTAACATCTCAGCCCTACACAGCGCCCATCACCTCTGCCTCCAGATCTAACATCTCAGCCCCACGCAGCACCCATCACCTATGCCTCCAGATCTAACATCTCAGCCCCACCCAGCACCCATCACCTCTGCCTCCAGATCTAACATCTCAGCCCCATGCAGCGCCCATCACCTCTGCCTCCAGATCTAACATCTCAACCCCACGCAGCGCCACTCACCTCTGCCTCCAGATCTAACATCTCAGCCCTACACAGCGCCCATCACCTCTGCCTCCAGATCTAACATCTCAGCCCCACGCAGCGCCCATCACCTCTGCCTCCAGATCTAACATCTCAGCCCCACGCAGCACCCATCACCTCTGCCTCCAGATCTAACATCTCAGCCCCACGCAGCACCACTCACCTCTGCCTCCAGATCTAACATCTCAGCCCCACGCAGCGCCCATCACCTCTGCCTCCAGGTCTAACATCTCAGCCCCACGCAGCGCCCATCACCTCTGCCTCCAGATCTAACATCTCAGCCTCACGCAGCGCCCATCACCTCTGCCTCCAGGTCTAACATCTCAACCCCACGCAGCGCCACTCACCTCTGCCTCCAGATCTAACATCTCAGCCCCACGCAGCGCCCATCACCTCTGCCTCCAGGTCTAACACCTCAGCCCCACGCAGCGCCCATCACCTCTGCCTCCAGGTCTAACATCTCAGCCCCACGCAGCGCCCATCACCTCTGCCTCCAGGTCTAACATCTCAGCCCCACGCAGCGCCCATCACCTCTGCCTCCAGGTCTAACATCTCAGCCCCACGCAGCGCCCATCACCTCTGCCTCCAGGTCTAACATCTCAGCCCCACGCAGCGCCCATCACCTCTGCCTCCAGATCTAACATCTCAGCCCCACGCAGCGCCCATCACCTCTGCCTCCAGATCTAACATCTCAGCCCCACGCAGCGCCCATCACCTCTGCCTCCAGGTCTAACATCTCAGCCCAACGCAGCACCCCTGGTCTCTGCCTCCAGGTCTAACATCTCAGCCCCACGCAGCACCCCTGGTCTCTGCTTCCAGATCTAACATCTCAGCCCCACGCAGCGCCCATCACCTCTGCCTCCAGGTCTAACATCTCAGCCCCACGCAGCGCCCCTGGCCTCTGCCTCCAGGTCTAACATCTCAACCCCACGCAGCACCCCTGGTCTCTGCCTCCAGGTCTAACATCTCAGCCCCACGCAGCACCCCTGTTCTCTGCTTCCAGATCTAACATCTCAGCCCCATGCAGCGCCCATCACCTCTGCCTCCAGGTCTAACATCTGAGCCCCACACAGCGCCCCTTGCCTTTGCCTCCAGGTCTAACATCTCAGTCCTACGCAGCACCCCTGGCCTCTGCTTCCAGATCTAACATCTCGTGGTAAACAAAGTTAGCCTTTCCTGAGCAATAGCGTGCTTTTCTTTTACCTACGGCCCTCCCCTCCCACACAAATGCATGCTCATAAATATACACCCACATACACGTACACATGCACACGTATGTACTCAGGGACGTCCATCGATCCACACCCACCCATGCACATGTTTGCTTCAGTACACTCCTCTGTTCTCCTTTGGAAGCAGCAGAAAAAGAAATGATTGACTGTTCTCAGACACTTTGTGCTGGATAATAACCTCTATGTTAATCACCTCAGAAGCTTTTGCATTTTTAATAGGAGGGAATGAGGAAGTAGTAATTATGGGTGGGGGGAGAGGAAACAGTATAGAGGAGACCCAGAAACTCAGAGGAGTGCTGCCTAAGTGACACGCTGTAAGCGAATGCACAGGAGTCACTCCACGAAGCAGTGGCAGGGCTCAGTACTGGTGGTCCTCCGGCTCCGACGGTTCAGGAGTCTGGGCGCAGATGACCAGAGGCTCTCACTGAGGAGCCGTGGACACATCCTCGGTGTGCTGGCTGGACTGGGCAGGAAGAGCGGCTCAAGGCATCTCACTCACGGGATATTGGTAGAATAGCTTGCTTCTTGTAAGGTTCCGTTTCTTGTCATTTTGCTGCCCAAGGGTCTTTATATGTGGCACCCAGAATGAGAGGCCCAAGTGAGAAGCCAGGAAGCAGCAGGAATATCTTCCATGACTCATATTAGAAGTCACATGAGGGTCACATCGCCACATTCTGTTCCTGGAAGGGAACCACCAAATCTAGGCTCATGGGAGCAGAAGGAAATCAATCTGGGTCTACTTTGAGAAAGGATTGTCAATGATTGGGGGAGCAATCTTAAAATGACAAGTAGAAGCACCATCTTGCTCCATTCCCTTGCGGAGAGAGGCCTGGGGTCTCCAGGTAGACAGAGCCTCCTCTCCTCCACTGAGAGCCCCTCACCCCACCTGGGGTCAGATGCAGAGGCTGGGTTCTTACAGAAAGGATTTCAGAGGTCCTGCAACAGTTTAATTCTATGAACTTTCCATTACCTTTCCCGAGTCACAAAATATTATTTCATCTATCCCAGTGTTGACTTATGCACGAAAATGGAAATTGTCAGCATGCTTTTTATTGTGCTTGCTGTCTAACTAAGAGTGCACAGTTGAAGTTTTGCTCCGTGTAGTTTAATTCAACGGTCATTCAGTCATTAATAGCTTTGACTCTGTGACAACACTGGATGCTTGTTGATATAGGACAAGGCTCATGAATGCTGAAGGAGTGCTTGTTAAAATGGGGTGCCTGGCCTCCGTGCTTAGGGGTCTTGATTCCACCAGGCTGGAGCAGTCCCAGGAATCTGAATGTTAAGAAGCACAGGTAATTTGGGGACAGTTGATCAAACCCAGGATCAAGCATGAATTATAGTGTGTTAATGGTCACTAACTCAGAGTCCCATTCCCAAGTCCGGCCGCACGCCTGAGCTGTTCTTGGGGAGCACAGTCCATGCCTTGTTGGGTCCCCTCAGCCGGAGAATTCCCCTGGACTGAAAGGGCATGCCTGGCGCAGGAGAGGGCTTCCCCCAGCCAGGCCGCCTGGCTTCGTTGGATGTGAACTGGCTGGTTCCTAGCCTCAAGGGATCCCCCGTGGTACAATGTGGTAGAACTTGACAGTCAATTGAGCTGAAGCACATTTCCATTGGCAACAAAGACACCTTACCAGGCATCCCTTGCTTCTGGATTCTGTCATTGGAGCATGTAAAGCAGAACACCAGCCCTCTACCTGGTGAGTGAATCACAGCCATGAGCCCTGCAGAGGCAGCATTCTGGGAGGGTAAGATGGGTTTTCGGTAGGCATCAATTCCCCTGGAGACTGTATGGGCTTCTGCTGTTTCTTCCTCGTGGAAGGTTTGTTTTTCTCTTTGATCTTATGTTCCCATTTACTGTCCATGGCATAGAAAACCCAAAACTCGATGTGAAAATATTCTTTAATACTCATGATTATTAAGTCGTAGGACTCTTATTATTTATAGACTGTTTGTTTGACAATGACAAGGAAATTATTTTTGTTCCTTCCCACTGAATAATGTGTTTTGTCAAAACAAATTAAAATGCATGCGATTGACCAGCGGGTCATATTTCAGATGACAGTGGCACTTGAATTTTGAAATTTTCACCTTATTTCTATGGGAAGCATTAGACATTGCCTCGATCTAGGTTACAGTTAAATAGATTTTCATTTTCTCTCCTTAATGGAGTTAACCTAACTTGAATTCTCTGAATCTGTCAAAATACTATCTCACCCCTGATGCTCAGTCTCTAATGGGATTTGAATAATGTACTGCTAGATAGCCTCTGAAATTGATTGAATCTCAAACACTGGACATGAATTTAAGGATGAGTTTTTATCCTTTAGCCTCTTCAGAAAAGATAGGCAGCGCTCTGTAGGGGCAATGCCTTTTCCAGCAGAGGGAAGAAGAAAATGGTGATATTTAAAGAGCGAAAGCTGCAGCATATCATTAAGCGACATCTATATTACAGTTAATCCCCATTGATTTGGGGATGGGAGAACTACTTTGCCATAACATGTACAACGGGGCCACACATGCTGGCTGATTTTGCGAGACACCCACATAGTGGGCCACACTATTTAATGCTTAATGCCCATGCGAAGGTGGACAGGCTTCAAATGTGCATAGCAAATAAGAAAATAAACACTATTTGTGAATAGGATCACTTGATATTTTCTTTCCATCACTTGTTTCCATGGAAAAACGTAACCAAAAGCGATGCATGTCTTCACATTGCACGTGTGCAGCGTTACAGAGTCAGCACTTAGAGGAGTGTGGCATCCTTTCATCCAGCATTTTAGCCCTAGGGTGATTTCTCATCCACAACCGTACATCAGGCCACATCACCACTTGTTCAGTAATCCCCTCCTGGAACTTTCTAGACCTTAGTGGTTAATTTCTCCAGTGTGTTCACTTCTTTTCTATTCTCCATCCAGGATTTGTTTTTGCCTTCTACTTCGTTACTTGTCTGGTATCTAGGAATGGGGTGCATGTGGACCTGAGAATTGTAATTATGGGCTGTATGATAAGAGAGGTGGTATTGATCCAGATGCATTATACTCATAAATGGCCATGGTTTAACGGAAACCCCTTCATACACTACTTTACGATGATCACAGCAAAACAGGAAAACCCCTGCTTCAGCACCCATGCATCTGGGGGCATCTCATACGCACGCTGTGGGAAGCTTAGTTTGTACATGCACAGATCCCTTCCAAACAGTCCAGCCCGTTATGCGTTCTGTAAGGTCAGCCCGCCGTTGTTACTGCAGTCTCCTCCCAGCCTCCCTGAGTCCTCGGAGGCTGACGTTTCCACGTGACCTGCCACACTCAATCCTGCCTTTTCCCCTCATCCCACTTGTTGGCACTTTACTTTTTTTTTTCCCAGTCCTGAGGCTTGAACTCAGGGCCTGGGTACTTTCCTTGACCTTATTTTGCTCAAGGCTAACACTCTACCACTTGAGCCATAGCACCACTTCCGGCTTTTTCTGTGTGTGTGGTACTGAGGAATTGAACCTAGGGCTTCATATATGCTAGGCAAGCACTCTACTCCTAAGCCACTTTCCCAGCCCAGGCACTGTACTCTTGAGTGTGTATCCACACAGTTTTTTTCTTCAGAATGCCAAGAATCTGGATTTAGGACTGATCTCAGGTCTTTAAATTTCCTTCTGAATGGGGCAATGCCATTCTTTCTGATGGAGGCACACACACACACACACACACACACACACACACACACACACACACACAATATTTCCTTGATTCATCCACTGAGGGGCATCTGGGTTGATTCCATATCTTAGCTATGGTAAATAATGCTGTAATGAACATGGTTGGGCTGGTGGCATTAGTGCAGGCTGGTTTGTGGTTATTTGGTAAATGCCCAGGAGTGGGATTGCTGGGTCATAGGGGAGCTCTATGTTTAGTTTTTGAGGAACAGCCACACTGATTTCCAGCGTGGCTGAACAAGTTTACATTCCCATCAATAGTTTAACAGCAATCCCTTTTGCCCACATCCCTGCCAGCATCTGTTGTTTTTAGATTTCTTGATCATGGCCACTCCAACTGGGGCGAAGTGGAATCTCAATGTTGTTATGATCTGTACTTCTTTTATAGCCAGAGATGTTGAGCATTTCTTCACGTGTCTATTGCCCATGAAGTAGGCCAGACCCAAAGAAACACAGGCTGCATGGTTTCCCTCATTTGTAATAACTAGAACATGTCTAGGATTTTCCTAGCAGGGGATCACAATAACTCAATAGCTATGAGCATATCACCACATAAAATGGGTATCCAAATGAGCGCCAAGACATGGAAGCGAGGTGTTTTATTTTGCTGCACTCTTTGCAGTTCTTTCTTTCATTTTCCCCCTTTGGTTTATTCCCGGTCATCACTGTTGTTTTTAATGTCTCTACCCTTTGTCTTGTATATACGTTCATCTGATTTGGGGAAGGGAGATCGCAGAAATGGAGGGACAAATGGGTGAAACAATGCATCTGTGGAGGAAATGAGCTTCATGACTCAGAGGGGAGGGAGGCAGGAGGGAGGAGGTAATACTGTTCAGGCGCCTATAATCCTAGCCACTCAGGAGGCTGAGATCTGAGGATCACAGTTCAAAGCCAACCTGGGCAGGAAAGTCTGTGAGACTCTTTATCTCTAATTAACCACTAGAAAGCTGAAAGTGGCGCTGTGGCTCCAGGAGTAGGGCGGTAGCCTTGAGCTGAAGAGCTCAGAGCCGGTGATCCAGAGCAGAGTTCAAGTCCCATGACCATTAAAAACAAACAAACAAACAAAACCATCAAAAAGGAAATGTTTTCATTCCCTTGCTTCCCATCAGGTGATTAGATGATCTGTGAGTGTATGGCGTGCGTGTGCAGGGGTGTGGGGCAAGGCTGGGCACGCAGGCTCAGTCAGAGCCCTGTGCCTTGCCCAGGATGCTTTGGCTTGACCACAGGACTTGTCAGGGCTGCTCTTGCATGTGACGTCAGCTTAGCTGGGAAGAGAGGAATGGACCCAGCTGCTGGCTTAACTTGTTTGGACTACAGAGAAAAAAACTGCTGCTTCCAACCCTCCTTTTACATAACACATCAGATAAACTGCAAAAGACAAGCAAAGCAAAATTTAGTTTTTCTTCTCAGCAAGTGATAAGTGATGACTTTGTACAAATTGCTTTGTCTCCCTCTGAGAAGGAATTTCTTATTATTCCTATACCTTTATCCTACATATTTTTCTTTTTGTTTTGTATTTCTGCTTTTCTTTTTTTCTTTCTAGCTTCTTCCTTTTGACTCATTCTTTATAATAGCTTTAGATTTATTCATTTTTTTAAGCAGCCAAGTTGCCACTTTACTTTATAGGAAACCCCATTATTTTCAGGTAAGAATAGTGATGGCCACATTAAACAGACAATCAAATGTATCATCAAGAAGGTATGGCTCGTGCCTGTAATCCCAGCTACTTAGAGCTGAAGAGCTCAGGGACAGCGCCTAGGCCTAGAGTTCAACCATGCGACCAACAAAAAAAAATGTATATATATATATATATATATATATATATATATATGAGCCGAACAAAGTCATCACCAAATAAAGTCCCCAAAGAAAATAAGATGGTAAAAACAACAATAAAAAAACAATAAAATACACAACAACTAGAAAAGAGAATGCCAGATATTTACAGCTTCCTTCTAAAATGTGATGTGTATTCTACTTTAAGCATAAAGCAAAACCAGTGAGAACCTTCTGGTGGGATTCCAGGTGTAGCTGGTGCCAACCCATTTGAGAGGAGATGGTCATTCTAAGGGAGAAATAAACAGCTACTTGCTGGGATTAGATCATGAAATGATCTTCCTGCTAGGATTAGAATCATGGAATGATCTTCCTACACTTCTACTATTAATGACATAGAGCTAAATAATCCAGTCTCTTGCTGAAATGACTTGTCACCATATTTAAAACAAAATACTCAGAGTCACAGGCACCGCTTCTGGGAGAGCAGAGATGGGTGGCTATGTGCTCAAGTGAGGGACGTTTCTCTCCACCAGGCTGGAGAGGGCAGGAGGCAGGCCTCTACAGCCTGGACACTTCTGTACTAAACAGTCTTCTAATAGTTCATGGCTTTTTGTTTAATTTCAGACCAATCTTGTGTGGGTTTTTATTGTTCTGTTGTTTGTGGCCACCGTGATGACTCCTTGAGGAATATACTTGAAGTTTCCAATGGCTCCATTTTTTATTTAGTATATTTAAACATCTGATTTGTATTTGAAATGTTTCTGTAGCTGCTGAATTCTTTCTTTCCTATGGTTGGAAGTAGGGGTTATAAAGCCCAAGAGAATCTTCTACTCAGAAGACTTCCATAAAATAATTGTAAAAGAAGCAAAAACAAACAAAAAAGAACTAGAAGGTATATCTGTTGGGAATTTCATAGCTGCAGGTAGGTAAAAATGACTTTTATTTAGATAAAATGAAAGAAGATGATGAGCAGATAGACATGGTAAACACTGCTGTGCTGATTGAGGGGGGAAGATGGGCTCTTATGGAGTTTAATTGGAAGTTTACTGATTGGCTGGTTGTTCCTTTGGGCCCTCCTGATTGGCTGTTTCTTCTGTGGATCATGACCTTGGCTTCTGGATTCTACCTGGTGCCTTTCCTTCCACTGCTTATTTCCATATGTCATGTGGCTTTACTAGGCTCGCCTCCACCTTCTGGTTGGCCCTATATTCTGTATTCAGATCTTAGTCCACATCCTGGATACTGGTATTTTGTTCCCATCGTGTCTTCTTAAGGGGAAGAAGGACCTCCCCCCCAATATCTACCGAAATAAGAAACATAAAATCAAGGCAATATGACTCCTCCAAAAGATGGTAACCATCCAGTGCTTGAGCCCAGTGATACAAGTGATTTGAGTAATCTCCTAGCTCAAGAGGCGTCAAACCCGTCGATAAATAGAATAAGAAGGTCAGAAATACAGATGAAACACTTGATGAAACAAACTGAGTGGAATTGCTGAAAATGAAAAATAATCTATAAGGAAGCACAGAGGAAAGCATCATCAATAGGCTGGATCAAACAAGAAAGTATCAGGAATCAGAGAGGAGGGGAAGGGCAGGTGATGCCTCTAATACTTTTTATTCTAGAAACACTCAGACGGCAATGAAGAAGCCAGCTGAATAAGCATGGTCAAAACTTTCAGGAACCCTGGAACATGAATAAGAAACCAAACCTAAGAATCCATGGGGTAGAAAAAGATAAGAAACAAATTAAAAGCATAAAACCCTAGTTTCCAAATCTAAGCAATGGTATGGATGTCTAAGTCAATATCAGACTCAGAAGTCAGCGCCTGAATCAGAAATGGTTTCGAAGGGCTAGGAAACATGGCCACCTAAGAAATTCTCCTTCTTGCACATTATAGTTAAAATGCTTAGACCATAGTAACATAAGGAAATTGAAAGCTGCAAGAGAAAAATATCAGCTTATGCCCAAAGTAAAATGCATTAGAATTAAATCCTCTCTGCAGAAACCTCTAAATCCAGAAAACCATAAAATGATATATTTTAAGCAATGAGAGTAAATAGAATCATATGACTACAGCAAAAGTTTCTTAAGATGATATCACATAGAGATCTTCTAAGATAAGCAGGAACTAAAGCAGGTCTGCTAGAACTGTAGATGATGCTCAGAAGATTCCTATACCCAGATGAAGAGAAAAGGATAATTTTCCTGAGAGGAATACATAAACACAGGAAAATTAGAAAAAATTCAAGAGTATTCAACTCGCTCAGCCAGAAAATTTGTAATGATAGATAAGGTGGAAAGAAAAGAACAAACTGCTCAAAACAACCAGCAGAAAAAGTCAACTAAATTATAGAAATCCTCAAATACCACTCAACAATATCTCCAGCTCTGAATGGCATCCACATCCATGCTCCAACATAAAGGATTCAGAGTGCTCACTGAATCAATAAACAAGATTTACAACTACTGACTATAAAAGTCACAACCCTCGGGTGAATACACACTACAAGTTAAAGGAGCGAAAATCATATACCAGGTTCATGGAAGCTGAAAGCAAGCAGAGAGAGAGAGAGAGAGAGAGAGAGAGAGAGAGAGAGAGAGAGAGAGAGAGAGAGAGAGAGGAGGGAGGGAGGGAGGGAGGGAGGGAGGGAGGGAGGGAGGGAGGGAGGGAGGGAGGGAGGGAGGGAGGGAGAGGAGAGAGAGAGAGAGAGAGAGAGAGAGAGAGAGAGAGAGAGAGGAGAGAGAGGAGAGAGGAGAGAGGAGAGAGGAGAGAGGAGAGAGGAGAGAGGAGAGAGAGAGAAAGAAAGCAAGCAAACAAGCAAGCAAGCAAGCAAGCAAGCAGGACTAACTACTCATATATGACAAAGTAGACATCTAGCCCAAATCAGTTAGAAGAGATAAAGAAGGTTATTACATGTGGAAAAATCCATCGGCAATAAATAGCAAATCTGATACCAGTGGCTCAAGCCTGCTCTGAGGAGACTCGGACCAAGTGCTCAATGACTCTTAGCAGGCTTTGGCAGGGGCTTTAAGGCTCCATCTCCAGGACAACCAGTGAGAAGCCAGGCTTGAGGCTTGGGTTGAGTGGCAGAATGCTAGCCATGAGTATGAAGCCCCAGGCTCAATCCCCATGACCAGAAAAATGCAGCTGTCATGAAGATTATAAGTCCGTCCACACAGAATATACATCTGATTTTATAGAACGAGCACTGCCCAACATAAAGGGACAAAGAAGTCCATATACAGAAATAATGGACGTCGTAACTCCTAACTTTCATCAGTAGATGCACCATCTAGGAAAAATATCCAGCTAAGAACTTCAGAGGTTAAATGTACTAAGATCAGCAGATACATGTAGGTCATTACATCTAAGAGCCATAGCAGATTGCTCCGAAATAGATCATATTGTTAACAAATACAATGAACTAAAATAACTTCTATCTTATCAGATTACAATGGAATACAGTGAAAAGTGACCAGAAGCAGAATCTGTGCAAATATAGGAAGAGATGGATCCACTTTTGAATGATTAATGTGTCATTGGAGAAATTGAAGAAGGAATTTAAACATTCAAGCATTCCCAAAGTGCTTGAGATACAACAAAGGCAGTTTAAGAGGTCTGCAAGGTCTTAATAATACAAATCCAAATACCAAATTAGAAGATAGAAATAAATGAAAAGACCAGGACAAAAAATTAATGGGATGGAACCTAAGAGAATAATGCCAAGAATCAAGGAGATAGTTGTTTCTTTGACAAGGTAAATATAATTGTTAATACCTTAGCAAAAGCAAGAAAGTTGAGACACAAATTAAGCAAATTAGAGATAAAAGAGAGAACATTGAAATAGCCACCAATGAAATCCACAGGGTAGTTAGGAAGTATTCCTGTTGTACATGGAAAGGCCTTAGTTACAAATAATGCAATGTGCTTTCCAAAATTACTGAGAGAACATTATCATTTTTTTCCAGTCTTGGGGTTAGAATTCAGGGCCTGGGTACTATCCTTGGACACATTTTTTTTTTTGCTCAAGGCTAGTGCTCTGCCACTTGAACCACAGTGTCACTTC
This sequence comes from Megascapheus bottae, assembly GCF_031878675.1. Lineage (NCBI taxonomy): Eukaryota > Metazoa > Chordata > Mammalia > Rodentia > Geomyidae > Megascapheus > Megascapheus bottae. The sequence continues at coordinate 83,342,744 of NC_143513.1, forward strand.
TGGCTTTTTCTGAGTATGTGGTATTAAGGAATCAAACCTAGGGCTTTGTGCATGCGAGGCAAGCACTCTACCACTAGACTACGCTCCAGCCCAACATTTTATATTTTTATGTCATAAGAAAAGCGACACATATGTGAGGCAATCAATGCTAATTCATCTAATTTAATCATTCTATAATTCATACATGAACTAAAACAGTGTGTCTTATGAACACATTTAAGGATGACTGCCCAAGTAAAAATAAAATTCAGCCAGGCTCACACCTGTAATTCCAGCTACTTGGGAGGCTGAGATATGAGGATGGTGGTTCAAAGCCAGCCCAAGCAAAAATGTTTGTGAGACTCCTACCTGCAATTTACCACCTTCCCCAAAAGCCAGACGTGGAGCTGTGGCTCAAGTGGTAGAGTGCTAATCTAGAACAGAAAAGCTAAGAGACAGGATATAGGCCTTAAGTTTAAGCCCCAAGAGTGGTACAAAATTAAAAGTAAATGAATTTAAAAAATAGAATTCAAAAACCTTAAACAGAAGTAAACATAGTAATGAAAAGTCCAGGAAATACCAAAAGAGAATTCATTAAACTTGGGTAAGAAATGAAAGAAAAAGACAAAATGCTTTCAGATTTAGTAATAGCTTACAATCTTTAAAACAAAAAAATAAAAATTAATGAAAATTCCTGAGGAAAGACAGGAAAAATGGTAATAATTTGAACATTTAGGCAAGAACCCAATAAGATCAGATTTGTTTTAAAAGCAGTAGAAATGGAATAGAGGCCAAACAGGACTTGCATTGATATTTTGGGAGTTCCCCAGAAGAAAACAAAATATTATCTTATGACTTTTAAACTATAGCTCAAAAACACTTCTCCCTTCTTCCCCCACAAAAGTACAACTAGTGGAAGCCCTGTGCTTTCAGGAACACATTAAGGAGAGTAGGAATGTGGCTCAAGTGGTAGAGCCATAGCCTTGAGCTGAAGAGCTTAGGGTGAGTGCTGAAGGCCAGAGCTCAAGCCACAGGACAAAAAAAAAAGAACACATTTAGTATCCCTGGGAACATGAAGTCACAATTATCAACTTTGAGAAACTTCATCATAAAGCTCACATTTCAAAAGCGAGGGGAAATTCTCAAGGCCGCATGTAGAAGATCAAATAAATTACAAAGATGAAAGGAGACTGCCATCCAGTTTTCAAGAAGGGAGCATACAAAGGAAGCTTAAAACAAAGCCGTGGTCTTTGTTTTTTAAATAAAAACTTCCAAAATTGTCAGTAAAACAGTTTTTAACATACAAAAATTCAGAGAACTCTTTACTGGTACATCTTACTTGAGCTGTTAATTAGTGAATGAGCTCAGTATATCACAGAGATGAATTCTAGAACAATTTGAAGTCCCAATGATGGCAAAGGATGATAAGTTACAGAATAGAATGTCTGAGACAGGTCAATCGTTCTGGGACTAGAATTTTAATTAATTCAGGCAAAATAAAGGAGGTGGAAACCAACGTTAGGCAAACACTGAAATCACTGCACTACTGAAGATGACTTCCTCCTCTACACAGCACTTGCACAGAGAGGATATTTTTGTGCGAAGTCGTGTTATAGTGCCTTCTCCAGCTTGCCATATAGCGGCAATAAACTACATTCGTCGCTGTCATCTCACACCGCATTCGCTCCTCGCCAGGCTCTACTCATCCCGCACGCAGAGAACCTGGAAAACCAACTCTCATCGGCTGGAGTCAAGTTCACGCTTTGCTCACTGACGAGACACAAAGTTCCGCGGGTGACGCCGTGTTATTTAATGACAAACGATCGTGAAAGCCCAGGACATAGACAACACATGGGTGGCTGGCGTGCTGAGTTGCCTGTTTCAACCAGGCGCCACATTTAAACTTCAGTGAACCATACATGAGTTATTCTGGAAAGCGGCCACCGAGCAGTACATTGGCTCCGTCGTTTACGTGTCTCTTCCTTTGGAAGTCTGTAACAACGTCCTGTGCATGCGGTATTTGCCAACAGTATGGCCTTCTTTTCCTCCTACTCCACAGTCCAGCCATTCTTATCTGCAGCCGACGTTATCAGCACTTCTTTTGCTTGTGGCCTTGGACGACTGGTAGATTGCCTTGAAACGGTGAGCAGAGAAGAGATGGGCCACCAGGAACAAAATGGAAGATTCCCTGAGCACTTGCCAGCGAGGACACAGCCTTGATTTTAATGGATTTGCTAAGAAACTTCAAAAGACCAAGCGCGCAGTAACATATTGCCTGTTTGACATTATGAAGAAATGAGGTATAGCATTAAGGAAAATACAGCACTTCTTTCTCATTTTTAGTTGCAAGAACAGTCCATAATTGTTATCTGAAGTATGGGAAATACCAAAAAAGACACGTAAAACTAAAAATAAAAAGTCTATAATACCCTAATTCTATCAACCAGTACAAAGAAGTTTTCCTAACGTAAATTATTTAATCTTTTTGCAAGCAACATGTATACTCATTTACAGTTCTGATTCATATAGATTCTGTTGTATACTGTATGTCATGAGGAAATAAACCATGTAACCCTTTTATGTTATTCAGTACTTCCCATTTCCAACACTTTATAAAATATACAGGACAATATTTTGGAGCTATTCTTGTTTATTTAATCAATAGCATGGTTAAATATTTAGAAAAGTTTAAATTTTCAATTGTTTTAAATTATGCAATTATAAGCAATTTCTGAGAGGCACACTGGTACACTTCTTTATGGAAACCCAATTCTTTGTTTAGACAAAAACCTTACAAGTTGAATATTAACGAGAAATTATGTTCTTTAAGTTCTTTAATACATTTCAAAAGATTGCTTCCAAAAAATGATCAAACTGATTTACACTCTAACTAGCAGTTTTGTTTCCTCGGGCTCTCTCCAAAGTTCATTGTGTGAGTCTCAATATTCTTGACAAATTGTGAAATATTTCTCTACCTTGGTGCCAGGATAGTTTGTTTTCTTTATTTGAATTTATTTTATTGTGAAGGTGATGTACAGAGGGGTGACAGTCACATAGGTCAGGTAATGAGTGCATTTCTTTTTGGGGGGGGGCAGTTCATGGGGCTTGGACTCTGGGCCTGGGTGCTGTCCCTGAGCTCTTCAGCTCAAGGCTACCCCATCCCTGAACCACAGCCTCACTTCCCATTTTCTAGTGATTGAGTGGAGATAAGAGTCTCTCGATCTCTTCTTTAGTGCCTGGGCTGGCTTTGAACTGCAATGAACCTCAACCTTCTGAGTATCTAGGATTATAGGCATGAGCCACTGAGCCCAGCGAGTGCCTTTTTCTTTCTTTTCTTTCTTTTTTCCTTTCTTCCTTCCTTCCTTCCTTCCTTCCTTCCTTCCTTCCTTCCTTCCTTCCTTTCTTTCTTTCTTTCCTTCTTTCTTTCTCTCTCTCTCTCTCTCTCTCTCTCTCTCTCTCTCTCTCTCTCTCTCTCTCTCTCTCTCTCTCTCTCTCTCTCCCCCCCCCCCTCTCTCTCTTTCATTTTTCTTTTTGGTGTTGCTATGGCTTGAGCTTAGGGCCCGAGCACTGTCTTTGGACTTTTTCAAGACTAGAGCTCTACCACTTGAGCCACAGCACCACTTCCAGCTTTTTCTGTGTATGTGGTACTGAGGAATCGAACCAGGGTCTTCATGAAAGCTAGGTAAGCACTCCACCACTAGGCCACACTCCCGGCTGTGCATTTCTTTTCCAACAGTGTTGCCTCTCCCCCTATTTCTTCCCTCTATCTTCTATTTTTGCCAGTGATGTGAATTTTACTTATAATGTAAACTTTTAGATGTTTTGGGGTTTTCTTTGGAGAGGTTTTCTAAAAGATCCTATACACATTCCACTTGCCTGTTTCTGCATACAGAGTCAAAACCAGCTTCAACCGATGTGGCTAGAACAGCATACACTCACCACCGCACACTGCCTGGGTTTGGGATCCTGATGGGCTCAGCCGCTCTTCTCGCCAGAGTCTCCAGCCAGGCGGTGGCCAGGATGGGGCTCATTGCACAATTCCACGGAAGATCTCTTTTCACCTCACCTCCAGGGTGTCCACAGGACCCAGCTACTGGGCTGTTGGGCTGAGGGCTTCCATCTCTAACAAATTGTTAGCAAGCCCACCTTGGTGCTGTACTGTGTAGAAAATGGACGCTACTTGCAAGGTGGAAACTGGTCTTGTTATAGTCAAGGAGGGGGGTGGAGTGGGCCATCAAGATGGAGCTTGCACTTCACATAATGCACCTGCTCAGATTTGAGGTCTCGTGCTATCTGGAGGGAAGTCATTCGGGGAGGAGGTCCTCAACATTCTGCCTCTCAGAGGCCATCACAGAAGCTGCCCTCATTACACTGCTCTGGGTTCTTGGCGGTTCTGTATGCATCTGGTCAACCATGGCTTATAATTAACTCTGTGCCTCAGTTTCCTTATCTGAAAAAGCAGGGATAAGATATTGCTGAAGCTCAAAGCATGAGTCCTGCAGATTAAGTGTGAAGTGTTCTGAGGCTGACATGTGGCAGGTAGCCAGCTCCGCGTCTGTGCTGTGGTTCTATCCGCTGCAGCCTTTCACCCAGGCCTCACTGCAGCCCAGTGACTGAGTCTTTGTCCTGAGTCTTCATAACCGTAAAGTGGGCTCCACAAGAAGAGGAATTATCCACAAGTGATTGAACAGGTCCTTGTAGCCCACTTGTTTCTTGGCTCTGCTTAGAGTTCAGCCTCAGAATCATGATTCTCAAGTCTTTCATTGGCTCTGAAAGTCCAAGTTTTAATATTAGACACTTACTAAAAGAAAGTGAGAAAACACTCATTTGTTTAAAGCACTCTTTCAAGTGTGTTTTTCATATCTAACATCTATTCTATCATCTATCATGCAAACTTCTATCAGATGAGAAATACTACTATCTCTCTACCTATTTTTGTCTCCATTTATGTATTCCCTTTCTGAAAAAAAATCAACTATTTGTAAGATACAGTCTCATTAAAATAGATTCTACTAGTTGACTTACATGATAATTTAGAAAAACTAGATAAAAGGTGTTTCCACCTTTTCATGACAAACTAAGGTTTTTCTTGAATAAATCAACATTTGACCTTCGTCAAATTATATCCATCTGCTTAGTATCGAAAAGTGGTTCTCACTAAGGAAAATCTATTCATATCCACATTTATTAATGTACTGGTTACAAATTGTTCTCACCAAGTTTATTAATTCTTTTCATTGATAACATCTTGCTGGAGGTTTTCCATTTCATGTTGGAATAGACCTGGAAGCAGAAGTTGTAAGTTTTGAAGAATAATGGAATTCCAGTTGTATCATCCAGCTTCTCTTAAGTCAATGAGGCTTGTTCTTGGTTAATTTCTACTTCTCTGAGCCACAGAAACAGAAAGATTAAATACTATCCCTTTGTTCTCAAGTTATTAATACTTCAGCATTTATATTTCCTACAGGTCATGGCACTCTCAGAGTGTCTTAGAAAATGGCTTTAGAGAAAATAACCTAAAATTTAGTAGAATTGCAGGCTTTGTGACAGAAAGGGCTTCTTTTCTTTTCCCATTGTAGACAGAAAGAAATCAAGACTGAGGACAAAATGAAATGTCAGAGAGTACTTAAAGCCAGTAGAACTTCCTTTTCCTTTTTAGATATAGGAGTCCATTTGGGATAAGACAGGAGAGAGAGATGAGAGAGAGAGAGAGAGAGAGAGAGAGAGAGAGAGAGAGAGAGAGAGAGAGAGAGAGAGAGAGAGAGAGAGAGAGAGAGGAGAGAGGAGAGAGGAGAGAGAGAGAGAGAGAGAGAGAGAGAGAGAGAGAGAGAGAGAGAGAGAGGAGAGAGGAGAGAGAGAGGAGAGAGAGAGAGAGAGAGAGAGAGAGAGAGAGAGAGAGAGAGAGAGAGAGAGAGAGAGAGAGAGAAATCTGTTGGTCCTAAGCCAGCTTCTGGTTGTAATGACTTTGGGTATACACATCATTTGACATGAAAGTGAGAAACAAATCACCTTTAGATAAGCAAAAAAATTACAACATAAATGCTAGGCATTATTATTTGACTTTAAACAGATGGAAATTCTGTGATTTGATCTCTTCATGCTCTCCAGAGCACTCATTTTCCTAACCTTTGACCTTGATTATGGCTGATACCCAAGTTCAGGTAGGACAAAATCAAAGGACAGAGACAAGCAGAGGCAGAGATGGCCCTTCCTCTGTTTGGGCTTGTGGTCTAGATCTTTTGGGGGAGTAGTCTGTTTGGTATCCAATTGTTTCTACAAACCCATGTTTTATAGACAGCTCCTGTCTCAGTCTGTGCTCACCTGAGACTGGAATGTGATTGGTTAGTCCATCCTTGAAGGTCACATGCAGGTTAGAAGGCTCTGTGCAGGCTTCCTCCCCTTTTCTGGTCTAGAAAGTGCAGCTGGCTCCTTTCTCAGAGAAGACATGGACGTGGCTAGATGCTAAGACAACCAATTCTCTCCCCCAAATACATAGAGGCTCTGACACTCTGTTCTTTCTATTTCCGCTGATAGTGTATAGCGAAACAACTGAACCATTTTTAGGTGAAGGTGATCTTAAAAGTGGTAGTGTCCTTATTGTTAATATTTAAATTTCGCAGAGATGGTGGGGTGTGTGGCTCAAGTGGTGGAATACCCATCTAGGAAGTGTGAGGCCCTGAGTTCCAACTCCAGAACTGATAAAACCATTTACACAGCGATTATCAATGGAAATAATGAGAAATTCTAAGCACGCTGTGTTGGCATCCATGGAAACGTTTCTACTAACTTTTTTTCTTTTTGGTGGTAGTGGAGTTTGAACTCAGGACCTCATGCTTGTGAAGCTGGTGTTCTGGTACTTGAACCATTCCACCAATCCTTTTTGCTTTTGCTGTTTTTAAGATAGAGTCTTGTTTTATGGCCAGGCTGGTCTAAATTGTGGTTCTTTTTTTTTTTTTTTAATTTTGCCACTCCTAGGGTCTTGAACTCAGGGCCTGAGTTTTTCTCAAGGCTAGAGCTCTACCACTTGAGCCACAGCACCAGTTCTGGCTTTTTCTATGTATGTGGTACTGAGGAATCGAACCTGGGTCTTTGTGCATGCTAGTTGAGCACTCTACCACTAGGCCAAACAAACTCCCAGGTCCGATTGTGATTCTTTTCTTTGTGCTGAATCTGTACCTTGTGGTGATTGGCACAGGCCATGGAGCCCAGCCATTGGTTGAGATGGAGTCTTATAAATTATTATGCCTGGGCTGGCCTAGAACCGTGATCCTCCGAGCTCTACTTTACAAGTAGTTAGGTTTCCAAGCTTGAGTCACTGCTAATCACAGGGTTAGCCACGTGTGGTAGTACACACTGGTAATTACAGTGTTTGGAAAACTGAATCATGATGAGGGTGAGCTCAAGGCCACCCTAGGGAGCACAGTGAGACTTTATCGCAAAGCGGTTTGATCGGGCCACGAATGTGGTGGGCATTATCTCTGGTGGGCCGGGTGTAGGTGTGGTTGGTGTGACTGTGGCTTGTCTTCTTGTCTTACATAGGGATGAAATCTGAATTTGTCTGTGATTCAGAGTGCTCTAGGTAGGCTGAAACTACTGCCAGGTCTGTTTTTCCACTTTCTCCTGCAGAATTGACCTGAGGTCACACCCAAGAAGCTTCCGGCAGGCAGCACTCCATAGCAGACTTCTTACACTAGTCCCTACGATATGCATTTGAGACGGAGAGGTGGGTGTGTCATTTTATCATTTTAATCAGCATGACTTTAGTTTTAATGTCAGCCACGTTCAAAGTTGCATGTTTTCTGCTGGTGATGGGCTAGGTGGCTGTGACACCCGGCTGGCACCTTATGAAGCCCCCATACTGGGGCCAGGACAGCACCTCCTAACCCCTGCCCTGACCTTGATAGCTCTCTCAACTGAGAACAACGAGGTACTGAGGAAAGAGTCAGAGTCAGTCCTCAAATGTGACAGTTTGGGGGATGCTCCGATCTATTCATTTCACTTACATTTGCCTTTATATTTGTGAGCAGCGATGCTAGACGATAAATGCCAGTATCTCATTACATTTCCAAGCACTTTTAAAAGTTTATTACATTCAAATTATAATGAATAAGGCAGCATCATGTCAAATTTTAATAGCTGGGTTTGCTCCCTTACTAGTATCTAAATGGTAAGGCATCGAATTACAATCTCACAATTACATATGATGAGGAACACTTCTCTGAAGCCACTGCAAGGCCCCGGGGACACAGATCCTGTCACGAAGGCGAAGCTGCATGAAGCTGTTCTGTTGCCTTTGTGTCCCCAGCCCTACCACCTCCCTTGGCTTCCCCAGCCTAGCCACACTCACCTCTAATTCCTACCCTGGGGTTGAGGAAGCTGTGAAAATGGCAGGTCTGGCTTTCCATGCCTGGAGAACAAAATCACCATCACCAGAAGCTGCTCGCTGTGGGCGCTGCAGAGGCTCAGAGCAAAACCCACTTTTCTGAGAACCCAGGGAGAGTGATACGGATTCTGAAGAGAGATTAAATCCTATGTGGCTGTAGCCTAAAATTCCCAAGTAAAGGGGACTGTGTGCAGCAGGCCCTCTGGAGGAGCACTGTTATTCCTCAGGATAAACGCAGCCTTCGAGCTTCCAAGTGGTGAGGACGCCCCTGGGCACAGCTGGGGCCCCCTCTGGCTGCCACAGGCCCGCCCGTGCCGGCATCCACACGTGCTTCTCCAGTCTGTGATTCTGGAGCTCTCCGGACTGAGCCCTGATGACTTTCCCTGTCTAGTTGCAAAGAAGAGACAAACTTACAGAGTGCGTTCCGATGTGTTTATATGGAAATGTACTTTGGCGTCTACTGTTTGCTCATTGGATGAGTACAAGTTAGAAAAATGGGTGAGGCACTCATAGCAGAGCTAATTAATTAGCTCAGGAATATTTTCTCAGGATGCGTCCGAAGCATAAACACAATTTACGAAGGTGCAGGGCAGAGGAAAGCGCTTGAGAAAGTGGAAGGCTCGTTTGAGGCTGGCCAGCGATGCAGAGCTAGCGTCCAGGGGAGGCACGAGGCAGGCTTGCCGAAATGTTGCAAGCTGGCTCATTCCCAGGAAGCGGGCTGATAAACCTAAATAAATAATTGACCAATTTAAATTATTTAAACCCATAGTTCTTACCGTCTTTTAGATGCCGGGTCCCCGGAGAATGTAATGGAAACCACAGACCCCATCTTGAAATAAACAGAAATACACAGAGATTTTGGCAAATGAGCCTAGGGGAGTTACTTGAGGGCCCCACAGGCCTTGGGTCATCATGACATCAAATCCAGGACCCCTTTCTCCCTGGATGGAGCTCACGGCAGCAGGTTTGGAATGGAACTCTCAAGCAGATAGCCAGCGTGGTAGCATGCACAGAGACGGGCGCCCGAGGCCTCACGGGCAGTTTCTCCTGTGAAAACGTGATAATTCTTTAGTGGGAAGGAGGGCTAAGGATTTGATCTGTAGTTTTTAAAAAATTTTTAAAAGAATTTATTAATATTGATTTTTACATTGTATTTCAAATGACGTATTTAACAAACAAGTGTTCAAGAAGGGACTCTCTATATACCATCACTGGCAATTAGATTTTAAAACATAATTAGAATTAGGCTGATGGCTTGTATGTCATAGATACATATTAATCTATATAATAAAACATTATGTCTAGAGTCATAAATTTTTATGTCTATATAGTTGTGTTTATATTTCCAGTACCATGTCCATAGCATTGGGTATGCAGATATTGAGTCCTCGCTCTTGTACTGTTTGGATCTAATAGCCACATATTAAGGATACATTGTGCCTTTTGTTCCTTTGGTCTTGACTTGTCTCACTCAACATGATTTGCTCTAGATTCATCCACTTCCCTGTGAATGCCATTATTTTATCTTGTCTGTTGGCTGTGTAGAATTCCATTGTGTGTGTGTGCGTATCACATTTTTTGTATCCATTCATCTGCAATAGGGCATCTGGGTTGTTTCCATTGCCTGGCTATTGTGAATAGTGCAGAGATGAACATAGCTGAGCAGGTATCCTTATCATATCCAGGGTTATGATGTTCAGGGTAGATGCCCAGGAGTGGTATGGAGGGATCGTAGGGAAGGTCTATTTTCAGTTCTTTAAGAAACCTCCACACTGCTTTCCAGAGTGGCTGATCTAGTTTACAATCCCACCAGCAGTGTAGTAGGGTTCCTTTTTCACCACACCCCACCAGCAACTGTCATTGTCTGAGTTCAAAATCTTGGCCATTCTTGTTGGGGTAAGGTGGTATCTTAGGGTTGTTTTTATTTGCATTTCCTTAATGACCATGAATGATGAGCATTTTCTCATAGTTTTTAAGCATGAAAATCTCCAGTGGAGATCTGGGAAGGGTACTCATTCCTCTCAAGTGCTGTCGAAGCTGAGTGGGACACTGTTATGTCCTGTTCTTGCATGGACATATTGACTTTCGTTGGAGAATCGGTTCCTGAAAAAGACAAAGATTTCAACCTCAAACCCTGCCACTGTCCCTATTGCTGATGTCTGGCTTCCAGATAACCAAGGAAGCCAGGCTGCTTTCTCACTACGTGAGGATTGGGTGAGAGACCTCGGCGTTGAGTGTGTGACCTGCCAGGCCATGGTGAGGGTACAGTGGGCACCATAGCACTCTGCAGCAGTAGCCTTGAGCTGAAGAGCTCAGGGACAGCACCCAGGCCCAGAGTTCAAGTCCCACAACTTACAAAAAAAGAAAGGAAGGAAGGAGAGAAAGAAAGGAAGGAAGGAAGGAAGAAAGAAAGGAAGGAAGGAAGGAAAGAGAAAGGAAGGAAGAAAGAAAGAAGGAAAGAAAGAAAGAAAGAAAGGAAGGAAGAAAGAAAGGAAGAAGGAAAGAGAAAGGGAAGGAAGGAAGGAAGGAAGGAAGGAAGGAAGGAAGGAAGGAAGGAAGGAAGGAAGGAAGGGAGAGAAAGGCTGGTGTAATCTCACCAGGGCTGAATGTCTTTGCTCGTCTGAAATGTTCATAAGATAAGCTGCTGAGCTTCAGGGAGCTCAAAGACGCACGGCCTGCACACTGAGGGGAGGTCTTCTCTTCATGACAACTGGTTCTGTGTGTTAGTTATTCCTTGGTGGGCTTCACTATGACTTTCCATATATGCATGCACTGCACCTTGGTCCTCTCACCCTCCCCACCACCTCCTCTTCACTTCCCCTTTCTTCTCTCTCATCCAAGTGACCTTTCACCTCCCTGGCGTCTGCCTGCTGCTTCCAGGCTATCTTAAAACATATCTTTACCATTCTGGTTCTGCATGTAAGGTAAAACGTGACATTTCTCTGAGTCTAGTGTATACCATTTATCACCCACAAATCGTGTGGCGATTTCATTCTTCTGGATGGTAAAATAATATTCTGTTGCATGCATATTCCACATTCTTCAGCCGTCCATCCGTCGACGAGTCCTTAGCCTGACCACGCAGCGTGGCTCTCGTGCACGTGGCTGGGCAGGGTTCCTGCTGTGTGCCCCCTTTTAAGTCTTTTGATAATAGCTAATCAGACTGGGGTGAGTGGAGTCTTAATGTACTTTTGAGTCACACTTCGCTGATGGAATATAGGCATTCCTTCTTCATGTGAAATTTGGTTCAAGACTGTTTGGGATACAATGATTAGCCAGGAGATTTCTGAGAGTCTCACCTTAAGAGTAGTGCTGTGTGGTGTATATGAACACATATGTGTGCATACGTATACATGTATCATGCATGTGTGTTTGTGTGTGTGCGTGCACATGTGTGTGCGTGTGTGGGGGTCATGGGCAGGGGAAACGAAAGCACTGGGTTGACATGGCGGTGCAAGTGGAGCTCAAGGCTGACAGCATAGGGAGAAGATGCTGATGAGGGGAAATGACACAATGGGATTGAGGTCACAATCCCTTGAGTCTCTGTGGAGGGGCTGCCCTTCCACTCACCCACCCACTTACTCGTTGAGTCTGTACTTATTGATCACCTCTTCTATCCCAGGCATATTGGGCACCTCAGGGTCGCAGTGTTGAGCACAAGAGATGTCAGGATGCCAGCCAAACCCAGACTTCGTTCTAGCAGGGCACGGAGACCTTATCAACAGACTCCTCGTTAGTTTTGTTCTTCAGGTGGTCTCATTCTTAAACAGCTGCTTTCTAACTTTTAGTGGAATGACACTTGGATGTTTCTCTGAATTGCCTACAAGCTTCACAATAGAGCAGCGGGAGCAGTGAAGGAAGGATGTTTGAAAATCTTCAAGAAAGCAATGAGAGCCCTGGCAAAAATTAATAGCTTTTTTTTCGAGAACTCCAGAAAGTAACACCAGGCCTCTAGTGGTCTCAGGGGCATCGCGTAAGGAAAATAGCTGGATCTCAGCAAGACCATGGACTGCCATGTGCTTTCATTTAATCTCCCCTCTGCAGCCCAGTGACAGCCCTGCAGAACCCAAGGGCCCATTCATGGTGTGAGCAAGGGCCACACAGCGCTGGGAGTGCGGAAAATGGGAGTGGGATCCCTCCAGGCAGACACATCCAGAGATCAGCCCACATTTGTCTTGCATGGGGGTCCCCTGCAGGCAGCTCTTCTTTCATATGGTTCAGAGCCCGCCCCGGGAGCATTTGTCAGAAACACTTGCTGGTGACTGTTTGCTCCCACAGCGTCTGGAGCAGTGATGCCAGCTGCACAAATGAGAGATAGGTCAACCGGAAACCTTACAGTGGAAACCCAGGGAATGAGACACCCACAGAAGCACTCTAAAGTTCCACCAGGCTCTGGAGGGCCAGGAGGCGTGGTCCAGGACTGTGAGCGTGGCATGTGCTGTGAGCACACCCAGAAAGACCTCAGGAGGCCCTGAGCCCAGCAGACCCTGGCTCCCCACACCGGCTTGTTTCCTTGCCTGCTTCATGATTTCTTGTTGAAAATGGAATCTTTTAAATGATAGAAGGATTAGTGCTAGGATTTAACATTAGTATCTTTAACTTTTTGTTTGCTTAGTGAATTTCCTGGGAAGTTTCTTTTCCATGTGTAACCACTTAGCTTATTGAACATTAGAAATTTAGAGGGAGATTTTGCTAGATGTTTGGAAACATTAAGCCACCCAATCTTAACTAAATGTTTCTCTGGTGTGTGTGTGTGTGTGTGTGTGTGTGTGTGTGTGTGTGTGTGTGTGTGTGTGTGTGTGTGCATGCATGTGTGTGTGTGTTGAGACATCCTTTTAACACTCAGGCACTTGACAACTCTGCTTTAGCCTTTATTTCCTACCAAAAGAAGCCAGGCACAAGGACCATGTACTATATGAATTAGTTTATGTGCAACTGCAGAATGTAAAAACCCCTAGAGCCAGAGGCAGGCTGAGGATTTCCAGACGCTGCAGGAAGGATGGAGGGATAGAGATTGTTTTGCCAGCAAGCAAGGGTTCTTCTGGGAACTCTGTCAGGGATGTGTTTGAGTTTGTTATCTCTCCCTGGCTACTTTATAGATATTCTCCCGGATTACCGGAAGAGAGCCTCGCGGTTGCTTCATGTGTGTTTTCTTCATGTAAGCGTGTTTTGAGTGGTAAAAGCCTTCCCTACCCACATCTGATCCCCCACGCGGAGCTCTCATCATCTGTGTCAGAGACTTAGCCCTGTATGTCTTTCAGGTCTGCTTCAAAACCCTCTTTTCTCTTCCTTGTCCTCTTCCTCTTTCCCTTCCTGCCTCTCTGCTGCTTTTGAAGATGACTTGAAACTATTCTGGAATTAGACAATGGTGAAGATCCTAGATATTCTTATGAAACAGTGGAAACCACTGGATCGCTGGCTTTTAAAGAGTAAATCTTTTTTTTTATTTTTTTATTTTATTGTAATTAGTAAAAGGGTTACATGATATTTGCCAGATAGAAGGTGCATTAATTCACATACATTGATACCCTTTCACATGTCTTGGTACCCATTTCCCTCCCCCCCACACCCCCCACCCGTCTTGGTTTTCTGGTCTGCTTACATTTTGGCTTTGAGAAGCAGACTCAGGCAATCTGGCTCCAGTCAATATACGACTGGTCTGCTGTAGGTGGAGATGGCCTCATAGAGTGGCGCTGGGAGAGGGGCGAGGGGAGGTTCATCAAAGGTCTTGCAGTGACCCTGGATTCTAGTCTTGGAAGAGTGCCGGAGGGCAGAGCAGAGACAGCCCTAGAGGCACGGAGCAGATAACTTCCTGGAGGAGGGGATGAGTTGAAAGTGTTCTGGGTAGAATGCCAGAAGTGAGAGAGCTGCACAAAGAAGCTCAGATGAAGGGAAGACTGCCCAGAAGCATGCAGCAGACACTTAGTGGCCCCATCTGTGAGCAAACTGAAGAAGGGCTGGGACTGGAGTCCATGCCTCCGACGTCAGGTAAAGTGCCTACCTCGCCCAGAAGAAATATTTGTGGATCAGAGATTGCTGGGCATAGTCCATAGACATCAAAAGACCCAAGAAAGACATTGATGTCCGAAGGAACAGAAAGAGGTGTGAGAATCATAGCTATCACCTTCTGAAGACATTTTTAGTGACTGTTAATAATGATGCCTTGTATATGCATTGTAGTCCTGATTTTGAACAGTGTTTTGTTTTCTTTGGCTCACTTGATTGCCAAGAGAAAACTTGGTGTGAGATATTAGGTATGTGTTCTAAAGCAGCAGTCATGGCAGGGTATCCCCAACTCTCATTTTCTTGCAGTGTCACAGCCAGCAATCTTGTAGATTCCCAGGGTTGCTGTAGATGCACCCCAGAAAACAGAGCTGAATGACTGCTGTGACATGACCATCCAGCCTCATAAATCATTCCTTCGCGTGTGTACCGTCTTACAGGAGAACATTACTACGTTTCATAAAACGAGTAGGAGGAATCCAGTGGCTTGACTAGTGAAGAACAGGGTGGATCCAGTGTGGAAATCCTGATGCATAAGCACGGTCACATTCATTAGTCGTGTGACTCTTTCATACTGCTACCATAAAAAAGACAAAAAGGTTACTTGGGGGGAATTTTGCAGTTATCTGTATAGCGCTATCTTTCATTGACTCAATGTAAATATATTACAGCCTGTTGTACTCCTATTGGAAAAGTTGTGTAGGGCACATTAAAAAAACCCTTTTATTATTGCTAAGCAGTTATACATAGCAGCTACCATTTCGCTAAAGCAGTTTACGAATACATTCTCACCCATCCCCCCAATCTACCTTTTCTCTTATGTATTTTAATTTTAGGTTATATGTTGAATTTCTTGCCATTTCACAAAGCAGTGTATGCGCACAATGCATTTTTAATGGGCATTACAAACTCAGAAGAAATGCAGCCCTCCATGCTCGTCTTTAATATCACCATCTTTCTGGAGACAAAAATCAAGAAAAAAATCAACGGTGGAACAAATTGAAAATGGCTTCAGTTATGGAGCAGAGTGGGACATAGTTTCTTGTTCTGATATTTTTTCCAGTCCAGGGACTCGAACTCAGGGCCTGAGCACTGTCCTTGGACTTTCTCAAGGCTAGAGCTCTACCACTTGAGCCACAGCACCACTTCCGGCCTTTTCTATGTATGTGGCACCAAGGAATCGAACCTGGGTCTTTGTGCATGCTAGGCAAGCACTCTACCACTAGGCCAAACTCCTGGGCTGGGCATAGTTTCTTATTGGTATTTTTTGTTATTTTTGGTGGTATGAGGATTTGAACTCAGGACTTTGTGCTTGCTAAGCAAGTGCTCTATTGCACAGCCATATCTCCAGCCTTATTTTTACAAATTTAGTTGTCATATGGTTATAATAATATAAATAGAAAGACCACATTTATCTCAGGTGAGGAATTACAAAGGGTTTAATTCCAATGGTAGTTTCTGTCAGTGTCACTGATTTTCCATGGTAGGGTTTGAACTCAGGACCTTGAATTTGTTGGACAAGTAGTCTCCTCTCCACTTTTGCTTTTGTTATTTTTCATATAGTGTCTGGTATATTTTATTTGCACTATGATTTTCATACCTCTGCCTGTCACCTCGAGGGGACTACAGAAGGATGCCATCCCTCCTGGCTTGTTTGTTGGGATAATGTCATACTGACTTATTGCCTAGACTGTCTTCAAATCACAATCCTTCTATTTCTGCCTCCCATCTACCTGAGAAGACAGGTATGAGTCATCATCCTTCTCATTCATCTCCTTACAAAGAAAGACACGAGGTTAGCATTCCTTGGGCTCATAGAGACCTTTGAGGAGCTCTCATCCTCCTGGAAGCTGGGTGCGCCTGTACAGACACCACAGAAACAAGGCTGGAGGATATAAAGTTATGAGCTGGCATAGAAGATATATTATGTAGAATTTAAGAATTTAGAAATGAGTGAGAATCTGTTTGGACCAAATTAAGATTTTACAGATAAGGGAAAGGGGAGCCCAAGCTTCTGTAGATAGGAAAAGAAAGAGAGGAGCTGGACTCTGTCGCTTACTAGCTGGAAAGGACTTCAGCATTTGAGATCTCCGTTTTCTCTCTTTATAAGATGGCTGTAGGGAATGTAAGATGCTGGGATGAGGTGTGTCAGTTAGCAGGGGGGCAGGGTGCTGCTGGAAAGGGAAGCAACAGCGTTCTTGCTGGGTTGCAATGCAGCCTTTGTTCTGTGTTCACAGCGGGACAGTTGGGGAGATCGGTCATTGTCCTCAGCCAGGCCCCTGTGGCCAGTCTTCCCTGTGCCTGGTCCCTGCCAGGCAGAGAGGCAGGTCCTAGAGGAAGCTATAGTCCCTGAATAGTCATGGAATACTCTGCTGGACGTAAAGAGCTCAAACTTCCTTTGCCCTGATAACAGCGGGCCCAGGGGCACACATGCGTGGTGTGCCAGGAATGTGGCAGAAAAGTGGCTGTTTTGTTAACAGCGGTTCCCCACAGACAGGTTTGGTGAGGACTGACCAAATTCACCCCCATCTATTGCCCCACCAGGCACACATGGAGCCCGTGGGGTTTTGGTTAACACTAAATCAAACATTCTCTCATCACCACATTATGTGCAATCTGTACAATTCTCAAACCTTATTATCATGGAGCTATACATAGAGAAACATCCTCCCAGAAATAAGCCATTTCCCACACTTTCTGTAGCACTGAGGAGACTGGGACTCGGGGTGTCCGAGGCTTCTGCGGCTTCTCCATGCAGCATCGTGTCTCTGAGACGCCTCTCCAGTGCTGACGTGAAAAGAATATTTAGTAAGTACACCCTGGGAGACATACTCTACATTGCTAGACACAGAACATACTGCATAGTACCGCTGCTTTTGTGTTTTCCAAACGTCAGTAGAAAAGAGAAACAGACACGGTGTTGACATTGTGTAATCCGTGTCCTATCAGAAGATGTGGCAGGGACCCAGTGGATTCTGTCCTGCGGGCCACGGAAAGGCAGTGGATGAGCTCTGTCAAGATGGTGGTGTGGGTGGATTGATGGCTCCGCACAAAGGCTGTCGGAATGATCTTCCTTCAGCAGAAGAGCAGAATTTGGATTAGAAGAGCTAGACCAGAGAGAGTAAAACGAGCAGGGAGACTTCAGTTGATCTTAGTGACAGCTGACTAAGGGTCAAATGAAAAGAACGATGCCTAGATGGAGCACGGGAAATGAAGACATTAACTCCATCCCACAGCCCCTGCATTTCTTATTCCCCACAATGGGTGTATTTTCCTCTGGGGTATCCCTGTGCGAATACTTGTCACACAGTCCGTTTCTAAATGGATTCTTACCCACCCTTTCCCTAGCCACCCTCTTAGGTCTTGAGAAGGTGGATCCCCTTCTTCTGCACTGAGCCCTGGCGGTGGCTTCTTTCTTCAGTTTCTGCTGCCAGCACTGTCATGGAAATAGTTAACAGCACAAAAGAGACACTCAGAATTCCACCACAGAGACAGAGTGGAGTTACTAAATGAACAGTTACTACTGTCCACATCAAAGTGGAGTGTCCCGCGGCTTATATGTAAATCTAGACTCCAGAATAGATGTCTTTTCTGAAGATATTTCTTTGAAAGCTATTTGTTAACCCATAGAAGAGGAAAGGTCTGTAAGTGAGGATGATTTTTGGCTTTGACCATGCAAAGACTCAAACAAAATGGGCACAATTGCATGTTATTTTTTGTAAGCAGTCAGTAGCAGCTAGTCGTGGCGTTGTTTGATTGTATTCTGTGGTCAGGGATCTGGATCAGCTTCTCTCTAGCTGGTGGGTAGTGTGCCAAGACGGAAACCTTCGATCGCTTCTCTCCCTTCAAACCCCCGTTTCTCACACCAGCAACCAGCAAGTCCCCACTGCTCACATCACCAACTTTTTTCTTCGTGTGTAGGCTGCCTCGAGATTTGCTCTGATTGACGGGGGGTAGCACAGGCGGTGCTGTGATGGCCTCTTTTCAGAGGACTGTGAGCTTCTTTCTCCCTTTTGAAAGAAGCTCATCAGGTGAGATCTAAGATCTCAGATCTAAGATCACTGTACTTAGAGGGGCTCAGGTTAGCTCTGCAGGGATGCCACCTGGGAGAGAAAGGCTTGGTCAGCATGTAGGGAATGTAGATGGAGCTGAGGCTGGATAGGAGGGTAACTGGCCCAGCCTCAGAAAACACTGCGGGAATGGGAGAACTGCCCAGTTGAGCCCAGCTTGGACTGCAGGCTCATGCGATATGACTAGTTTGATGCCACTGAGCTTAGGGGCCGGCTGGTAAGGCAGAGTCGATATCTCATGGAGGGGTGAGACATGTAGGGATGGAGGGAGAGCCTCTTCTCATGGACATCTGTTTTGTGGATAAATGAGACTGTTCCAGGGCCCCTCCGCCATTCACCAATTCTATGATTTCCTCTCCAAGTTCTTCTGATGAGTATCCATTCCTGGGGGCAGGGGTAACAGAAAAAAGCTTTGGCATTTTCCACAGTAACATAAGAAAAGAGCTCTTTAGACAAGAAGGTAGGAAAACGTTCCTTGTCATTGCTGAGTAAACAGCGCAACACTATTGTGGATGATGTGGCAGGAAGGAGCTCCACCACAGGCTGGAGAGCCACCTGAGGTGCCACGGGACTCAAAGGGAGCCTGGAGAGCCACGAGAAGTGCCATGGGACTCAGAGCCTGGAGAGCCACGAGAAGTGCCACGGGACTCAGAGCCTGGAGAGCCACGGGAAGAGCCACGAGACTCACAGCCTGGAGAGCCACGAGAAGGGCCACGGGACTCAGAGCCTGGAGAGCCACGAGAAGGGCCACGGGACTCAGAGCCTGGAGAGCCACGAGAAGGGAGCCTGGAGAGCCACAAGAAGGGCCACGGGACTCACAGCCTGGAGAGCCACGAGAAGGGCCACGGGACTCAGAGCCTGGAGAGCCACGAGAAGGGCCACGGGACTCAGAGCCTGGAGAGCCACGAGAAGGGAGCCTGGAGATCCACGAGAAGGGCCACGGGACTCACAGCCTGGAGAGCCACGAGAAGGGCCACGAGACTCACAGCCTGGAGAGCCATGAGAAGGGCCATGGGACTCAGAGCCTGGAGAGCCACGAGAAGGGCCACGGGACTCAGAGCCTGGAGAGCCACGAGAAGGGCCACGGGACTCAGAGCCTGGAGAGCCACGGGAAGTGCCACGGGACTCAGAGCCTGGAGAGCCACGAGAAGGGCCACGGGACTCAGAGCCTGGAGAGCCACGAAAAGGGCCATGGGACTCGCAGCCATGTGAAGTGCCACAGACTTGAAGGTGGCCTTGGGAGTTCGGCAGGACAGTTTCAAAGGGAAGCCCCTAAAAACGAACTGCTCCAGAACACTAAAGCAAGTTAAAGACTGGAAGACGTGGACAGAATTTAACAATTAAGGAGTGATGGATGGCCAGGACCGATAATGATCCAGTCATGTTATGTGATATAGGAAAGCTGGAGACAGAGCTGCAGTGAGAGGTGGAGGGAGGTGAGTCCATCTGGACCACTCTGTTAGGTTTTGTTCGTGGGGTTTCACAGGACAGCAGGCATCAGAACCTCTTCATAGTAGATTATAGGTCTGTCCTCACACTTTTTTTCT
This sequence comes from Megascapheus bottae, assembly GCF_031878675.1. Classification (NCBI taxonomy): domain Eukaryota; kingdom Metazoa; phylum Chordata; class Mammalia; order Rodentia; family Geomyidae; genus Megascapheus; species Megascapheus bottae. Next base: position 83,362,726 of record NC_143513.1, read on the forward strand.
AATACAGAGAATAAATGATCAAAATGGTGGGAACTTGTGGAATGGCTACAGACTGATCACACCAAGGTCTGATCAAAGTGCAGAACCATGGAAATTACCAAATATCAGCAGGAGTGAAAAACCTTATATCATCTCCCAAATTCTTGCTAGTTTCTTACAGGGTCGATGGCACAGCAAATGCATCCTACTCACCAGCAGGAGAAAGGAAGACCCCTCCCGACTGGAAGACTTGGAAAGGGCTACTTACACCACCTTCCTTCCTGAACCTCGACTCCTGTCAATATCCCTCTATCCATCGGTGACCACTCAACGTCGTCCCTCCGGGACGCCTCTCGGAATGGGGAGCGCGGGTGGAGATGCAGAAACAGACAGGTAAGTGCTACAAACCTGGTGTTGAGGGGGTGGAAGTTTGCACCAGTGCCAACATCCTCTCGGGTCTTTTGGTGGAAGTTCCAGAGCAGAGCAAAGTAAACCACAGTGGAAAACACTGAGAGCAGCAGTTGCCTCTAGTGTGGAAGCGCTGACTGGGAGTCCTGAAGAAGTGTCTGGGACACAGTGGTTCTGTCTTGGTGGCTGGGCTCTCGTAAAGTGCTTGAGCGTCTGAAGGAATAGAGAATGCACGATCATCGTTTATGTATATTATCACGCGTGTCCTCTGCTTCAGGGGGAAAAACAAATCCTGAATTCTAATTAGTAATCTGTATATTGCAGTGTTTTGGAAGGCGTTTACTGATGTCTATTTTTAAATGTACTGGAACATAAGCTGCATAGATGATAGGAAAATCCTTAGATGGCTGTATAGTAACAGTAGACAATTCCATGTCAGTTGTAGAATCTAGCAGATGGGAAAATGGATGCTCAGAGTAGAATTCCTTTATCTTTACTGGAGGTTTGATGCTTTTTAATAGTAAAATAATAGAGAAAATAACTCGAGACACCAAAGACTTGGTGTCGATCTACAAGCTTTTCTGGATAAAATATCTTTTTAGTAGTTTCACTAACATCTTATTTTCTATATGGATTGGATTTGTTATAAATCCAATCACTGCATGCTTCAAAGTTCTGGGGTGTCCATCTTGTCTCCCCTCCCCTTCCTCCCCCTCCTCTTCTCCCTCCTCCATCTCTCCCCTCTCTCCCTTCTCCCTGCCCCTCCCTCTCTCCTCCTCCTCCTCTTTCCTTCCTTCTCCTCCTCCTCCTCTTCCTCCTCCTCCTCCCTCTCCTCTTCCTCTTGGTGGCAGTCAAGAAAAAGGCTTATCTGTATACTGTATGGGAAAGTAAGAGGTAAAAAGCAAAGACATTCCTCCCACATACAAAGCTTATTTTTGTACATTACAAAGAAAGGGATCTGGTCATTCCCTGAATGGGACTTGGATGTCTGGTTCACGGATAGAGCCCTCACCTCAAAGAACAGGACGATGAGCCCAGGCCATAGCCATCAGCTGAAGACACAGTTCTGAAGTCCTGTAGATCCCAAAGCTCCGTCTGGGCAGGAGAGAACTGCCACGCCACTGCTCTGTCAGACTGCACAGTCAAGCAGCTTGATGGCTTCTTTGAATGAGCCAGTCATGGATGACCATTTTTTTTTTAGATGCATCAGAGACCAATAGGAAACACTCCGCAGACACACTGTGAGGAAAAGTTGCTCCTCTATCCATATGATTGTGTAAACCTCAAGCTCTACAACCAGAAGCCAGGCACTGCAGGCTCTACCTCTGATTTCTTTGTTTTGTTTTGGTTTCTGTGTCGTGCCAGGAGTAGAAAGCTACTATCTGCTTGAATGCCCCATAAATCAAGATTTACCATACGTAGAAAACATGCATAAAGTCGCCACAAATACATTGTATTTTATAGAACTTAAACATCATCTCGAAGCTTCTGAGAAAGAAAGCAGTAATTGTAACTATATCTGCCCTTCCCTGTCATAATCCTTTTGTTTCTTTAATGCAAGAGAAAAAAACACTCTGAAAAATGTATGAGCAGTTATGGTTTTCTGCACATTTAGAAGGAAATTATTCAATCCATCAAGATATTTTCCCTGGGAGAAGTGCTTAGGAGGGCTGGCTCATAGCTCTTGCTTTTGAGAAAAGCCAGCAGGGCATTGTAAATCAACTCCCATTTGAGATGTCTTTTTAAAGGAAGTGTTGACGGTTCTCCTCTGGTGACCCTAGGTGACTTTCCATTCTGTGCGATTTTCTCCCTCTTTTTCCCACCCTGTGCCCCATGCCCGCTCATGCTCGAATGCACTCTCAGCAGCATGGGAAGGTTTGAATCAAGGATGATTTCTCCTTTTCCTTCTTCTGAAAACCTCTTTGAACCCAGTGAACATACACTTGCTGGGCAGACGCCCTGCCCCTGAGGTGCAGCTCCCGCAGTCTTTTTCTTTTGTAATTTTTGTTATTTTGTTGTTGTGTTTGTGGTTGTGGTTGCTGTTGGTCAGGGCTCTGCCCCTCTGAATCACGACTCCCACACAGCTGGAATCCTGGCTGTGCACTAACATTCCCGGCTGGCTGGTTGAGATGGTAGTCCAGGCAAGCCACCCACCACCTCTGTCTTGGGCAGCTGAGCATCTCTGCATGGGCCACAGTGCCCAGCTCTCCTCCCCATCTCTTTCTCAAGCTGCCGCTCGTTGAGTAGTGCATGTCTCCAGTGACATGGCAGCGACCATTTCCCATCCCCCCTGAACAGAAACAAACTTCCATTTAAAAATGAGATCTCAAGGCGGGCACGGTGGCTCTCGCCTGTCATCCTAGCTACGCAGAAGGCTGAGATCTGAGGACTGAGGTTCAAAGCCAGCCCAGGCACTAAAGTCTGTGAGACTCTTATCACTAATTAATCACCCCAAAACTGGAAGTGGCGCTGTGGCTCAAGGGGAAGAGCGGTAGCCTTGAGCTGAAGAGCTCAGGGACGGTGCCCAGGCCCAGAGTTCAAGCCCCACAGCCAAGAACAACAAAAGGATATCTCCAGCTGTGTCTCAGTGGCTCATGCCTGTAATCCCAGCTACTCAGGTCTGTGGTCTGAGGATCATGGTTCAAAGCCAGCCTGGGCAGGAAAGTCTGTGAGACAGTTATCCTCAATGAACAAAACATTGGAAATAGCACTGGGACTCAAAGTAAGCACTAGATTTGAGCAAAAACAAGCTTGGGGACAGTGCTCGGGGACAGTGCTCAGGGACAAAGTTCAGGTTTCAGGACTGGCACAAAAAAACCAAAAATGAGACCTCGAAATGAAAATATCATGGAGTATGGGATATTTTACACTCCAATACAACTTTGTTTGGTACAATGTGAAAAAAAATCAGGAATGTTCATTTAAATCTTAAGTTGAATAATGAGATATCTGCATTCAAATACCTCCCCCCATTCAAATCTTAAGAGATAGCTGAAATAACTTGTGATTTGATAAAGTAAGAAAGTGAGAGGCCTGTCATGGTGGCACATATCTCTTCTCCCAGCTCAAGGGAGCTGGAAGGAGGACAATTTAAGGCCAGTTCAGGAGAAAAGCATGAAATTTCAACCTGAAAAATAATCAAATGCAAAAACATTGGGGGTGTGGCCCAAGTGATAGGGTGCCTTCCTAGCTACCACATGCCCTTAACTTCAAATCCTAGAATCATAGAAAAAGAATGGAGAAACTGGAAACAAAATAAGAAGAGAAAAACCAAGACGGGTGGGGGGTGTGGGGGGGGGACGGAAACGGGTACCAAGACATGTGAAAGGGTATCAATGTTTGTGAATTAATGCACCTTCTATCTGGCAAATATCATGTAACCCTTTTACTAATTACAATAAAAAAAAGAAATGGCCTAAAACTAAAAAAAAAAAAGAAGAAGAGAAAGGATATAAGCATGTCAAAGATGAGCAGACAATGACCAAAATAGGAAAAAAATCTAAGAATGGAGATAAGTGATGACAGCGTTTGATTATGACGTAAAACATAAACATTGGTAAACAAATACAGGCAACAATGCATGATTAAATCAATAAATAAGTGAAGGGGAAAGAAAAACTCTTCCTTACAGAAATTATTGAGGAAGGAAAAAAGATGGGAAGGAAAATCACCACCAGAGTGGAAGAAGAAGAATGCCAGGACAGCTGCTGATGAATGCTAAAATTAGTAGTGAAGCTTAGAAATATCTCCTATAAAATATGTATTAGTACAAGAGAAAAGGCCATACTTTTATCCTTGAGTAACCTTGAAATCAGACCACTCTTTGTGACCACCGTGGCTACTTACTTGGTAACAAGACATAGCACTCTCTAATGAGATAGACAAGGGGAGAGCAATACAGTCATGGCACTTGGCCTTTGTGACAGTTCCTCCCTAACTGATGCCCTCAATCTAATCATGCTTGGCATTATTTAATGTACTATAAAGGATAGGAAAGGACAAGGACAGACCGAGGACTTGGGGCAGATAGGAGCATGGTATGGAGAGGGAGAGGAATTATCCACGTAAGATACTCGATCCCGTGTTAGGGTAAAAACATCACTGGAAAAATTAGAAATGCTGGAATAAAACCCATAGTTTAATCGGTGCCCATCAATCCATACTTATTAATATGTACCAATGTTGATTTTCTATTCTGGGCTAGGAAACATGTCACAACCACAGTTAATTACAGGATAAGCTTAGGAAAAGATAATTAGGACATTTTCATTTAAAATTTCTTCCTTTTTTTTAAACCAATTTTAGGGCTTGAACTCAGGCTCCTGTCTAGCCCCACATCCACACAGTGACATGCTGTGGTCGTTGGGTTACCTTTTCTCTTCCTTTCTTTTCTGTTCTTTTGCATTGGTTGGTCATGGGGCTTGAACTCTTGCCCTGGGTGCTGTCCCTGAGCTCTTCAGCTCAAGGCTACCACCCTATCCCTTGAGCCACAGCCCCACTTCTGGTTTTCTGGTGGCTAATTGGAGAGAAGAGTCTCACAGACTTTAGTGCCTGAGCTGGCTTTGAAGAATTGCCATCCTCAGCTCTCAGCCTCGTGAGTAGCTAGGATTACAGGTGTGAGCCACTGCACTCAGCTTCTTTCTTTCTTCAACCGTATTTTTCTATGTATCATTTCTTTCTTTCTTTTTTTTTTGGTACTCCTGGGGATCAAATCCAGCATGTTGAACTTGTTGGACAAGGAAGTTCACCACTGGGCTACAGCCTGGCCCCACAGGTAGGTCTATATTGAGGTTGGTTTTGTTTTGAGGAATTTCTATACTGATTTCCATAGTGCTATACTAATACATTCACACCAAGAGTGTGTTAGAGTTCTGTTCCCTGCACATCTACACCAGCATTTAATGTTTCTTGTTATTTATTCTCTTGATGATGGCCATTCTGACTGAAGTGAGATGGCATCTCGTGTGTGTGTGTGTGTGTGCACATGTACGCACGTGTGCATGCACTGATTCCGGAGCTTGAGCTTCGGGCCTTGCGCTCTTGTCTGACTTGTTCAGTACTCGGGACTGCTGCTCTTCCTCTTGAATCTATCTCCATTTGGCCTTTGGCCGATTAATTGGAGGTAAGAGTCTTACAGCTCGTTACTAGGGTAGCAGATACCTCGATAGGAGGATGACAGTGCACAGCTCCAGGCGGGAAAGTCCTTGACACTCACTTTGAATTCATCACCAAAAAGACAGCAGTGGAAGTGGAGCTCATCATGTAGATGGAGAGCTTTCAGCAAAAAAGCAAAGGGACATTGCCCAGGCTCTGTGAGTTCAAACGCCAGTACCAGCACAAAACAAAACAAAGCCAAAAGAATCTTTGAAGCTGGGCTGGCAGGTGTGTGACACACACCTAGGTGCTTGCATTGAGACAGAGTCTTAGTTGTGCACATTTTTTTCTGCCCATTGCTGGTCTGGAACCACGATGCTTCCAGTCTCAGTGTCACTTTATAGTGAAACTATAAAGTTTAGGCCACAGGTTTGATCTATGAGTGTCTACCCAGCTAAAAATTCCAGCCCTTACCACTGCAATTTTATATGACAAATGGCAGCCTTATGATTTGTATATTTGGTGTGTGATGTACTCTTCAGAGATAGATTCTTCTACTGGATACAGCCGCAAGCAGTCCTTGTGCACAGCAGTCCACAGCAGTCTGCTGCATCACATGATTAAAACACAGAGCAGTGTTTCTGTCAGAGACATGATGCTAATGACAGCCACTGAGCTTCTGCTAGTCCACTTACACCATGCAACAAACTGACCCAAAAAGTGCTCTCCTGTTGGTATCAGTCACTGTTTTCATTCTCTTTTCCTGGAGCTCTGTATGTTTAATTCATGTGTTCAGCAGTTAGAGATGAAGACTGCTAATATTTCTTGCCTCATTTCCATACATTTCATCAGAAATGTATTATATTCTATATAAATAGAATATATTTATTTCTCCAGATTTTTCAACCATACCTAATGTATGGTTTCTAGACTTTGAAATTGTGCTATCACACTTTTCTGAAAGTTGAAAAAGTATGAAATGGTTCTGTAAAGTGTGGAGCTAGAAACAAATCCCAAGTTCCATTTGCATTCCAATGAGTAAAGCCATTACCAACATTGAAATATATTGATATTTGTGGAAATCAGTTTTAAATATTGATTTACACTGAGCTTGCAGTGAGCTTTTGTCACCAAGTCCCTGTTTTGTGCAGCTAGGTGGTCTGCCTAGGTGCACGGCTGAAATCTACTTTGGTGAACTCTAACTGTTGATTACTTCCCCTTGATTATCCATCTCTGTCTAGCAAATTACCCAAAACTTAGTGACCTAAAATGTCAATGAATACTTACCATTGGCAGTTGAGGAGTTCAGGATGTGGGATGGCTCACAGCTTGTCTGTGGTGACCATGCGGGGTTGTGACCATGGTCAGGAGGACACGGGAAGCTGGCTTCTAAGACGACCATCTGCAGGGTGGATGCAGTTCATGGTGGGAGTTTTCCTTACTCTCCACTGGGAAGCTGGGGTGCTTTCTCGAGAGGCCAACAAAAGAAAGAAAAACTTGTCAAGGTTCTTTCTGATCTAGCCTTAGGGTGACCTTGGGGTCACCTCCAGCGCACTGTACTTGTCCCTGGAGGCAGCCCAGGGAGAGGGGGTGGATACCTCCACTACCCACCCTCCCAAGACAGTAGTCTTAGCTTTGCTGGGGTATTATGGCTTTTCAGAATGCTAATGGAAGTGCTGGAGTTTTACTCCCAGAAAAATGCACATGAGCATGTACAACGCAGGTTTTATTTCTGTAAAGAGTTTATGGATCAACCAAAAGAAAACGTTGGTAAGTCTTCTAAGGACGATGACAAGAGTAATCCTAAGAAGTGACTTTCGGTCTTGAAGTCTCTTTCGTGGGGATCTGTGCTTGTTCTTGAATGTAAGAGAAAGATTGAAGTCCTTATCTTTTCCCTGGGGTGATTTGATTTGATTTTGATCTACCTTGAGCACAAGTGGTAGAGCGCTAGCCTTAAGCAAAAGAAATCAGGGACAGTGCCCAGGCCCTGAGTTCAAACCCCACAACTTACAAACAAACACACAAACCCAAAACATCAACACAAAGCCTCTGATTTCTTATATGTTTACAGACTTTTGGAAGCAGGACTCTGGAAAATGGGCAAACTGGACTAAGGATAATTCAGTATTGCAGTGGCCACTTTGGGAAAACTTTACTTCAGATATAAAACAGTCAACTCGGAGATGACCTTGAAACAAGAGTCGTCAAGCCAGGGCACATGGGAAAGAACTACACCACTGCAAACAGGAAGTCAACAAGAGCACAGGAAAGGGACAGGCACGAGAGACCCCATGGTCACAGCCCCGTGACCCCTGGCTCATCTTCTAAATTTAAGGCCAGCTCTTACCTTTCTGTCCCTATAAGATCAAAAGAAATGCATTGAGTTTCCAGACACAGAATATACATTTCCATTCCAAAAGGAAGAAATACAATAGCAAAGGAGGATTAGACTAAAGCAAGACTGAAACTCATCAGAGGGAACAGTCCTGTAATTCCATGTTTGGCCTGTGGGACACATGGTGGCAGGCTGTGCGCCCTGTCAGCCTGGGACCGCGCCCCGCAGCCTGTATGGTGGCTTCTCTCCTGGCTGGCTGCCCTGCCACCTGTGGCTTCCATGTCCCTCCACTTTTCTGTCCCCTCACTCTCATGAACGCTTCCCCATCATCCTCTCAGAGACTGCCTGTGGGATTTTGACCCTAACGTGCGTGGCCTAGCTTCCCGGGTTCCCTTTGAAGTTTGATGGAAGGCCCCCGAGCCCCATAACCCTTGCCTTCAGCCTGCCGAAGCGGTGGCTCACAGCCACAACCGGCCACCAGCTTGAGCAGTAGCCGGGCTCCCTTTGACAGCAGCTGCAGGGGCTCTGACGTCTGCCTGGCTGACCCAGAGGAGACGGCTCTGAGTGGCTCTGCGGGAGCGAGCCCCGCATCCAGAATGTCTTCCTTCATAAGGGAAGGTCTCGCACGTGAGTTGGTTATTTGACAGCCTATAACAGACAGAATCTGGCCAGTTCCTAAGGTTCCCATTATCCCATTGCGGAAGGAGTGTTTGGCTCCCGGGTTTATTTTTATCTTTAAAACTTTTATTGTACAGATGATGCACAGAGAGGTTCCCGTTACATGTCAGGTATTGAGTATGTGTGTTTTTGAACAGTGTGATTTCTCCCCTCTTTTCTCTCTGTGTTCCCTCCCCAGCCCCCAGCCCCTGCTAAGTTGTATAGCACATTTTCAACCTAGTGTCTAGTGTGTATTATTACTGAATTCTTCGCCCTTTGTTCAAGCATTCCTGTGCTTCCCTCCCCAAATAAGATAAACTTACATACAAGACAAAAGGTACAGAAAAAATTTTTAAAAAGCGACAAAAGGGGAAAAACAGAAAATAAACCCACAAAAAGTAAAATAAAAAACCTCTTGCTTCCATTTCTTAGATCTCATTTCAATAAGCATCACTTTAAACAATCATATGCACATAGCTATTGAGGCTTTGTGATCCTCTCCTAAGAATACCCTCCTTCATCTCACTGTGGGAGTGTTTAGAGTCCTGTTTAATTTATCATGTCCAAGTATAATTTCTGGTCACTTATCATCCATTAGTTTTACTTATGGATGTATAGGCACTTTCTAGTTGCTTCAAATTAGGGAAACCATGCGACCTATGTTTCTTTGGGTCTGGCTTACTTTGTTTAATACAATTTCTCAAGTATTTCCATTTCTTTATGAGTGAGGCAATGCTATTTTTTCTGATGGAAGCCTGGAATTCCATTGTGAATGTATGCCACATTTTATTGATCCATTCATCCACTGAGGGGCATCTTTTCAATTGCATTAATTTCTTTAATGTCTACAACTTTTCGCTGACTTCTTTTCTGGCCAGGTTGGATATTTTCAAATCCTTTTGCTTCAAATTCTCATTGTAAATCTTGCTAGAAGAAGACATCAGTGTCCAGACTGTAGCTAGATATATGCTGTCTTAAAATGTCCTCACCTGAAGTAGTGGGTCTAACTTTACTTCATGACAAATGTGGACCAACATAATGTGAGTAGAATCTAGTAGTTTAGGTCCCTGTCTGAAACCCTGTGCGCTTGGCCTTCAGTGACGGTGTTCCTGTCAGCCTCTGGACTTCAGAACTCCCCCAGAATTGCCCCTTAAGTTCTACTCCTGAGCATCTCCAGCTGGCATTGCCCAACACTTTCAATGTTCTCCTACAAACCAGTTCCCTAGGGAGCTTGGGTCAGAGCAGCAACCTGGAAGGTGAGAAAATACTAGAGACCATATATGACAGGGTTTATAGTCAACAATGTAGTATTGTGCACTTTGAGTTTTGTTCAGAAGGTAGACATTATGCTAAGCATTCTTAATACATGCATATAGACACACATACACTCTCTCACATACATGCACAGAGAGACATGAGAAGATCTGGGAAGTGGTGGGTGGATGTGTCTATTGCACCAATTGGGGTAAAGATATTATAGATATTAATGTATGTCTAAATCAATTAATTCAGAATGTGTAGCTTTTTTCTGCTACTCCACTTCAAAAGCTTCTAGAAACAAATATAAAATCTAGTTCAGGAAGATGCATGCACACACAGAGACATACAGAAATCCACCTGCTCACTTTGATCACAATCTATTTGCTGAAACAGACTTGTCACTAAGAGACTGCAAGATGGAAAGCTCCTCCGTGTGGAGCAGATGGAACTCCTTGTCATGTGTTTCTTGCTTTGCTGGAGGAAGCTTCCAGTGAGGCCTGCTGGGGCCCTGCTTCTCAGAGGAGCTACTCCCAGCCCTGAGTCTGGTGGTTCAACTTGCCTCCTTTATTCAGCTCTGTGCCAGCAAACAGTGAGAACAAGACTGGAGAGCCCAGCGTGAGGACTATGGTAGAAATTATTCACTGTGATGTTTTTCACCTAAGAAAGATCTAGTAGGATGGAAATGGAAACCCTTCCACTATATCTTGGCCCATGAGTGAATCCAGTGGTTTCTCTGTTCTGAGTTACACAGAAAGAAATGGAGGTAGGATGACTCTGAAGAGCAGGTGGCAGGGAGCTGGTAGAGCAGGTAAGAGGTGTGACATGAATCCTGATCAGAAGGTGTGTCCTTGAGGGCATGGCGGTATTTTGCCTCAGCCATGGGCTCTGTGCACATTTCACCAGGGATGTCGCTCCCCACTGGAGACCTGAAAGCAAAAGAAAGTTGCATGGATCTTTCTGGAAGGGAATCCTCTCTCATGTCCCTGATGGGAAGGTGGCTGATGGAGGCCTGACTGTAGCCATGATCACAACTCCCCAAAGAGATGGGCCAGCTGCACAGACAGAACTTGAAAGGTGACTGACTGCGGCACACAGCTTCAGTATCTATGTTGCTGTGAACTGAGGTCCTGGCCAGAGTTGGTCTCCAACATGGTTTTTTTTGTACCTTTTGGCATCAAATTCCAATCTTCTTCCCCATAAAGCAACAGCTTTGAAAATAAGTGTGTGACACCTGAGAGTCTGACGGGCCCAAACTGGACTGGGATTCCTGTGGAAGCCTGACAGGGAGTCCATTCTCTGTCCACCCACCCAGCTCGCGGGAGGCGGTGCTCAGGTGTTTCTGTGTGATGAATGCTTTCCTCCTCTCTCCTGGGAGCGGAGGAAGTGGTAACCTGACTGCATAGGAATGCCAGCCTGTCTGAGGCAAGGGTGGAATAACAGCAAAATGTTAGAAGGTCATGGAGGAAGGCTGGCTCCAGAAAAGTGGTCTGGCAAGTGGCAAGCTCTCACAAATAATGTTAAGTGCACAAACTTGCTTAACTTATATTACACTGAAAAAAAATTGACCAGTGCCAGTTGGATTGGGGGAGAGCCAGGAAATCTCTGTAAACCTCAGCAGAGACTTAGTTCTTCTAGATATCTGTGAGTCTGCACCAGGGGCGAGCAAGAATGCCTGGGTGCCGTCAAGTGGTAGTCTATAAACATCCTTACCCAGGCTCTTGCTTGGCATGGAGGATTCGGTCTGTGGAACTGGACACTTGTTTACTAAGAAAAAAATTACAAAATAGAGCCAGGAGTTTGTGCCTAGCATGCACAAAGACCCAGGCTCGATTCCTTGGTACCACATACATAGAAAGGCCGGAAGTGGTGCTGTGATTCAAGTGGTAGGGCTCTAGCCTTGAGAAAGCCCAAGGACAGTGCTCAGGCCCTGAGTCCAAGCCCCAGGACTGGCAAAAAAGAAAATTTACACATAGATTCCAGAGCAAGACCCTTTCTCCCTACCTGGTTTGAATCCCAGTTCTGCTGTACATGTGTTAGTACAAACTTCCGCCATGCATTCACCTACTTGAACTTTAGCTGTTTACTTATTATGAAACCTGGCAGTGTACTGACCTAATGATGCTTTAGTTTCCTCATCTGTCACATGAGGATGGTAACAGTAATTATAGTGCTAGCTGAAGCAAGAAGTAAACTAGGTAACACAGCAATGAATCACTGTGCACAGAGCCTTGTGTATAATAAGTGAGATAGAATCCCAGCAATTAAGGTAACTATTTGTGTATAACATTAATTAATGTACTATAATTAACTTCAGTTTTATAATGTATGCACAAATTTGTCTCTTTGGCAGAATTTATTATAATATATTATATGCAATTATAACTAATATATATTTTATATGGTAATACAATTTTAGTAATTGCTAAAATTCCATAGCATTAATTATGTGCCTGGCACCTAATTAAAGAAATGCATATATATTTATCTATTCAAAAGGAGAGAATTTTAAAAAATAAGATAAATTTAAAAATAGGCAATTTATAATGTTTTCTTCCAAACTCCATTGGGTGGCACAGAAGTTCATTGGTGTCTGTGTGTGTGTGTGTGTGTGTGTGAGTGTGTGCATGCTCGCGCGTGTGAGTGCATTCTCGTTTGGACACTACTTCTCTGTCCTGGGAATCCTTTTTAAAATAAAAAGTCATGAAGTGTTATTTTACAAAGTTTTGCAGACTATAATAGCATCTATGGTCAATATTCAACACAAATCAGCAATACGCAATTTTTAAATGAATGGGTTTGAAGATGTATCAAGAAAACTTGGTTTACACAAACAGGTGAAAGGTTAGGTTTGGTTCAAGTGTTGCAGTTTTCCCGTCCATCTCTGTAAGAAAGAATGGAACCAAGCAGAGAGAAATGGTGGAGAAGAAGGATCCATTCCATACGAGAGGGCTCCAGTATGTCCACCATCTCACGTGAATTTTCTAGAAACAGGATTAGTAACTGGAAGCCAGAGATTCTCTCTCACGGGCTGTGCTGGGTGTCTTCTGAGTCATGTGGCTGCAGACAGACACAGGGATTTCTGTGCTTTTGTGGACCTTTCCAAAGCTAATGATTAATTAATCTATATAATGGTGACTGTAGTTGGCTATATTTATGCTGGGAGGTCCAGAGGTAAAGTATAAAATCATTTGATGTCTGAGCAATTATAGACGAAATTAGCAAGTCAGATATAAAATAGAACCTGAAGAGAGGAATTTCACGAAGATGCCATTTTCTAATAAGTTAGAGAGTTCGTGTGAGGATGTTATTAAGTGTATAAAAGGTTCTAAGCATTCATCTTCTAGCTAATGATATAGCAGGTGGTTGTGACCTCCTATATTCAAGATCTGAGTCTAGCCACATCCTGACTGGTAATCAGATGTGAATTTGGAGCTGCAGCTTTCAGTCTCAGTACTGGCATAGACAGGTGTTCAGCTCTCCATTTGGAATTCCATATTTTCATGAAAAGCAGCAAACAGTGGCTTATTTGGTGTAATAAACGAGAAAATAGACTCCCAGTTCTGCGCTTTGATTCCCAGACCCAGGTATGCAGGCTTCTGGGAAGAATCACACAATTGCCTTTGATCTCAGGACAGGCTGCGTGCTGTAACTTCCATCTTTCCCCACTGTTGTCTTCTAATAAGAACAAGTGGAGTCTTGATCAAGCTGAGTCAGCTTTCAATGCTTTTGATACTCCAGGTAATGCTGTGGCCTGGCTCCTTATCCACCCTCCACAGTGGCATGGGTTCCCTGAGCAGAAAGTATGCTGTGCTATCACATGGCAGCGAGTGGGGTCAAGCGTGAAGACGGAACTGGTGGAAACATCACGGGGAGGAGAGGCAGGCCTGTGCCAGCGTCTGTGTCCAGCACAGTGAGAGCACAGACTGTCCTCTCCAGGAAGGAAGAGGTTCCGCACTGTGAGACCCTCCGGGAAACTTTCCATGCTGGGGTCTCTGACGTTGCTGATGGACGCTGGGTCTTCACAGGCAGGGGCCCTGTTGTGGAGATGCGTTACCTCTCCCTCTGCCTCTGAGACTGCTGTTGGTGGGCCTGCCCAGCAAGCCGTGGGGTTGCCACCGAAACAGGCTCCCGGACATGTTTTACCTCATCTGCCTGATGGCTGAGAGCAACCCCCTCTGCGGTGAATGCCTTTTGGCGAGGCCCCCATCATCCTCACAGCCCGTGCCATTCTGCTGTTCAGCCTCTACGCCCTCCTTTGCACGTCTGGTCACTCCCGTGGCGCTAACGGTCTTGTCAAACCATCCTCAGATGCCATGGGTTGCTGCAGGCTTCTGTTTCTGGCTATTTCACGGGCTGACCCAAAGTGGACCGTTTGGTCACCCTGGCCTCCGGCTGAGTGGGCTTCCATGACGTGGCTGTGTACTTTCAGGTGATGCTTGCATGTAGCACACAGCTGTCTGTAAGGAGGGATAAACATGCCAGAGGAGAGCCCACCTGGACAGAAAGGCAGTGATGGTAGAGGAGGTCACACGTTGGGAAACAAAAATGCTTCTTGCAGCTGGGAGTTTGGCCTAGTGGTAGAGTGCTTGACTAGCATGCACAAAGACCCGGGTTCGATTCCTTGGTACCACATACATAGAAAAAAGCCGGAAATGGTGCTGAGGCTCAAGTAGTAGAGCTCTAGCCTTGAGAAAGTCCAAGAACAGTGCTCAGGGCCTGAGCTCAAGCCTAGGACTGGCAAAAAAAATGCTTCTTGTGTGACTAATTTGCACCCCAGAGACCATCCCCAGACTGGTCCATCAACAATGGATCACTGCGAGGATGCCAGCGCTCCACAGTTATTCAATGTCATTCAATGCCCCGTTGACAATGGACCCCCAGTGTCACCTGTCACCGTCCTTAGATATCCAATTCTATCAGCGGGAAAATCGCTGTCTTTGTAAGAGGGCACTGACTTCCGCCCCGCCCTGGGGGAAGTGTCACTCTACACAGCCCTTTCCTGTGTCACCTTTTCTTAGACTTGTTGGCCTGCCAGCTCCCATACCTACCTGTGGGGGAAGCTTCTTGTGTAGTCAGAAGTGGCAGGGCCTTCTCTAAGCTTCTCTGACAGTCAAACTGGCACCCCTCCACGTGACTCTAGTTAGGCCTGAGTATCCCATCCGACGGGATGAGTTCCGCCTTCCACCAGGCACCACAGAACCTCCCAGAGTCACGCTCTTTCTTCTTTTATGAAAGGTGAAGCGAAGCAACTGGCCTCCGGCCTCGTAGATGGTGGAAGCTCCCCGAGATGGTGGGCCGTGGGTGGGCGCAGAACCGATGGCTCACTCCCCAGATGGCATTCATGGGACCACACACACTGAATGCAGTCACGCCACGTTCTGTAGAGCTGGCACGTGGAGAGTAACTGTAAACACTCAGAAGAAGAAATTGGTTGTTGTGCCACCTGAGACCCGCGGGACCCGCCCAGTGCTTCCCGGAACATGGGGTCCTCGTGGGATCTGATGGTTGGTCCTTTTGCTGAGGGGGGGGGGGACATGGGCTATTCTAAAGGAAGACCCAAATCTACCAGCAGTAAATCCTAGTCTGTCCTCTCCTTTGCTCAGGTGGATCTGAGATGTTTAGACACTCCAGAGAGGCCTCGGGATGCTTTGGGTTTTCCTCAGGGCTTCAGTGTACACCACTCCTCACGCCCATGGGCTCTGTTCCTGCTGCTGGACTCCTCTGGATTTTGCCTTTCCCTTCAGCACAGCACCGTGGGCTCTGTCGCCATTCCCTGGAGAAAGACGCTCTCTCCATTTACTGCCTTTGCCATCTGAGATTTGTGCTGCTCGTTCCAAACGCTTTTCTGTGCATTATGTCAATGACAGACGAAGAAAGTCCTTCATGACGGGCGGTGTTTTCTGAGATGTAAGGTCTAAGGGCCTTGTAAGGCACACACATCTTTCCTTCAACGTCCACCTCAAATTCAACTGTGGAGAAACACAGAGCTTAATTATCTTGTAGTTTCTAGCTATGTGCATGCTCTGAACAGTAGGCGAATTGTTCTCCCTGTGTTTATAAGCGTGTATGCCACTGGGACAAGGTAAGGTCTCAAGATGGCCTTTGATAAACATTAACCATCAACATTGCATTCTACCTCCCACTGACAACATTACTTGCAATTTACTAATTGCTGAATCTCTGCCAGACATACATTAGTTTTATTGTCTGCCCTATAATATTTCAAAAATGTATTCTAATCCCCCGTTTACTCGTGAGAAGACTGAAGCAGGAAATTAAGTGATTTCTCAAAGGTTACATGGCTGGTCAGAGGCAGCCATGCAATTCTATTCGGTCTAAAAGCTCTGTCTTATTAAATCTGCAATTCTAAGAGAAAGAAGAAAGGCATGATGAGACAGGGAGCACAAATCCATTTTCTGTGATGTGGGGGTCAAGGTAAGCTATGGGAACAGGAGGCGATTCTCTCTTGCGTTCTTCAGCAAACTTGTCTGCAAGTCGCATAGTCCAAACCTTCCCCCTGGCAAGGAAGTGATGCGGCAAAGCTTCTGATTTCAACTGTTCCACAGCTGTCAAAGGAACCAGCTTTAAAGACACGGCGCATAGTTGTTCTAAACTCAGAACACCTCTGAATCCTAGAGCCAGGATTCAGAAGACAATGCTGCCGTTCTGTGCAGTCCTCGGGCCAGAGAACCACCAACCTTGCTTCCTTTCACCTCCATGCAGGTGAAAACAAATCGGACTCCCATCCCATGCCCAGCACTGCAGCCTGGACAATGGGTTTCCTGAAGACCTGCTGGAGTCTAGGGCAAGGGACCTAGCCCAGGACGAGGCCTTCCTGCCCACTGAGGACTTGAGTCGAGGGGAGGGGCCAAGGAGACATTCACCCTCCTCCCCCTCTGTCATACTTTTTCAGTCTGGTGCTCCACTGAGTCTGTCAGTAGACTCGAGGGACTGCCGAGCGTGTCCACTTACAATGAGCAGCACCTCTTCTGGGAGAGCGCTTGCTGCCTTCTCTCCCTCCCCGGTGCCCCCTCTCACTCTTGATTACTCCTTTGGAGCAAACTTTAGCTCCTTTATGATTTTGTTTTCTGGCTCTGGTTTCTGGGCTGAGTCCTGCAATGGAGGAAAGGGGTGGAGAAGGCACATTGGCTCGTTCTTGATATTGACGGCCATCTCCATTCTTTGAAGTGAGGGGCAGTTTACCTTCCACGGAGTGTTTCACCCCAAGCCTGTGGGGAGATCACCGCTTACCTTTGGCAGAGGGAGAAAACTGGTCCACGGTCAGCGATGTGCTTCCAAGCTCAGCATGGTCGCGGTGTGTGAAAATCCAAACATGGTATGCCAGACATAAGCAGAATTTAGTTCTCTTTCTTTTTCCTCCTTCTTCACTGACCTCTATTCATCAAAAAAGTGACAGGCAGGGTCCTCACAGCTCATTCCAGCCGAGCCACTCGGCTACCTGGACTAGCTGTGAGGCTGGGTGGCTCAGCCAGGCAATGGCCTGTGGAGCCAGGCTTGGCACCCAGTGGGCACTCCGCAAGGCCAGTGTTAGTAAATTGTGTGTGTGTGGGTGTGGGTGTGTGTGTCACACAAATCGCTCTGCTTTCTGTGCCCATGGTAGGATGTCCTATTCCACCGCTGAATGCTAATTGCCTGTTCAGATTATGTATCTCATTAAGCTCTGTATATCTTCATTTCTAGCCTCAGTGGTAATTGAGTGCTCAGTCATTGTTATGTGCGCCAGCCTGACAACATTTATTAAAATGAAGCAATTAACTATTGTCTTAAATGGAGTTTAGAGGTAGGGCTCGTTAGACTCTGGCTCATTACAATTAACTTAAATGATAAATGCAAAATTATTTCATCCCAGGCTTCCTCTGAAAATGGGTTCAATTGGATTTCTCTAGAGCTGGCTTTCCTTCCCCACACAAGAGCAAAACTAGTTAGGTTTTTTTTTAAGTGAAACACAATATTCATTGAAAGGATATTAAAAATGTAAAGCAGACTGGCTTGCAGAAGTACCTGCACTATTAACATCTGAACAGAACCCTCTGGCTTCACAGGAAGCCACATAATTGGACACAGAGGCTCTCTGAGGTCAAGGCAGAGAAGGAGTCTGGCCCAAATGTGAAGTGGCTGAGCCATTTATTTGCATTTGGTTTTGCAGGAGCCAGGTGCCCTTGCCCAGGCCGTGGTGAGAGTGACTGCGGGAGACAGCTGCCTCTTCCTCCATTTGCTGCTGGGAGATCAGGTCCCCGTGTCGAGTGATGTTACTGGGAAGGAACACAGACACGGTGTCCAGAAACCTCACACTTGTTTTCCACAGGAGCAGAGGCGAAGTTTTTCTGGGAGCTGAGATGGTTCACTGAGGGTCGTGTGGTGGTGCCAGCGAAGGAAGCATGGACGTCCTCGTCCTGCGTGGAAGGGCCCTCCCATACCACATCTGGGCAGTAGGAAGTGTCCTGGACAGCACTGTGTTGGGGTCTGTGCTGAGTCCCGCTGGCCCCGCGAGCTTCATGGTTCTCCATGTCCATGACGCCTCATGGTTGACCACATGTGTGCAGGCTCACGGGCGCTCCCTTAATTGTCTAAATAACACAAGCTTCCCCGTGCTGGCAACTCACATCTGTAGCTGCTCAGGAGGCTGAGACCCAAAGATCATGGTTCAAAGCCAACCTGGGCAGGAAAACCCGATTAACTACCAAAAAAGCCACAAGTGGAGCTGTGGCTCAAGTCATAGAGGGCTGGCTTCCCTTGACCACAAAAGCTCAGGGACAGAGCCCAGTAGCCAAGTTCCAGCCCCAAGACCAGCAGACACACACACAAAAGGAGCTGTGGAATGGATGAGGCAATGAACAGAAACCTTAAGCACGTCTCCAGAATGATGAGTGTGCACTGTTCCTCATGAGTCAGGCCAGCCACTTGGTATGATTTGAACGAAACAATATAGAGATGGAATTCTCATCCAGGAGGCAGCTCCCAGCTTGCCTCTCACCTGGACAATTGTGTTTTTTGATCCCACACTTAAGTCCTTCCATGTAATTCACAGAATCTCTAGTAGTCAGATTCAAAGCATAAAGCTTAAGTATGTTATAAATCATACATTGAATTGAACTCTGGGCCTGTGCCCTGTCCCTGAGCTCTTCAGCTCAAGGCTACCACCCTATCCCTGAGCCACTGTCCCACTTCCCATTTTCAAGTGATTAGTTGGAGATAAGAATCTTATGGTCTTGGCCGGGAGTTTGGCCTAGTGGTTAAAGTGCTTGCCTAGCATGCATGAAGACCCGGGTTCGATTCCTCGGTACCACATATAGAAAAAAAGCCGGAAGTGGTGCTGAGGCTCAAGTGGTAGAGCTCTAGCCCTGAGTAAGTCCAAGGACAGTGCTCAGGCTCTGAGCTCAAGCCCAGGACTGGCAAAAAAAAAAAAAAAAAGAATCTTATGGTCTTTAGTAGCCAGACTGGCTTTGAACCGCAATCCTCAGTTCTCAGCCTCCTAAGTAGCTAAGATCGCAGGTGTGAGCCACCACGCCTGGCTTGAATTTTTTGTATATCATAAATATATGAACTGTAATATCCAGCAGAACAGTCCTCTCAAAATACATGATTTTGTTATTTAAGGGGAAGGATGGAAGAGAAAAAAAAAGTAGGGGAGAATCCACAACTCAGGTTTCTGACCACGAAGCTGAGCCTGGGACACGATGAGGGGTCTTCTTCTGGAGAGGAACGGGGTGAGGAGGTAAAACACACCAGGTGCAGAAATGAAAATGATCAGGGTTGATAGTACAGTAAAAAAAATCTAGGATGATTCACCAAGATGGCAGAACAGGAGGCTGCATCCCCTCACCTGCCCCAGCTGCATCGCAGGGATTCGGGACCCTGAAAACTGCAGAGACAGACATCCGGGGCGGGCACGTGGAGAACGAGAAGGAGCAGGAAACCAGGTGGGAAGAAAGGAGAAAGACACAGCTCCTAAAGGGGACTGTACGACATCTCTGCCAGATACCCCAGAGAGCCAGACACAGATGGTGCTAGCTAGCCAGATGTCCTCGGCCAGGTGTCTGCCTGAACACATTTCCTCTGACTTTAACTGCACCTGACAGATAGGGACACCTACATTCACGGCAGCTTTTAACGTGAGTTCAGAGGATCCAGAGCATTCGTAATCAAGATAAGGAAGCTTCTGGATTGCTTGCTGATCAATGTCTGTCTGTCTTTCCTCCTGCTTCTGTACGTCATAGATTCACATTTCACTTAGGAACCCAGTAGTTCTAATTACTTTTACATATGATGTGAGGTTTGAATTGTGGTTTCGACCCCCAGGACCAACAAGGAATAAGAAGAAAGAAGAAGAAAAGAGGAGGAAGAAAAAGAGGAGGAGGAAGAGGAAGAGGAAATGAGTTAAGCAATATGAATCTTCGGATCCTTGAGAATGGCATGGCTCTTTTTAGTTAAACCTTTTAATAGTTGTCTGTTCCTTGCTTCTAGCCAGATTGAATATCTTTCTGGAGACTTCAGCACCTAAGTGGCTCAGGGCATTTTTTTTCCTTTTGTTAAAATGTGATTTGTTTTGTTGTTATTTACGTAGTTGCACGAAGGGGACACCATTTATCGAAGCATTTTAGCAATGTGTCTTGATCGATGTCACCCTTTCAACAATCGCACCATCCTTCTCCTGCCCACCTTTGGAGGACGAACATTAGATGCCTCACGGTATTTCCCCCTCCATTTGTCTTCTCCTTCCCCGTGGTACAGATTTTACACTTGCAGAATGCTTGCAGGCTGGTCTAGAAGTTTTGTAATATTTTCCATGCAAACCTCACCAGCATACGAGGTTAGTGTGATGCTTTTGTCAGGACTGGTGATCAAAGCTGACCCACTGTTGTAAGTTCATACTTTGTTGAGGTGCCCTTCCCTTTGACCTCCTGGCCGGCTTCAGTTCTGGGATCCTGTCCATGATAATACAGTACGTTTACTAGCCATGTCTCCTTAGAATCCTCTGAGCTGCGACACATTCTCAGACTTCCCTCAGTGGGTGAGGGTTTGCAGGAGGTTTCTCTGTGGGGAATTGGCTGGGACTCTCCTTTGATTACATTCCAGGAGGGGAATCATAGGGGGAGCGGGTGTCCCACTCCGTCTCGTCATTGGCCTTGGGCGCCTGATGTGGGGTTGTAGTGTCGCTCTCTTCACCTCTCCCAGTCACACTTTGACCTCTTGGGAAGGAAGCCGTCGTGTCCTGTGGGGCTCCAGCCATGTGCCTCCTCCCAGATGACGGACACATCAATTTTCTATAGTTGTTTTGCTTATTATTTATTTATTCAACCATCTACCTCTAGCAATATGGACTCGTGAGTCTTTATTGACTTTACAGTCTGGCTTGTGACCCTAGGCTACTCATGTAGCTTATCTACCAATAGTGAGAGTTGAGTGCAGGCCTCACGTGCGCTCAGCATGTGCTCTGTCACTAGAGCGGCACATTTTGCCCTCGCTTGCTTTGGTTTCTCTTCAGGTAATGTCTCCATTTTTGCCCAGGTCTGCTCCTGGACCATGATCTCCTACTTCTGCCCAACTGCCATTGCAGCCCCATGCCACCACAGCCAGCTTGTTCACCGGACACAGTCAGGGCGAGCTCAAACCTTCCATTCAGCCACATGCAAGGTCTGGAATGCATTTCCACATAGATCCTTCTAGGCTTAAGAGGGGGCTTTTTATAATGTTCTCTATAGCTCATAAAATTATCTTCTCACAGTTCCAGACTTTGGCTAGTCTAAGGCACAAGTGTCTAATATCCAGCATGATGCTGTGCTAAAACTAGCCTGGCTGGCTGGCATACTGGGCATGCTCACGCAGCCTGTATAGGGAGGATCTGGAGGGGATCTCAGCTCATGGAGAGCTGTGTCTAGACATGACACACACAGCTCTACGGTCAAGGGAGAGATCTGGTCAGGTGAGCTGGGGCCTGGAGGCTGCTTCCACCACGAAGTCCTGGGACAAGCAAGCACAAAATTGCATACTCCAACTCCGAATTTTCTTTATGAGTCTGGCCTCCGACTTATGGTCTTCTTGCCTCAGCCCTCCATGTGGGATTTCAGGTGTGTGCCATCCTACCTGGCTTGAAAATAGAGGTTTTATAAAGCCTTGATCATTCGCAGTAAAGATTGAAACTGCATCCTTTTATATTACACATCTGCTTGTTCAAATACGCTACACTCTTCTTTTAAGAATGTCGCTTTCTTGAAGTATGATTGACCTAAAATATTGTACATATGTAAAGTTTCTATCTTCATGCATTGAGGGACGCCCAGAGACTTGAAAACCCATTATAATAACTTAGGCCACGTACCCACTGGTCACCTCCCAAAGTTCCTAACGTTTTTATTATTCTTTGCATTATTATTCAGTTACCTTTTTAACCTACCCTCCTGGCAGAATGTTCCACTGGAGTCTTAGCAAAATACTTGCATCCTTGTGTCCATGCCTGAACACTTCACAACCACCAAGACGTGAAGACAGCAGCAGTGTCTGGATAGGTGAAGAGACAAAGAAAGTGTGGTTGTCAACAGAAATATTCAACCCTAAGGCAGCCAAAAATCACACAAGAGCAGAGTGGATGGTGGATGCCAATGCTGGAGAAGCAGAGAGGTGAGTGTGTGAGTCAGCTAACCTACTTTAAAGGTTACACTTCCTGTCATTACACTGAACTTGGTCTCGGAAGGTCCTAGGCCCTGCGTTATTAATCTCTCTGATTTAGGAGGTGGAAAAAGGAAACAAGTGTTTGTTCTGGCTCTTTTGCTGCTTCTTGGGCAAGCATTAAAAATGCAAAAAGAAATGGCTATGCTCCTATCACTCCCTTCCACGTTGTGTACTAAATGGATTTTGGAACGAGATAGTGCACAACTGTCTTCTGGCAATTGCTCAAAAATACTCTGTCTCCCTCTCTTCCTCCCCCCTCCACTCTCCCTCTCTTTTTGCATGGAGCAG
The DNA here is from genome assembly GCF_031878675.1 of Megascapheus bottae. Lineage (NCBI taxonomy): Eukaryota > Metazoa > Chordata > Mammalia > Rodentia > Geomyidae > Megascapheus > Megascapheus bottae. The sequence continues at coordinate 83,385,437 of NC_143513.1, forward strand.
CATCTGTAGCTGGAGTGGCTCCCTGACTTTCACACTGCACAAACTCTCTGGGGGCCTCCTATAGACACACAGAGGATAGCACCATGACAGCAATGGTGACCAGGTGTGCAGCAGGGAGGGAGGGAGGGAAGGAAGGAAGGAAGGAAGGAAGGAAGGAAGGAAGGAAGGAGAGAGGAGGGAGGGAGGGAGGGAGGGAGGGAGGGAGGGAGGGAGGGAGGGAGGGAGGAAGAGGGATACAGGAATGGAAGAGAAGGAGGGAAGTAAGGGAGGGAGAGAAGAAGGAAGGAAGAGAGGAAAGTAAGGAGGGAGGAAGGAAGGAAGGGAGGAAGGGACGGATAGATAGAGGGAGCAGAGGGAGGGAGAGTGGGAAGGAAGAGAAGGAGAGAGGGAGGGAGGAAGAAAGGAAGGGAGGAAAGCAGGGAGGGAGGGCAGGCAGGCAGGCAGCAGGCACCTCTGAGACCTCTTGTTCTGCACTTTGCTATATTCCACAATTCAGCCCTCCCACAGGGCCAACGCCTCTCTGGTTTATCTGTCCTTTAGCTCTTAATAATTGGTTATCTACAAATTGTTCTAATTCCCAGGAGATTTTTACACATTAGAGGAAAACAACTGAAAAAAAAACCACCTCAAATAAAACCTCAGGATTCTCTGACAACTTAATCGCAGGTCTCTGAGGAGAAGCCTGACCGGAGCTTGCCGGAGACGAGGGTCACGGCCCTGCCACAGACAGCTGGTGGAAGCAATGACCTTGGCCCCGCCAGGATGGCCTTGACCTCAGAGAAGACCCAGGTAGCACAGTCGGGGTCTCAGCAGAAGGATGAGTCGACCGCAGGGAGGAGAAGAAGCAGGTTCCTGGTGAAGATGGGGTGGCCCTGGGGGACCCCAGCAGAGGACCGTGTGGAGGGTGGGTGTTGCCAGGGCTGTCTCCCGCTGGTCTGTTACAGCTGTGCAGAAGCCAGTCACCTCTGGTTCACACAGCCAAAGCCAGTTCATTTGCAGAGAAATGATCTGAGACAAAGCCTCAGGCCCATGGCAGAGAACACACCGAGCTCTGATGCTGGGCTCTGTGCGGTTTCCAGCGGTCGCCTGGGCTTTGCAGATAAAGAAAACTCACCACGTGACACCAATAAGGAGGATTCTATCCCTTCCAATGGCTCGGAAAGGATTTAGGTACTAAGAGGGACAAAAGTCAAAGTTGCAGGTACACAACCACACTGCCAAGGAGGATTTCTGCCTGAGACCATCAGCCATAGCATTAAGAAGCTGCTTAAATATGTATGAGCTTTCCGATTTTTAAATGGAACGGAAGCATTCATAGTAGCTACAAGACTGTTCTTTCTTTCATGTGAATACACCTGTGGACATCCATATTAAGGGACACAAAAAGTCTCTTTTATGAATATTTGATACAGGTATTTCTGGTGTTTATATTTTCCCAGAAATTGTTTGCATGATGTCCTCCTAACATTTTGGCCTTGAAGAACCTCGTTAGCACTGCGTCGGTCTCAGCTGATACCACACCCACTTCTGCCATTCCGAGTAGTTGCTGCAGAAGAATCTTGCCCTGCTTGCAAAAGCACTTCCCTCCCTCTTCACTGTCCCCAGCTTGGGGGGTGTGCTGCCGTCCCTGGCACCTAAATCCACGGGTCCAGTGCAGGGACTAAGATTAAAGAAACGAAGAAGGTGGAACTTGAGGGATGGGATGGAGCAGTATTTTGAGGAGTTTCACAAGTTCCAAGCTCCTGTTTCATCCTGTAGCCATGTCTGGACCATTGTAAGTATTTCAGAATTCCTGTTTTCCGAATGGTTGGTATTAATTGTGACATCAGTGACAGTGGCAACCACCAGAAAGAAAGGAGATTGCAGAAAAGAGACGGCGAGACACAGGGGCAAGGCCAGACCTGAGGAGCAAACATGGCAGATGCCACAGGGAGAGGGAAGAGGAGGAAGTTGTGGAGAAAAGCTTCCCCACTAGGGCCTCAAGCAGGAAGGTGACTGTACCACAGGAGGAGACGAGTAAGGACGAGGAGACGGGGACAGGGCGGTGTCAGACGTCCAGGTCCTGAGTGGTTGTGTTTGAAGGGAATCCTGACACTCTCTGATGATGCGAAATTTTAGATTGTATGCCTTTATCCTGCTGAAAAGGACACCTATCCCAATTGAATGCGTCCAGTTTGACAAGTCGAAGCATAGGGATGCCCCCGCACCCCCAGGCTTCTCACACCCCCTCAGAAACTTCCTCTCTATGTCTCCCTGTCCACCGCAGGGGTGTGCGGTGACAGAGATGCTCTTTCTATGAGCATACATCTGTCTTCACATTTCTGGACTATCCTGTTGGTGGAATCAGAGTGTGAGGACTTTCTGCTCTCCTTTCTTCGTGTGTATTGTATTTCTGCATGCGGTTCACATTGTACACCAGAAAGTCACCCATTCATTTTCATTGCTGAGTAGTATTCCACTGCCATAATGAATATGCCATAGTTAATTTTCTTCATTCAACATATGTGACACTGGCTTACTTCATGAACACTCCTGCAAAAGGCCTTTTGTGACCATAAGCCATCATTGCTGGTAAACACCTTGGGGGTGAAATGGTTGGATAAAATGGGGTGTGTGTGTATGTGTGTGTCTACCCACCCCCATCATCAGTTTAAGAGAGTTACAGTAGCTCCACCTCTCCCCGACTCTCACTCTAGCCAGGAATTTTAATTTTAGAAGCTCTGGTAGATTTCTAATTGCAATTCAGCATTTTATTGTGAATTTATCTAATGAGGAAGAATGATAAATATCATTTTGTGTGATTATTTGCCATTTATATTGCTTTCTAATAAACTACTATAAATTTTTGGAGATTTTTGTTGAGTTTATTTTCTTTATTGCTAGGATGCGTATAGTGTTGTGGTAATGCATTATATATATATATATATATATATATATTCTAGGTGGAAATGCCTTTTACATTTTTCTCCCTTTATTTTCATATTTGTTCTAGATAGAAATTTATTCATATTAGAGAAATTCCCAGGTGACCACTTTTTAATTTTGTTGATTTTTCTCTATAAAGTTTTATTTTCACCGATACTCATCGTTTTCTTTTTGCGTTTGCTCTGCCTTTCTTTGCTGCTTTCATTCAAGGTATTAGTTACCAGTCCAGTTTTAAGATATGTATTTGTCATTGCAATAGTCTTTCTCAGTGCCACTTTCACTGTAGCCCTCAGATTTTGACACATTACAAAGGCGCACTTTAAAACTTCTAATAAACCATTTTAATCATTTCAATGATTTGCTAATTAGGAAGGCCGTATTTACTTTTCACATCCTGGTGAAACCCTTCAAGTTTATTTCTTCCTAATTTCTAATTAATTAGCTTGCTGTAATCAAGCAGCACACCCTGTAGGACTTGCTGTGCTGTATTCACTGAGGATTGTATCCGTGAAGTGTACGCTCTACTTTGGTGGGAGTCTGTGTGGCCCTCCAAATAACATCTCTGTCCTGCAGTTGGTGGAGGAAGAACAAGGATAATTGGGTCAATTTCCTTCGTAGTAGCATGGGTGTGAATGTCCCATCCTTGCTGCGTTTGTGACTGCACGCTCCAGTCAGCTTTCCATTGCTGTGACGGACTGCCCGAAACCATCAGCCTGGTGGTTTCCTAGGTTTCATCCTCTTGCTTTGAGACTGCGGTGGAACAGGAATTGTGGTTGGGAAGGTGCGGTCGATGGCCATCGGTTAGCAAAGAGAAACTGTGCTGTGGCACTGTGCGGCAACCGTCCACAATCCACAGATTCAGAGGCAAGACAGGAGGTGAACATTTCCACCAGAAAGAAATGGTCACTTGGAGACTACAGGTAAAATTGTCTATCCTGATTTAAACACTGCATCCTTTGAACCATTCCATGGCAACCCATCCACCTGTATAAATTTATGTTCAATAGTTAAAAAAATAAATGCAAAGTCTGTGACAATAACAGGTCTCTAGTGAGGCCATCTGATCCTGTAGCCATAGGACAGTGGGGACCAGTGGAGTCCAGGGCCAGAGCAGCCTGGGAAAGAAGTCAGGCCCAGAGAGGCCTGGGAGAGACAGAGCTGCTGGGCAAGGCAGGAACAGCATTGAGCTCTGGACAAGGTGGGCCTGGAATCGCTTAGCCAAGGTGAGGCTGGGCATGGCTGTGGGGACTGAAACTGAGGAGGTGCAGTGCAGGGGCGCCTGTGTGAGGAGGGACGTTTGGACACTGGGTCTTGGACTGCACAGGAGTGCGGGCTGAGCAAAGCCTGGCGAGGTGTGGGGGCGGGGGGGTGCTCAAGTCCATGGACCTGCTGGAGAAATTCTAGTTTCATTGTTTGGAGCTAGTACTTGGGGCTTGAACTCATGCCTAGGTTCTATCGCTGAGGGTTTTGTCTGTTTGTTTTTTGCTCCAGGCTAGTGCTCTACCCGTTGAGCCATAGTTCCACTTCCAGCTTTGGTGATTAATTGGAGACAGGAGGCTCATGGACTTTCCTGCCCAGATTGCCTTCAAAGCATGATCCTCAGATCTCAGCCCCCAGAGCAGCTAGGAAGACAGGTGTGAGCCACTGGTACCTGGTGGGAATCCTACCTTTTGCAAATGGGCCTGACTTCCCACACCCTGTGCCCAGCATTCTTCTGGGAGACTCGGAGACTCGGGCTGAACGGCCAGGCCTGGACAGGAAGGGCAGTGGCTGGCTGTGGTGAGCAGGAGATCCAAGGGGTGGAGCTAGACACCGAGCCCAGCTGGAAGGGGCTCAGTCTGACGGGGAGACAAAGTGAAAAGAAAATTTAAAAAGGTAACTTGCTGCAGAGAACAGTTTTCACTGGCACACATCTGTTGTGCAAACTGATGAGCTCCATTACCATACTTTCCTTGGAGTATTTTGTTCATGTCGATAGAGATGCCTGTAGCTTGTGTTTAAAATTTCCTAGCAAGGATCACAAGGGAAACTAGAGGGAAATGTTCAATTGTTGAGCGCTGAAAATTTCCTGACTAGATCGATTTATATTATTAAGGTATGAAAAGGGATGAGCATTGTTCCGATTTGTTTAGGGAGACAGGCGGCATGCGGATGCGGGACAGGTGCGGTGCACTCTGGGTGACATGTGGGCTGCAGACCGAAGTCCTGGCTCTGCATTCCTCTGCAGGGACCTGAAGACCTCAGGAAGCGGGCGCTGGGATAATGGGGAGAAATGGGTGTGTCAGGAAGCGCGGTGGGCTGATGTGAACAGTGAGTACGTGTCCCTGCAGAACCCCGGGGATCCCACTTCCACGAGTGATTAGGAATGCGTGCATTTAGATTTGATTTACTTTCTGGGATTTTTTAAAAAGGTTACAGAATGACCTAAGATGTTACCACAGGAATACCTCTGGTGTGTTGGAAACCACGACAAACGTGAAGAAAATATTCAGAACCCTTCTATGCGTCTGACTCCACAGGAACACTGGAGCAGCAGAACTTTGGCTTCTTTCCTGGCTGCAGCCAAGGGAGAAGGTGAGTCTACTGGGGTCCCGTGAAGGGCTTTACCCTAGAGGACTGTCTTGGCGGTATTGGGACTTGAACTCGGGACCTTAGCCCTTTATTACCTTATTTTTCAGATTCTTGCATTTCGCCCTCAGGCTAGCTTCGGACCTCGATCCTGGACCTACGACTCCTCCCTGAGAATACATCCAGCTATTATTTTTCCTGGCTTGCCCTTGAACTGTGACCTTCCCGTGACCCTCGCCTCCTCGCCCCACCCCTCCAGGCACTGGGTCTGCCTGGCCTCACTCACGGGGGCTCTCGGCCACTCCTGGAATACTGGCATGATCCACCAGGCCTGGCCTCGGGGGCTGTTGACAGGCAAACCACCCTTCATGGGCATCCACCATGGCCTTTGCCAGCGGTGTCCTTCATTCTTCATGGAGACGTGCGGTCAGCCTCATAAGGACATCCAGTTCTGTCTGTGCTCCTAAACCTGGACCATCTGGGAACATCTGAGAGAGAGAGGAAGGATGGAAGAAAAGAGTTCAGGTATTTAATAACTATCACTTTAAATAAAATTCAAAAAGCAATCTAAGATAACCTCTGTGGATCTAGTAAATCCTGGTTAGAGTAAAAATCAACATAATCCTAAACTAAAAATCTTCCAGTATGTAAATTCACAAATAAATTATATGTAATTAGCTTTAAAGAGCTTTCCCTTGTAATCATGAGAACATTCTTAAAGTGTATCCAAGCTCTAAATTCATTATTTCTGGATTATCTGTAAATAAAGAGGCCTTTACAAATCCAGGTACAGCAAATCAGTATTGAGCTCACACTGAGGCTTCTTCCTCACCCAGGCCTGGCTACTTCATTAGAGTTTCAGCAACACACATTCCTTACCCTAGTGGTGGCAATGCTAAGTGAATGTTATCTTTTTTAATCCTCAGAAATAATTTAGAGTTAAGACAAACTTATAAACTTTTTTCCTCTTCTTTTTTTTTTCCAGTCCTGGGCTTGAGCGCAAGGCCTGAGCCAGTACGATCCTTGGACTTCCTTTATTTTTAATAAATAATTTTTTATTGTGATTAATAGAAGGGTTACATTATATTCACCAGACAGAAGGTGCACAACTTCACAAACATGCATACCCTTTCGCATGACATGGTCCCCATTTCCCTCCTTCCCTCCCCCTCACTCATCTTGATTTCCCCCCTTCCCTATCCAATTTCAAATAACCAATTAAGCACATATAAAATATATCTGATAACAAGGTGAAAAATTGTAACAATGTGAGATAACCAAGGGATGGCAAGAGAGATGAGAGATAACATACTACATTACTGTCCTTGGACTTTCTCAAGGCTAGAGCTCTACCACTTGAGCCTCAGCACTACTTCCGGCTTTTTCCTATGTATGCGGTACTGAGGAATCGATCCCAGGTCTTTGTGCATGCTAGGCAAGAACTCTACCGCTAGGCCAAACTCCCAGCTCTCTTTTCTCTTCTTTTAAAGGAGTTTGGTAGCAACAGCCTGGTTTTTGTGTCTGAATTTACTCAGTGCATGTATCAGTAGACCAAGGCCGATAGTCTGGGTTTCATTTTAATTCCCAAATACATCCATTTGGGCAATAAACAGCTCCTAAGCTGCTACTTTTTTCTCTGACACAGACACAGAAGAGCCTGGAGATCAGATCATCTGTCTCCATGGTGTGGTGTAATTTCAGAGAAATAGAGAAAAGAATCCACCATCCACCTAATAACAGCTCCATCAATTAAGAAAAGTTATATAAAGTTAAAAGAGGACCAAAAAGTAGAGTGGTCAAGCAAGTGTAGTAGTCAGCATATTTGTTAGCCAATTATTTCTTCCTAAGTGGGTAAAGGGAAAAGATAGAAGCCACAAAATGCCATCTTCTTCCTTTCTCAAATTAGTTTATAATGACAAGGAACCCCTGTACACAGAAATAAACATGCCAGAATACTCAGAATTCAGGTAGATGAATAGTTAAATAAATGAATGCTCGTATAAAGGTGTATATGCATGGATAGATAAAAGGGTAGAGACAGGTAGGAAAGTAGGTAGGTAGATAGGTTGATTGGTTGGTTGGTTGATAGATAGATGGTAGAAGGATAAATGATAAATAAATAGACAAACAGATAGCTGAGATGATAGGCAGAGGGCTGACAGATGGACAGGTAGACAAGAAAAGATGATCAGTGAGGATTTAGCAAGGCCTGGACCAGCAATAAGAGGTTGGGCTGTGCATCTGAAAGGGACATTAGCGTCTGAGAGCAGCCGAGAGCTGCTCTTGGCCAGGGGCTCTTGGCCAGGGGCCTCAGGCCAACAAGATTTCAAGCTGTGTCACCCCACTGTGCGCCCCATGTGTCCACAGCCCCAGGCAGTTCATGTAGAATTTTCCTCAGTGACCTCTGGGAAACCCTGTGCAGCTGCAGCAAGGAGATATTTTCCAAACTCTCCCTTCCCATCACCTCACTGACAATTGTCTTTTGCTGTGTGGCGTCTTTCGGGTGCTATGTGGTGAAATGTCCGCATTTCCTATGCTCTTGCCTCGAGGTCTTTCTTGTGAGGAAGACACCAAGGTGATGCTTCCTGGAAGGAGAAATTGCTTCCCAACGTCGTCCACGCCTGTGTTTGTCTCAGCAGCTCAGATGGCCCGATGAGAGCCTTTAATGTACCCTGTGACTACGACTTACAAAACTAAACAACGGCATAGAGGAGCAGGGAAGAATCTATTCTTATAAAGTTAGTAATGGTTTTTACCTGGGAGAAGTGCATAAACAGGCTATTTTCACCTATAACTCACTGGGTATAATGAAGTTTGAGAAATAGCTATAGAATTAAATTACTTCAAAACCAATTTCAAAATTTATCTTTCTGTAATTTAGATCTTTCATCATCAGAACATTGGATTTCCAAGCTGCGAAACTCCAGAGGGAGGGCCTAATTCATTTTGGTGTCCCCACCAATACAGCAGTAAATCAATCAGCCATTTTCTCTCCGCACATCACATAAGTAAGGCAAGAGTGAACTCTGCCTCAACACTTCAACCCAGGAATTAAGGTTAGGAAGGCAGACGGGGAGCTTATCACACAATGCCTATGGGACAGAGGTGTGCAGATTCTGACAGGTGACGTCTGAGCAGAAGGGCTGCCCAGAAGAGGTGGAATTTGGCATTTCACATGTTCACAAATGAACATGGCATCCTCACAAGACAGGAAGCACAGGAAAGACAGTAGCAACAATAGGCAGGCAAGAAACAGCTAGTCCTTCCTGTTGGAACAGAAACGTACAGGATGGAGCTGTGAAAGCGAAGGAGAGGTAGCCATCTTGAGAGAAGGTTGTCTCTCTGTATGCGCAGCCCTCCCCCCCTTGGGCTATAGCTGCCAGGCCTCCATCTCCTGACCCACACCTCTCGTTGTGGTCAGCCACAAGGAGTACACTTACTGAGGGAAGCTGGCAGACGTGTGGAGTTTTTCATTCATCTGGAGAGCAAAGACTCAGAATAGTCAGCCGGTGAAGTCAAGGATTCACATGGAGCCTCCAGGGCCATCTTCAAACTTTATGAGCTATTTATAAGAGCTAATGGCGTTCTTTTCCCAGCCTCTAACATAACCACCTGCTTCTCCCCTCTTCCAGGTTAATGATCCACTTTTCACACCCTCTAGATGAATGAGCTGCTTTTATCACGTTCTACAGATATGTTCTCCTTCCTTCTTTTACCTTCTACATTAACGATACACTTTTGCCACCTTACATATTAATGATCCAGTGTTCCCACCTCCTAGATTAGATTAATAATCTACTTTTCCCACCTTCTGAATCCATGATCTGCCTTCTCATGTTCTACATCAAGTGTCTACTTCTCCTGTGCTCCAGGTTAAAGATCCCCTAACCCATGTTCTAGATGAATGAGCCTCCTTTCCCATTCTCTATGTCCATGACCCCCCTTCCCCACCCTCTAGCCTGATGTGTGTTTTAAAGTTTATACATGTATGAAAAAATATATAAGAATGTATGAAATCTGTGGTTTTAAGAAAGGGTAGAAGTCAGGCATGGTTGCTCACACCTATAATCCTATCTACTCAGGAGGCTGAGCTCTGAGGATCAAGGTTCAAAGCCACCCAGGGACAAAAGGATCTGAGACTTATCTCCAATTAACCTCAAGAAAATGGGAAGTGGGGCTTGGCCCAAGGGTAAGGTGGTAGCCTTGAGCTGAAGAGCTCTGGTCATCTTAGCCCCTCATAGATCATAGTCTTCTGCCCCTCCCTGCCTTTCTGTGGGGTGGAATACAACTTGCCAAGACCAGTTGTCTCCTCTGTAAGTACAATGTTTCTCTGGAAGTAGTAAATAATGGACAGGTGAGTGCTGTTATTTGCAGAAACCATTTAATTTCTATTTCAAACATGTTATGACCTTTGAGTTCTTCAAGCACTCTTTTCCAACTCAAATAAACTGTGTAATAGTCAAGACGTACAAATTTGAGAGAAAGTGCATTCTCGATTGCTATGTAAACTTCCCACCTACATAGTCAACACACTCAAGCCCTTTGTAAGAAAAGAAAGAAGCGTGTCTTGTTGTAAGTTCTACTACAAAGGCACATGCAGGAAGAACTTGTTGACAAAGGCCACCTCAACACCACATCGCTCACAAGGGCTTCTCTTGTGTGTCCCTGGCCTCCAAGCACGCCTCCACTGTCCACATTTCAAGGGGACCTGGAAACGTGGCTTCCTGGCCCCTGGCAGGGAGCCTGGGTCTGCTCTGGAAGTAAGCACGGGGTGGCCCACCCCTGAGATCTGGTATCCAGCTGAGAAGGGAAGCATCTTGCATCCAGAAACCATGCCAGTCTGCACAGGAAGCCATTCTCTAAGGCTGAGATTCAAGAAAGGACTCAGGAAAGTCAACACCCAACTCACCCTTAAAAAATGGTGCACCTACATGGCCTGTTAGCAGGCTGGTATATTTGTGGCACTGTGTAAGCCTTGAAAGTTCTGCAAAAGAAGTGGTCATATGGAAGTCAGAGTCGATGGACAATTACCCTAAAAATTGCCTTCACCGTGCTGGGAGCATTTCCCCCCATTTAAAGCAGAATTATCATATGGTTGGGGACTGTGGCTTTCATTTCTTCTAGCTCCAATTTTTCCTTGGAAAATGACAGAGAAAACCCCAGCAACTCAGATACCACATGCCCTTCAGCAATGCACTGACAGAGTTTTGAAGGCAGTTTGGAGTAGAAATCCTTCGTTTCAATGCCGGGTGTGTCTTTGTAATGATAGCACAGGATCAGAATTTCAGTGTTGAAACAGTAAAGATATTATTCCAGACATCTTATGCTCTCTGCCAGGCATTCCTCAACATAACACTCTTGTTATTATGGGTTTGCCCTAAGGAGGCAGCCCCTTCCCTCTCCAATACTCAATACTCCACAGGGCTGGGAAGGGATCGCTCCACGCCTTAAGCCCTGGGATATATTTGGTAAGTGCAATGCAGCCCACCCTCCTGCTGGAATGGGGAGTACCAAGTGGGGAGTGATCAGGGCTATAGGAGAATAATTTGGCAGCTTTGAAGCTGAAATTCCCATGATTCTTATGGATTCCAAGGTTCCCCCAGGACCTCATAACTCTGAACTGTAGACAAAGGTATCAGTGACTATGTCTGGAGGAAACCTGCACCCAGAAACTCTTGCAAACGGGAAGTCAAAGGGCCTTGTAGAGCAGCGTCCATCTGGCAGAGGCGTGCTTCATCCCAGAGTTCACGGGGCTTGACGGCATCTTGTTTCAATTATTACTAATAGCCAATCCTAATTGGCGACTTGCCTCTAGAAGGTAGTAGCATGCAATTTAGGAAAAAAAGGCATACACTGTCAGTAAAACTGTGCTACTTACTGCAACACCAAGTTAACCATTTCCACATATGAATGCTACGGTTGGCTGTTGGTAGCTTCCAGCCATCTGGAAACAGCATGCTTTAAAGGGCTGGGATGAAAGAGGTAGAATACTTTGCTAGCATGCCTGGGCCCTGAGTTCAGTCCCCAGCACCACCAACCAATGACAAAAATACTTGGACAGTTAAACAATACAAATCTGCAAAGGACCAAGAAGGCCACGCAGGCCAGGAATATTGTCATGAGAGCCACACGCGGCTGTGTCAGATGTGCAGTGAACATGACTGCTGATAACCCAGGGCTGGAGGTGTGAAGGCACCACAGAAACACTGGTGGAATATGACAAGCAAGCAAAGCAACAAAAACCCTTTTTCTTTTCTTCTTTAGGATAATATTTTTATTACTTATTTATTTTTATTTTGCTGGAATTGTAAGGGTGATGTACAGAACAGGTACAGTTACGTAAGTCAGATAATGAGTGCATTTCCTTTTGAACATTTCTTCCCTTGCTCTCTCCCAGTTTTCCCCTCTGACCCTACCCACAGTTGGAAAGTTCACTTTTAACATAGTGTCTAGTGAGTATCACTGCTGCATTTGTTCACGGTTTGCCCCACGATTTCTGTGCTCCCCCTTACCCTCCTCAAAACAGATACACTTACGTATAAGACAAAATGTACAGAAATGAAAAACAGTGACAAAGGACAAAAAAATCACCACAAAGCAAAATAACATAAAAGTTCTTGTTTTAATTTCTTGGAGCTCAATTCAATAAACATCATTTTATATGATCACAGACACATAGCTATTTGAGTCCCTGTGATCCTCTCCTGAGAATGTCCTCCTTTAATCTCACTGTGTTAACGTCCAGAGTCCTGTATAACTTATCGTGTCCCAATGTAATTTTTGTTTTTCACAATCCAGTGTGTTTACTTATAGAGTTATAAGCACTTTCTAGTTACAACAAATGAGGGAAACCATGTAACCTATGTTTTGGGGGGTCTGGCTTACTTTATTGAATATAATTTCCCCAAGTCTTTCCATTTCCTTACCAATGGCACAATATCATTGTTTCTGATGGAAGCATAGAACTCCACTGTGTTTATTTATATACCACATTTTCTTGATCCATCTGTTGGCTGAGGGGCATCTGCGCTGATTGGCTATAGTAAACAATGCCACAGTGAGCGTGGTTGAGCTGGTAGCTTTAGTATGGTCTTGTTTGTGATCTATTGGATAAATGGCCAGGAGATGAATTGCTTGGTCATTGAGAATCTCTATGTTCAGTCTTTTGAGGAGCCTCCAAACTGCCAAACATGTTTATATTTCCACCAACAGGGTAGTTGTATTTGGTTTTGGCCACACCCCCAACAGTATCTATTAGTTTTCTTAATAATGGCCATTCTAACGAAGGTGAAATGGAGTCTCAAGGTTGTTTTGATTTGCATTCTTTTATGGTCAGAGATACTGAGCATTTCTTCATGTGTCTATTGGCCACTCTTACTTCTTCTGAGGAGGATCTTCTTAAGTCTTTCGCCCATTTATTAATTGGGTTGCTGTTTCTTTGAGGGTTTATTCTGGGGTATTTAATGTTTTGAGGTCTAAGATATAAGGTACCTCCATTATGGAAACTTTAAAAAACTGAAAAAAATTGAAGCAGATTTAAGGAAATGGAAAAACCTTCCATGTTCCTTGAATACACCATGAAAATGGCAATACTGCCCAAAGCAACTTGCAAATTCAATGCAGTAGCCATCAAAATTCCAACAACATTCCTCAGTAATAGAGGTAGCAGTCAAAAAACTCACGTGGGACAATAAAAGACCCCAGATTCCAAAAGCGGTTCTCAGCAGGAAGAGCAGTGCTGAAAGAGGATCAATACCAAACTTCAAACTCTGTTACGAAGCCATGCTAACAAATACAGCACAAGAATAGGCCCAAAGTCCAACGGAATAGTATAAAAGACCCAGAAATAAACCTACAGACCTATATTTTCTTTTAAAAAATGCTATTCGATGTCCACAGCAGTTTTTATATAAAGTAGTTCTAAATTAAATACTAGCAAAGCCTTTAAATGACAAACCAACTGGTTACAAAATGGTGGCAGCATCTTCCCTCTTAGCTTTACATGAATTATGCTACAAGTTCTGCATAAAGTAAGCCCTCCTTCCTGTTCAGCCTCTAATGTCTGTGCTCTGTTCTCCTATGCTTCCTTCCTCCACCCCTGCCCAAATCCTCAACATTTTAATCTCTGCATTCTCTAGTAGTAGCAACTTTGGTCTTCCAGTCAGTGTCAGTTGTGTTACATTTTATTGCCGAAGTATCTTTAGTCAAAGAGATGTGGATTCAACGTGCCCATCTGTCAGTACAAGGTGTCTTGATCAGTGTCACTCTTCCCTTCCTCGTCCCTCACACCACGCTCCTCCCCTCGAGTAAGTTAGCTGGCTTCATTTCCACGTGTGCACATTGAGGATTGAGACCGAAATCCCCCACCTTCCCCGCTCCACTCATCTGCCCTCCCCCCTCTGGCCCCACCTTCCTCAGGACAGATATCTTTTGTCTTCCTATCATTTATTTTGTTAAACTCTCAGTTAATTGGTCAAAGAGTTACACCATCGGAATCTACCCAGAGTATACCATGCTTGAATCCATTTGATGGTTTATGTGTACGTACGCTCCTATCCATGTCCTCTTTCATGTTCCTATTTTGGATCCATATGAGAGAAAGCATATAACCGTTGTCTGAGTCTGATTTATCTCACTCAGTGTAACTACTTCCAGGTCCATGATTTCCCTGCAAATGGCAGGTTCTTTTTTTTTCTGGATGGGTGAGTAAAATTCATATATCTATATCTCTATATATGCATATATAGATATATATATACATATATGCATGTTTGGGTGTATGGGATACATTTGTTGATCATTGATCATTTATTGACGGTCATCTGGTCTATTTCTCGTCTGTAACTTGGCTCTGGTGAATAGTGCAATAATGAGCATAGGCAGGCAAAACTCTTTACTGTATCTTGATTTCCAGGATACCGTAAATGCTGAGTGGTATCTCTGGATTATGGGGTAGTTCTACATTAAGTTTTTGATTTTTGAAGGATCTCCAAAGTGGTTGCTCTAATTTACATTCCCACAAACAATTTATCAGAATTCCTTTTCTCCCTGCATTGTCACCAGCTTTTATTGTTGTTCATATTCTTGATAATGGCCATTTTTATATTCCTTAGATTTTTATTAGTAAAACATGCTACATCAAATTGAACTTCAGGTTACAAGGGGGAAATACCTTCTGTGTCTATGTACTCTGAAGACGGTAAGAAAACACTGGTTTAATACAGAATCTCAGAAATAGGTACTGGATAATTTATAGGAATTAAAGTACATAAATATATTTTGTTTCATTCATTGAAAACTTATAGATATTCACACAAAATACACAGTAAGAAGATTTTTAAGCAACATGTGGTGTTGAAAACACTCAACATTCCAACAAATAAAAGCTCAGGACTGGATAGTTGTACTGCTGAATTTTACCAAACTTTTAAAGATGAACTAATACCATTTATTCTAAAAATTTCCAGGAAATTGGAAGGAATAAAACTCTTTCAAACTCATCCAAACACTGCCAGCATTGCTCTGATACCAAAACAAGACAAAGACAAAACAACTATAAGAAAAACTATAGAAAAATGTGCCTGACGAACACAAAATCTCTGTAAAAATTCCAAAAAGGTCAATCTAACAGCATGCCAACAATCTTTTACACCCTGATCATGTGGCATTTATCCCAGTGATGCAAGGGTGGTTCATAGACATAAATTGAGAAGAGCAACATATACATGAATAGAGTCAAGGATTAAAATCATGTGACCATGGAAGAGACACGGGAAACACTTAATAAAACTCAATAACCTTCCTAGTGAAAACTAGAAAATTAAACATAGAAGAAACACACTTCAACACAATGAAGGCCATATATGACAAAGCTATGGCAAACAGTATAGTGGATGAGGAAAAACTGACACTGTCTCCGTATCTTGATTGAAAACCAGGTGAAAACATCCACCTATCAGCACACTTGGGCATATGTTGTCACGTAAAAGTGAGAGCAATTAGGCAAGACAAGGAAGTCAGGCCATCAAATAGGAAACTGAGATGCCAAACTACCCTATTTGTAGATGACGCGATGTTACAGGTTGAACCACCTGAAGGAAGACTTCACCAAAAAAATCAAGTAGAACTAATAAAGAAATTTTGTTACATTGTAGAATACAAAGTCAACTCGTTTCCACGCTAGCATTTAGATGCCAGTAATGAGCTTGCAGAAAAAGAAATCAAGAAACCAAGTTCATAGTGGACACACACACACACACACACACACACACACACACACACACGTATAAAAATAAACTTAATGGAGTGGAGAATGGTGAGATCCAGGTGGGTGTGGTTTAGGACAACAATGTCAGCCATACACCATGGATATGTGGAATTTACTCCAGGGATGGGAGTCGATTTCTGCTCTGGCCCTCCCAGAGGGCTTCTCATTCTCACTCGTTGGGCTCATTCCCCAGCCACTGGACACTTCCTCTTCCCACACTGTTCATTTTCACATCTCTGCTCCTCAGACACACCTCCACCTCAAAACCGGCTGTGCTGGTGGCTTCTGTCAGGAGGGAAATGAGCTTACACGTTTAGAGTGTGCATGGAGGTTTCTGGCTTTTCCAGCATGCATGACAATCTTTCAGCAAGGCTGTTTCTGTATAGGACAGCCACAGGAATTAGAGGACCACTAGGGAAGAGGGGAAGAGATATGTAAGTGACAAGGGTGGCTCTCACTTCTCTTCGTTGCTGGGGCTCAAACCTGGGGTCTTACATCCTGGCTTAACTTCGTGTGCAAGGCTGGTGCGCTACCATTTGAGCTCTGCCTCCTCTTCTGGCGTTTTGCTCACTAATTGGACGTAAGAGCGTCTTGGGTTTGTCTGCCTGGCAGGCTTTGGAGTTCAACCCTCAGATTTAAACTTTGTGAATGTGAGGCACCAGTGGGCGATCCTAGCGTCTATGGAAAGAAGCCAGAGCAAGGAGGAGGATAAGCCAGAGCCCAGGGGGTCACAATGTGTGGTATAACTCACCCTATATTGGGAGAAAGGATTCCTCTAAGTTATTAAAAGGATTCATTTGAAAATAATAGGATTCAAAATCTAATTTATCCTATATTTAAGAAAGCGCACATTTTATTAACAGTAAATGTCCCAAACCAATTTTTCTTTTTATTATAAGATTAAGCTGACCCAAACCACCATAAATCTTTATTTTTTTAGTCTTTTAACATTGAGTATAGCATTAAATCCCCCATGATGTAAAAGACTATAACAACCACAAATGAGAGAATTGCATATTGTTATAATTCAAGAAAATGAGTAAAAAGCATTTTTATTAAATTAAAAAATTTGTACTCTTCTTAAAGCTTTATTCATCAATAAATTATTTTCTGTCTTCATCTCCTCTTTTAAAATAGGAGGGAATACAGTTAATTTTAGTTTTAAAAGCATAATACATTTAAGAAAAAGTTTTGAAAAATAACCAACATTCATCTTAAAAATAAACTAAGAGGGCAGGAGCATGGCCTAGTGGTGGAGTCCTTGCCTAGCATGCACGAAGCCCTGGGTTTGATTCCTCAGTACCACGTACATAGAAAAAGCCAGAAATGGTGCTGTGGTTCAAGTGGTACAGAGCTAGCCTTGAGAAAGCTCAAGGACAGTGCCCAAGTCCTGAGTTCAAGCCCCAGGACTGGCAAAAAAATAAAAATAAAAACTAAAATTAAACTAAGAATAAAAGGTAAAGTGCTCTGGTGTTTGTCATGAATGAAACAATAATTACATTTGGAAGGAGAGTTGGGCATAGTAAAAGACAATTGCATTCAGAATGATGCGGTTTGCACTGCCAACTCCTGTTCACTCTGTTTGTGGTGGGAAGACCCAACAGACTGCCATTTGCAGTCACTCAGGACCCTGTCACCTACTGCTGTCTGCCAGCTGTGGCATGAAAGATTGGGGCACACCAGTAAAAATAAAGCACCCCCAACTTGGTGTGCTGCTATTATTCCCATGTCTTCATGGGGTGTTGAATGAGGCTTATGCTCTCTCTCTTTATCCTCAAATGACCTACTTTCACCTTTTCATCCCCAGGTGTGTGGCTCTCTCTAGTAAACCAGGTCTATGGATACAATCTCTTAGATGTTTAGTAGCATCTAAAATGAACTGGACTCGCATTGTCCAACCTGCTTCGGTCCCTTTCTCCTGACTGTGGCCAGGCAACCAGGGGTGTCCTGGACCAGAGGGCTGTCCTGTGCCGGCACCAGAGCTTCTGAGGAGACCACCCCTGGGCCTCCCACTGGTGACAAGAAGGAACGTGGAAGAGGCTGCCATGCCTGTAGCCACAAAGACTTTCGCATAGCCAGAAGACAGGAAGGTACTCGTTTGAAGGAGAATTACTAGCCAGCTTTGCGTACTTTTCAACCATCTCGAGTAACACACGGATTGTTAGATGAGGCAGAATCGAGCCCAGTTTCTTCTCAGAAGCTGATAGCACCATAGTTCTCTGTACCTATGTCCAGCCTAGCGATGCATTTTTAAGCTAGAACATGATTACCAACAGTAACCAAGCCGATTAAAAGAACAAGAAAGTGAATTATGAACTGTTCCTAGACTTAATTTAACAACAACTCCCTGTAGGACTGAGTTAAACACTTGAGTACATGCATCATTTTGAACATAATGTGCTGTGAGTTTATAATTCTCTGTGCAATTGTTAAAAGTATAATTTCTGAATAAAGACTATTATTACCCAACTGGTACAATTTGGGGCACTCTACCGACAAATATGGTACCTTGGCAATTGAGAAAATATCAGAAGCAGAAATCTCCCTGTCCCTTGTCCTTTGATCACATGCATTCCCCTCTATTATTTGTTTGTATCTTCATTACCTCTCCTACCTCCATTTTATCTTTCTTACAATTTTTTTGTGTGTGTGAGGGGGGGGATCATGGGACTTGAACTCTGGGCCTGAGCACTGTCCCTGAGCTCTTCAGCTCAAGGCTACTACCCTACTCCTTGAGCCACAGCCACTTCCTGTTTTCAGGTAGTTAATTGGAGATGAGTCTTTAGTGCCTGGACTGCCTTTGAACCTCGATCCTCAGATCTCAGCCTCCTGAGTAGCTAGGATGACAGGCAGGAGTCATCGTGCCTGGCTTCTTTACAATTTTTAAGTGGATTTTATGATCTTTTCATATGTGAGTTCACAGCACCCCATCACATCCTTTCCTCTCTTGCCCTATCTTTTCTCACCTCTTGCTGCTCCCTATGAATGACAGCATACAGTAGGGTCACTTGTGTTTACCAAGGTCCCATCACACAAGCCACACTATGGAATCAGCCAAATGGATAGAGAATGTGGCTACATACACTATAAAATAGTATGCAGCCACAAATAACAAAAGTGTGCTGCTTACCTGGAAAGGGGGGGAACTAGAGATAATCGTGTTAAGCGATATAATCTAGACTTGCGAAGACCAACACCATCGTTTTCTCATATGCATCCGCTGGATCCAAAGGACAGAGTAGATACGAAAAAATACACAACTTTGAAACAAGAAAATGGTGGCCAAATGAAACCAGTATTATGAGGGTACATTTCTCATTTGAAAACAAATACAAGTCTTCTTCAATGTCCTGATTTCCCCGTTCCTGGTAGAAAAGAAGCGGGCAACTCTAGACTAATTGCCCAGATTTTATCTTGGAGGATTCCTTTGTCACACTGGTCTGTATTCACTGTATCGTAAGAGCTACTGCAGAGGTACCTGGTGGCTTGAAAGACAGCCGTCAGAGGCAGCCTAGCATGTCTCAAGATGAGCGAGAATCTTAACAAGCCTAGACGCTTAATGCCCAGGGACCGGGAAGGGCATGGGACACAGGAGTCACCAAAGGTGTGCTCACAAAAGTGAGCCATGTGGACTCGTTTCAGCAAAACATAATAGAAGCCTTGGGTTAGATCCATATGTAACAGAAATACCCACAAGTCCATGGGTATAGTGGTAAATCACAGAGTTAGCAAATGGGTCAGAGACCCGTGTCCCATGGACACAAAGACCCCCAAATGTATGTGCATGTCCACCAGAGTGACAGCTGCGGGGGCTGCCTCCTGACTCATCATGGTGCAGAGGCACCACACCTCTCAGTTCCAGTCTTCAGAGGCAGGGAGCTCTACTGCAGACGCCATGCCCAGCCATGCCTTTCCCCGGAGCTGCCTCCACACCTCAAAGGGTTTGAACAGCTGGATGGGGGGCTAGAATTCAGAGAAATCTCTTTAATGGTTGATTGGCTGGTTACAATTCTGGAGTTTGACACAAAGCATGCATTTGGCACTCTACCACTTGAGCCACGACCCCAGTCATTTTTGCTGTTAGTTGTCCTTTGGATAGGTCGTGAGTTGGCTTCTTTGTTTTCCCAGGCTGGCCCCGTGCATGGCTCCTCCTAGCTGGATGACAGGCCTAGGTGCTCAAAGCCTCCCCAGGCCAGGGGAATAGTCTCAACCTGCGATCCTCTTGATCTCTGCCTCCTCGGCGTGAGCCCTCACACCAGCTGAGAAATCTCCTGTGGCCGCTCCTACCTGTGGGCCTCAGCCAGGTTGCCAGGCTAATGAACTGGCTGGCTTTCTTGCTGAAGCTCAGCTCCTCCCTGCACCCCTACACAGTTGGGAAACTTGGGAGGAGGAGATGGAAGCGCAACCGCACACCTTGCTTTGTGCCTAGATACATGCTCAGCTGCCCATGGGCACAGCTTTGTCCTAGGGGCCTTAGTCAGGGGTTCAGACCCGGAATTCCAGGTGGCAATGGACCCTTCTCCCTCTCCCTCCCTCCCTTTCTCTTTGTCTCCCCTCCCCTCCTCTCCTCTCCTGATTGTTGTTCCCAAGGACCAGTATGCTTTCCACCCCTGTAACAAGGTGGATTCGATTATGGCTCACAGTTGCCCAGGGGAAATCGCGGGCGGAGGGCGGTGGTGGGAACTGTGGGGAGCTGTGATGGTGGGGACAGTGGGTGACCCGCGGGGGAGCTGGCCTGGCCCCGGGGGCCCTCGCCCGCCCGGCTGGCAGGGTGCTAGCGGGACTGTGCCCGGGCGCCCAGGACCCTCCTGGCTCCTCGGGGCCTCCCCCCTGTCTGGCCTTCGCCTGCACAGTGCCCCCCTCCTCGCTGCGGGCGGCGCGCTGGGCTTCCCAGTCCTCTCTCAATTGGCCCCGGCGGGCGGGCGGGGAGGGGCGCGGGATCCGCGGACTGCGGCGCCGCTCGTGCCAGCGCCTCGGCGTGGAGACCCGCGCAGGAGCCGGGGCCGCGTGCGCTCCGCCCGCCCGGCCCCAGCGGGAGCCCAGCCGCCGCTCCGCCAGCTCCGGACGGCTTCCCGGGCAGGCCGCGCCCGGCCCTGCGCCCGCCCGGGCTCGCTGCGGCTCCGACCGAACCCCTCCCGGTGGAGAAGCTCCGGGGAAGCCGCCGCGCGCAGAGCCCGGCTCCGGCCAGGACCCCGCCGCCGCCCGCGCGCCCCACGAGCCAAGCAAGTTTGGGAGGCAGAGAACCCCGAACCCCCACTTCCTCTGGACATGAATCAAACAGCGGGAGCCTCCAACAATGTCCGATGTCCCCCCGGGAAAAGCCACAAGGTAGGGGACGCGCGGCCGGACGGGGCGCGCCGGGGCGCGGGGCGCGGGGCGGGACCGGCTGGGGCGCGCCGGCCGCGGGGGGACTCGGCGCAGAGTCCATCCGCCGCGGGCCGCGGGGCTCGCGGGAGGGCGGGGAGGGGGGACTCGCGCGTGTGCGCGTGTGAGATCCAC
The DNA here is from genome assembly GCF_031878675.1 of Megascapheus bottae. NCBI lineage: Eukaryota > Metazoa > Chordata > Mammalia > Rodentia > Geomyidae > Megascapheus > Megascapheus bottae. Next base: position 83,406,696 of record NC_143513.1, read on the forward strand.
GCCGGGGCGCGCTCTGCCGCCCGTCCTGGCCGCGCCGGTGCCGGGCAGGGGCGGGGGGGGGGCGGCCGACCCCGGCTTCTGCTCCGGGCTCCGCGCGCCTGGGCTCGCGCTCCTTAGTGGGAGTGGAGCGGAGCGCGCAGGGGGCGAGCGACGCGGGCGCGGGGGGCGAGCGACGCGGGCGCGGGGGCGAGGGACGCGGGCGCGGGGGTCGGGCGACGCGGGCGCGGGCAGCCCCCGCCCGGCCAGGGCGCCCGGCCAGGCCCCGCCAGAGCCCACGCCGGCTCCGGGCCGGCCCGCCGCGCCCCTCGGGGGCCCCCGGTTCCGCCGGGGAGGGAGGGCCAGCCGCGCACCGCCCGGGCGCTTTTCACGCACGTGGAGTTGTCTGAGCGTGGCGTGGAGAGGCCCGGAGTCCCCGCGCCACGCTGCCCTCCGCGCCTGCCACGCCTCCCCTCGGTCCATGGTTCCCCAGAGCCCGCGGGCTGGGGTGTGGTGTCTGCGCGGAGCTGTTGGTGAGGACGCCGGGTTGTTTGGATGGATGGAGGACCCCGGTGTCTTAAGAGTTATGTAAGATGAAGATCTAGTGTTGGAGGCTTTCTTTCTCCATAAAACGCTACCCAGAACTCTCTCCTCTGGTTAGCTCTGGATGCAAGACCAGACGGAGAAGTCCTACCTCCGATCTGATCCAGTGATTCGAGATTTACCTCATCTTAAATCTGCAGGAGATGCCTTCTAAAAAAATAAAAAATTTATAGTACCTGATCTTATAAGATTTTAAATGAAAAATAATAAAGTTTCACATGTCAGTGATTATGTGGGGAGAAGCCTCTGGGGTTTCAGAAGATCATTCAATAATTTCTTTTAAAAATGCCGTTGGCTCCAGTGTTAAAGTGGCTTCTTGGCAGAACCGGACTGCAGGATATTGACACCGATAAAACTTTCTGGGAAGGGTTGGAAGGCACACCAACAGTAGAGACGGTGCTAGAAAACTGTCAATCCACTTTACCCCCCAAACACCTGTGGGCGTCTCCCCACTATAGGGCTAATTGAACCATCTCCATTCAATAAACAGTCACCATCAATTATTCACTAACTAAGGTGACCTTTATCAGGTGCCAAGAACTAAAGACTAAGAATTGAGCACTGCTCTCTTTCTAAATTGCAGCTGTGGCCTTGGCCATCTACCTTTCACAATTTAAAGCCTTCAGTGACTTTTGGGCAATATGCCCAAAGTGAGTGTGGATATATGTGAACTAAAGAGAAAAAAAAAGTATTTCTTTTTCTTTCATTTTCAGAGCAGAATCTGCTTGGGGTGTAGTTTGAGACTATTGTTAGTAGTTTGTCTGGAAAGGGGTTGGGATGAGATGGCCGTGGGGGGGGGGGTTCTTGGGAGACTCCCTGGGAAGAAAGACCACCCTCTCAGCCGAGGTCCACGTCCTGTCTCCTCAGATTCCTGGGCAGAGCTCAAGCTTGTTGAGCTTGTGTTTGTGCAGACATTTCTTGACCACGTTTTACCTTTCTCTTTTGGGTGGCTACTCAGCGGTTAGGTTTAGCCGAGTGCGGATGTGTCACTTACTGTGAGGTTCCTTCTCAGATCTCCCACCTCTAGCACAAGGAAACTAAAATTCCTTGCGCTAGTCTCCTTGCTCTGGAATTTGAAGCAGTCAATTATCTGGGAAAGTTCAGCAAGGATCATTGACCGTTGCATGACTCTGCTGCACACAGAAGCCACTGCTCTGAAGAAGAGACATCAGTGGTCCTGGTTATATAAATTAGAGATGGAAACGGTCCCCGTGGGGTTAGCCGGCCACACCGGCTGATTTGGTCCTGGGTATGGTGACTGGTGCCATGGTGCACCAGCCAGCAAGTACACCGATCCAGAAATAGTTGTAATTGCCTTAGGAACAGGTCCACAGTCAGCACCACACCACCGCATTCCCTGCGGTGTAGCTGCATCTCAGACAATACAAACTTTAGTTCTGTAGGAAATGCTCGGGTCCAGTTGTACCAGGTCCTCTCCCACTCACAGAGAAGTGTGTCTTCACCCCCAAGCATCCAGAATCGGGGTGAATGGGACAACATCACTTCAGCCCCTTTGCTAACAATGCCACAAGAAGCATCTGTTTCTCAGCACCCCCTCCTGGGGCGGGTGGCTCTGAGGAGAACAGACTCCTGGGAGGAGTGTGATGACAACACCTAGACTTAGGCCTCCATGCGGGAAAAGTACGTGTGTTTACATTAAAAATGTGTACAGGCTTAAATACTCTTAGGTAGGTCTTCTTTTGAAAAGTTAAGGTTACAATCTTTTTTGTTAACTTGTTGACATATATATATATATATATATATATATATATACACATATTTAGTGTCTGGGGATGTATTAGTGAAAGAGTAAAAACAAAAATTTATATAGGGGCCAGGATTTAGGCCTAGTGGTAGTGTGCTTGCATGAAGATCTGGGTTTGATTCCTCGGTACCACATACATAGACAAGCTGGAAGTGGTGCTGAGGCTCAAGTGGTAGAGCTCTAGCCTTGAGAAAGTCCAAGGACAGTGCTCAGGCCCTGAGTTC